>NC_090744.1:26698340-26785840 GCF_036898095.1 Palaemon carinicauda
TACCTCGGTCTTCGACTGTCTTGGGTTAGAGTTCTCTTGCTTGAGGGTACACTCGGGCACTCTATTCTATCTCATTTCTCTTCCTCTTGTTTTGTTAAAGTTTTTATAGTTTCAATAGGACATATTTATTTTAACGTTACTGTTCTTAAAATATTTAATTTTTCCTTGATTCCTTTCCTCACTGGGCTATTTTCCCTGTTGCAGCCCCTGGGCTTATAGCAGCCTGCTTTTCCAACTAGGGCTGTACCTTATAATATTGTCTATCGTAAAGACGAACCGGTAAATGTTTATACGTGAAATTGAAAAGCTTTAATTGTGAAAATAGAGTAACAGTAAACACTAGTTTAAAACTGTAAAACACACAAACTTTGAATTAAGAGTTTACAAATAAGTCGTTATATTAATATTCATCGATTTATAGTAATTTAGAGGAAATTAACCGTTGAACGTTGACAAATCGCCTATAAGAAAGATTATTCGAGTACCATATGTGGATGAAATTATAGTGCGGGGTAGATGGAGATGGCTTGGGCATACTCTTCGCACACCCAACTTCAGAGATTAGTTCACCAAACTTTCAACTAGGGTTCACAAGACATTAGAAGAGTTGGAAGGCCCAGACCTACATGGCTGAGGACTACGAAACGTGACGTGGGAGATGATGAATGGAGAGGTATTGAATTAAAAGCTCAAGATAAAGACGACTGGCAAAATCTAACCGAGGCCCTTTGCGTCAATGGGTAACTGTCGATGGTCTTAGTGTTACAGAGACTTTTAATTAAAAACAGAATTTTCGTCGTAAATATGAATGAAACTTTATTTATAATTATGTATTGAAAATAATGCCTGCAACGGCGCTTCAAGCGGAGAGAATTACAGGAACAGATACAGAAAAAAAGGAAAATATATTTACCTCCGCCAACGAAGTTGGAAGGAGGTTGTTTTACCTGTTGTTTGTGTGTGTGTTTGTTTGTGAACAGCTTCCTGTCCACAATTTTAATCGTAGAATATTGAAATTTGCAGGGATTAACTGTTATGTAAAATGCTGGAAATAATTAAATTTTGGAAGGACAAGGTCAATGGTCAAGGTCAAGATCAAGCAAAATGTCCAATTAACGTAATTAGCCATAGGTTTGGACATCGTTATCATAAAGACTTCAAAACTTGGTTTACATTTGAGCATGAAAATCGACGCCAATTAATACATGCTCAGGTCAAAGGTCAAGGTCGAGCAAAAGGTCGAGAAATAAGCTGCTGCGGGGGAGATCTGCACTCTACTGAGTGCCCCTCTAGTTCCATCTGTAGTAGAGTGCTAGGTCACTGAAATCGGTAGCGGACAAGCAATTTAACGAGTAGTTTAGGCTTATAACTGGCATTCCATCGTTGATTATTAACTTCGTTGTATTGAAGCAACAACGACATGAAATGTTATATATGTGGCGTAATTGGAAAGAAAGATGCTTAAAATATTATTATAACTCTAGCACCGATATTGTGGGAAATATTAAAAGACTTGTATAAATGGATACTAAAATTGTCAATGTCCATTGATGCGTGATTCTCTAAATACCTAACAACGTATACAGCAAACAGATCTTGTAAGTCCTGTAGGGCACAGGATCCTCTTGTGTGATAGGATTAGAAAACAGCTCTTAACATAATGTGTTTTGAAAATTACATTGTGATCAAACTGGAATCATAAATATTAACTCTTGCGTCAACCGTAAATGCAAGGGTATAAATGACCATCCAACTAAAATAAAAGATTCTTGATAAGAAATGAGAAATTTTGTATTTTAGTTCTCCTCTTCTTCCTCCTCCTCCTCCTCCTCCTCATCATCATCATCATCATCATCATCATCATCATCATCTCCTACGCCTATTGACGCAAAAAGCCTTGGTTAGATTTCGCCAGTCGTCTCTATCTTGAGCTTTGAATTTTCGTTCTAATTTTGTTTTATTTTTGTGAACAGTATCTGTTGTAGGCTTGGCATTTATGTTTAGGATTAAGTACTTATATCAAGTGTTTATATTAATTGCCTTTGTAAGAATAAGAAAGCGTGGAATTGAGTAACTGTATTTAAGGTTTGATTCTAGCCAGCGTACACACCTCACACAACAATTTACATAGCGTCTAGAGACCTGGGTATGAGAGGAAAACACACAATATTTATACATATAAATCTAATCGTCATACATTTAGCTACAATCTAAAATATGCCCCAAAACCAAACCCCCCCCCAAAAAAAAAATTATATCTATCTATCTATCTATCTATCTATATATATATATATATATATATATATATATATATATATATATATATATATATATATAATAACATAACTGATATACGTTTGGCGGTTATCCAAAATATATAATATTGTACAATTAGAAAAAAAAATATTGTAAAAAAAATATTCTCTTATATAAATTTGATGTTTTTTAATGAGAGAGAGAGAGAGAGAGAGAGAGAGATAGAGAGAGAGAGAGAGAGAGAGAGAGAGAGAGAGAGAGAGAGAGAGAGAGAGAGATTATTAAAGTTCAATAGTGATATGATTCCCCTTTAAGTCTAATTTATCGTCCCAATAAATTTACTACAACATTTGTTGCACATGACTAACCGAAGTCTAATGTACGTCAGCCCTTAACCGTAATATCTTTAACCCCCTTAAAAATTACATTGTTAATTTAAAAAAATGTAATATATCAACACCTTACCTTCGGTTCTGGAGGGCCAATGAGGCATATAGATTTTCCACTGATCTGCGACGCATGATATGCCGCGGCCGATCCGAACATACCGGAACCAACTATGACCAGGTCATATACCACGGAGGCCATATTTACTGATCTTGAAATGGCGGCCTTTGAAGCACGGCTAGGGAAATAGAATGTTCTATGAGACGACGTAATTCCTGTGTTAATATGTTAATTTCAAATGATAAAATGAGAAGGGCTTTCAAACTTTTCTAACAAATAGAACCAATCATTAGCACGGTCATCAAGTGTGCTTAGAAATAATGAACGGGGAATTATCTAACGATGGATAGCCATCGGCACTTATTTTAGTAACCGCATCTACATTTCTCTAGATATAACTCTTTCATTGAGTGATGTTGGTCAAGATATTTAGTCTCACTTAAAACTGGAATTTTGTTCATAAGGAACATTTATAAACCTCAAGATTTAACTCTTGTTAAGATTTGTGTAAACTACATAAATGTGAACAAGTTGTGGATGGCGTCTGTAGAGGAGGTACCTAACGACAACGTACTGTACTTTCTGCACAATTTGTGGGAGTGAACGATGAGGAACCTGAAAGTTCTAACCCTATATATTTATAGTCACCATCGGTCAGTTTTTAGATGGGCAAAAAAGACACAGCTACTATCAAATAAGTTCAATTTATACGCATCCATTTAAAATTATTTCAAACCTATTAAAACTATAAGTGATAAATTCATCGGAAATATCTTCATAACTGACTTACATCAAACAAGCGCACAACATTAAAGTGATAAACGAATTATAATGGCCAAGAAACTACTACTTTGCTAAAACAAAAACAACAGTTTAAAGAAAGAGAAACTACCGTAGTCATGTGTAGGTGAAAACTCCCACCTTCGACAAGACAAACGGAAACGGATCACACATGTTGAGAACGCAGGTTCATGAAGGGTGTTGAATTTTACTGATTTGCTTTGACAGAATCGAGGTTTCAATCAGCTAAATTCGTTTTTAGAGGATTCAAGGCAACATTACAATGGGCGTTCCGAACATCCTAGTATACGTTAGTTGTTATTGTTGGGGTTTGTTATAGAGGCAATGAAAATGGGGTAGGTGAGACACATTAAACTTTCTTAAAATCTGTGTGTAGTATACATAGTATACAGTAAGAGATGATGCGCCACATGCGGTAGCCATCACATAACCATTTTTCTGCTCATGTATAAAGGTCGCTCATGAATGGCAGAGGCAAGGGAGTGACATTGCCCTAGCAATCAGGACAATGCCCTAGAGACTGACCATATATTTATTATATGATAAGCGCCCAAGCCTCCTCTCCACCCAAGCTAGGACCAGGAAGGGCCAGGCAGTGGCTGCTGATGACTCAGCAGATAGACCTATAGGCTCCCCCAAACCCCCCCAACCTTAGCTCACAAGGATGGTAAGGTTGCAGACACTAATGGCACTAACGAGTCTGAGCGGGACTCGAACCCCCGACTGGGAAACACCATGCAGAGACGTTACCAATCAGGCCACAACAACCTGTAAATTCATGAGTTCATTTCTGTTCCGCATCTGACGGATATAGTCTGTCCAATGCATTAGCCAATGTATATTTTGCACACTTGATAATGTTGACTTATAAATATAGTCATGCTGACAATTATCAAATCCGATTCAAAATAGGATTAAATAAAAAAAAATAAATAAAATGCAGATCCTGTCGTCACGAACAAATAAAATTCCTACAGGGTAGGGCATTGAGTCTTATTGCAACAAACTTACAGATACACAACCGTAACATAGTATTATCCTCAAATCATTTCCAGATTAGATAAGCATAGCTTCCAAGGGTTGCTCCTAATCTTTCCTCTTAGATTATGCGATATAATAATATACAGTATGTTACGGAGGTATGGGCCTACTGCTATTTCTACCACAATAAACAAGTCTATCTGAGTCTAAGGCTTCACCCGATTTTCATCAAACCCTTATGTAACAAGGCTACGTTAAGTAGACATAATATACCATCACCTAACCTACCCCAGGACTGGGTTAACCAGCACCACTTACATTTATACTTTACTCTAGTAGTTTCGCCATCTTTGGACCAACACAAAACTTCTTTCTAACTAGCAAGAATGGCCTATGATATTATAAATGATTTCATACAACAACAAGAGTATAGAGACGATATAAAATACTATGAGTAGCACTCATTACTAAATCATTTATAGCAAAATCGACTACGAAACATTCCCAAATAGCACTAGCCTCTGTGATACAATACAGTTTCTTCAATAGTTGTTTCATATCCAATGCACCAAATGTAATTATTAAGATAACAAATATATAAACAATTCCATCTCATATACTCACCTTGTTATGAAGAATTTGAGGCCACACTCAAACTATACAAGTAAAAACTAAAATGCAATGCTAAAACATTTCACAAGTTATTGTTTAAACATTTCCACACCATAGTAAGTGTTTAAATATTCTACCATGCAGAAAAGCATGATTTTGGAAATAAATGTTGGAAAAAAAAATAAAATAATGATGCTATTAAAAAGAAAATAATTAAACCTGTGTTTTATGCTTAGGATAATACAACAGAAAGTAAAAGAAATATCCAAAGTAAAATGAAATAAAAACATTATATCATGCAGAAAAGCATGATTTTGGAAATAAATGTTGGAAAATTTTCTAAAATAATGATGATATAAAAGATAAAATAATTATATCCATGTTTTATGATTAGGAGAATACAACAGAGAATAAAATAAACATCCAAAGTAACAACACGAACTTCTGAATTAAGGGATTCTGAGGGTGTCGCCAACGCCGGGAATTTAAGGTATATTTTGACAGCTGCTTTGTTGTCAATTCAATTTGTGTTTTTGTGAAAAAGTACAGCAAGCAAATAGTATTTTCGGTGATGAAATAACCTTTGATATCATAATACTCAAGTATGAGTGGTTATTATTCTTATTATGTCATAATTAATAGGTTTGGTGTTATGTACTTAGACGGTTGGGCTACGATTTCAACCATCTACTGTAGTTACTGAATTCTGTATTTCCCCTACTAGTAACTGTATTCCCCCACATTCATATTTAGGCTCTTAATTAAGCCTATCTTAGGATAAGCTTAACAGGGTAGTATATATTATCCCGAGTAAGGGACACAGCATCCCAGGTCTGTTTTAAGTAATTTTGATTTGAAAGCAGCATCCTAGGTTAGGTTAGGTTATTATCATTATTTGCTAAGCTACAACCATAGTTGGAAGAGCATGATGTTATAAGGCCAAGGGCTCCAGTGTGGAAAATAGCCCAATGAGGAAAAGAAAATAAGGAAACGGTGCATGAGCCTACCAACAAGCAAGAGAACTGTAATCCAAGATAAGTGTTGTTGTGGCCTGATTGGTAACGTCTCTGCCTGGTGTTTGCCAGTCGGGGGTTCGAGTCCCGCTCAGTCTCGTTAGTGCCATTAGTGTCTGCAACCTTACCATCCTTGTGAACCAAGGTTGGGGGATTTGGGGGAGCCCATAGGTCTTTTTGCTGAGTCATCAGCAGCCATTGCCTGGTCCTCGGTCCTCCCTGGTCCTAGCTTGGGTGGAGAGGGGGCTTGGGCACTGATCATATGATATATGGTCAGTCTCTAATGCATTTCCCTGCTTGATAAGGCAATGTCACTGCCCCTTGCCTCTGTAATTCATGAGCGGCCTTTGAACCTTTAATAGAAGACCGTGGGAAGCCTTTGTATAATGACGGACAGGAACACATGCATAGAACACCATCTAACCTAAACTTCCTCACCTGACCTAACCTACAAGCCATGTCCTTACCCACTTACTTAAGGGGGGGCTAAGTCCCCCTTGCATCTCTCCTTAGACCGCTGTATTCTTAGTGATAGGGTTGAAAATAGGTGGTATTGGGTATTGCCGTCATCAGTAAATATATGATACTTTAATTTCTAGCCAAATATATGAACCATATATTTTTGCTACTCACTATATTTTATGCATTTCTGACCATGATTATTGGGACAAACCATCCGTTCATGCGGTTTTGGACCCCTTATATAAAGACAATTATGGGGCACCCCAGTGGGAAACGGGTTTTTTTTGGGTAGGGAAATGTTATAAACGAGTGATTTGCAGCAATAATAATGTTCAGAAATGCAAAATAAGCACAAGATAACCAGTTGGAAAAATATATGGTTCATGTAAGTGGCTGAAAAAAGCCCAGAACGTGATTTTTTCAATATTAAACTTACCCGATAATCATGTAGCTGTCAACTCCGTTGCCCGACAGAATTCTATGGAGGGATACGCCAGCTATCACAATACTAGAAGGGGGTGTATTTACCAGCGCCACCTGTGGCCAGGTACTCAAGTACTTCTTGTTGACACCTCCTCAATTATTCCTCTGTCGTGCTTCCGGCAAGACGTTCTGGGATACGCTTATGTTCTTGGAGTATTTTCACGACTTTGGTGAAGTATTTCTCTTTGATTTCGGCTGTCGCTTTACTGGAAACTTCTATATTAGCTTAGTTAGCTTTTGGAATTAATTTGATTAATTATGGTGACGAGAGAGTATGAACTCTCGTTCACCTTTCAATGGCCGACCCTTCCCTTAGACGGAAGTGTTGGTGTCTAAGAGAGTATAGACTCTCTTTCTTAATTTTGCTTAACAAAAGTTATAGATTTATTTATATCTCTCCGCCTCTTATAGGCCTCTTCGATTAACTTCCTTTTATTATAAACTCATTAAAATTAATTTTTATATTTGTTTATATTCGACCTTCCTAATAGTAGGCGGTCTTTTACCGAAGTTAATAAACTTTGAGCCCGTCATTTCGGTTTTACCTGTTAACATATTATGCTATTTCCGCCACAGAGTTTGAAAGATTTTCTTTGACAGTCTCGTACTGTTTTCAAAGTTGAACTAACGTTTTGTTTTGTCTCTGCAGTTGTTGACGTTCAGAACGTTCAACTTGCACTCTATCGTTACGATAGAGAAAGAATGTTCACGGTTTCACGTTGCAGTAAGAGTAACCGTGTCTAGCGTTTTGTTCATTCTTTCTTAACTTAATGGTTTTGATCCTAATAAAGGAACTTTTCAGTTTTTTCCTTTAACAATAATATGTTTTAACGATATATATGATTGGGCTCTTCTCTCAGGTTCTAAGTCTAGAGAGAGAGAGAGAGAGAGAGAGATAGAGACGGAGGGAGAAAGAGGATAAACGTTTCATTCAAGCCTGCCAGGCGTACGAGTAACGTCGTTATCGTTTTTTGCTCTTCTCCCTAGTCTCTTTAGGGGAAGAAACTAAACGTTTCTAAAGTGATCTAGTGTTTAGTCTCTTTCCAACCACTGAATTATCTTTCATTAGATTTTTCTGTTACATTGTAATTCTGTTTTCGCAATTACTAACTTTGAGAAAGGATAGAATTGCGTATTTCAGGTACAAACCACTTAAAGTTTCGAGTTCAGTGAAATAAGTGCAAACAGAAATCAAAGTGATAAGTGATTAGTGCGTGAGGGTACTTTTGTGCGCGCCAGTCGTCCTCCCAGTCCGGGACCTCTTGCAAGCTCCCAAGCCCAGGGGAGAAGCAATGTCGAAGGGCATAAGGGTTCAGCAGGCCTTGATCGGCGCACAGAAGTATTCTCGGTGGTTGTGGGCGTGTCTTACCGAGACCGTCACTCCCACCCGCAGACGATTGAGCCCTTATTTTGCTCGTCTGCAGAAGAGATTAGGGGAGAAAATAAAGGCAGAGTAACGCTGGTCTCAGGTCTCAAGACCTCTTAAACGTTAAGTCCAGACCTATGCCAGACGTACGAAGTTTAAGTTCACAACCCGAATGCAGTCATTGGGTTAGCTCTGACTCTCCTCAGTCATCAGTTGATTACACTCCGCCTAAGAGGAGTAAGGTTCTGCCACAACAGATCTCTGCTGTTAAGGCTTTACCTCAGCAGAACTTAGTGTCTGCCGACCCCAAGTTAACTCTACTGCAGTCCATACAGTCACAACTTTCGGTCTTGATGCGTGAGTGTCGGGCTGAGAGTGTTGCGCCTCCGCCTCCGCCTACACTCCCCCCCCCCCGCCTATGATCGCTCCGCCTGATCACAGTACCACCTGCCAGGCGTACGATGTTGTGAACTCTACTACAGTCCATGCAAGCACAGCTTTCGGACTTGATGCGTGAGTGTCGGGCTGAGAGTGTTGCTCCTCCGCCTCCGCCTACACTCCCTCCACCTACACTCGCTCCGCCTGATCACAGTACCATCTGCCAGGCGTACGATGTTGTGGACTCTACTACAGTCCATGCAAGCACAGCTTTCGGACTTAATGCGTGAGTGTCGGGCTGAGAGTGTTGCTCCTCCGCCTCCGCCTACACTCCCTCCTCCTACACTCGCTCCGCCTGATCGCAGTACCACCTGCCAGCAGTTCCACCTGCCAGGCGTACGATGTTGAGCCACGTGCTGAGTTTGCTGTTCCCTGTGGTGTTCAGCCTCCGCCTTCCTTAAGGCAACCTTTACATTGGGATCAGGAGGATTATACCTCTCTTCCTCCGCCTCCACTTGCTGCTCCACCAGTGATGCAACACTCGGTTGAGGTACAACAACCTCTCCCGTCCATGAGTCAGTCTCCTCAGCTCTCGCTGCAGCGAGCTCAACCCTCCACAAGGCAAGCACCACAACACCTTAGCCTTGCGCCTCAGGAGCCTCAGCTTGCGAGACATTTACCTTGTTCTGCGCAGCCTCTTCCTCATCGCGCTCCGCTCACACCACAGGAACTGGAACTTGCTACTCCGCTTCCGCCAACCGCTCAGCAAGCGCAACCCTTGGGTTCAACCACTCATGCTAGGAGTCAGCCTCCTCCACCCATGGCCTTCCTTCTGCTTGTCTTTTATTCAGCCTTTGCAGACTGAGCCTCAGGTGTTCCCTCATCGGAGTCTTGAAGAGGAAACCACAACTATTGTTGTTCCAGCTCGTTCTGACTCTGCTGTTCAGCATACCTTACCATTTTCATACCATGGTTTAAACCCCATGCAAGCATGCATAAAGCACTCTAGCACTGGTCATGGAATTTCTGAGAAATGTTAAACGCCATGCACACGCTCTGCTTTCCTTACAGCAGGCTCTGCTTACAGCAGGCTCTGCTTACTACATGCTCAGCATACAGCATGCTCTGCATTCAGCATGCTCTGCATACAACATGCTCTGCATTCAGCATGCTCTGCATTCAGCATGCTCTGCATACAACTTGCTCTACATACAGCATGCTCTGCATACAGCATACTCTGCATACATCATGCTCTGCATACCTTACCGCATGCTTCTCAACACATCTTGGGTTGTTGCCAACTCACTAGACTGTCAAGCAGTTTCATAACGTTGCCTTCTAGTCTGCTGCTTTTGCACCAGTGAACCCTCACTCAGAGAACTTAGCTTTTCTAGGATAAGGTCCCTGTAGATGAGAAAGTTCTTTTCTCCCTCCTTCTGATATTCCCTTGAGGACTCTGTCATTTGGAGGGAGCCTTTAGCTGCATAACCTCTTATGGACTTTTATTTAAGCATAACATGCTTACAGGGAAGGTAATGGTTCCACTTCAGCCGCTAATCCCGTCTGTTACCACACCTGCTCCCATAGACCTTGAGCTGTGTTGCATGACATGCAGTCCAAGCTTAGTCCTTGTTAGAGAATTTTTTGTTTACGGAGTCAATGTGTCACGGGGAAGACGTTCAACAACCAACAGAAGGGACTTGTTGTGACGCAGTGAGGCAACCTCAGCAACCCGTTAAGGAGTTGTCTGTACGACCCAGACAGTCTAGACAGATTCGGGTTGTCACTGTTCTTCCTCGCTTGCCCATGATTGACAGTTTACAGACTGTGCAGCAGTATCATGATCTTGTGTCCGGCTCCGTCAGACGACTGGCTTTTAAGAGCTCCCACAAGTCGTCGCTGTCTGGAGATTTTCAAATGGACTATGGATCTGACCAAGGAACTGGGCCTCCTGGTCAATTTTGAGGAGTCTCAGCTCGTTCCATCCCAGACCATTGTCTCCTTGGGTATGGATCTTCAGAGTCGAGCTTTTCGGACTTGTCCGTCGGCCCCAAGGATCTTCCAAGCCCTAGAATGCATCCAGAGCATGCTGAGAAGGAACCGATGCTTAGTCAGGCAGTGGATGAGTCTAACAGGGACACTTTCATCGCTGGCCCTGTTCATCGAGTTAGGGAGACTCCACCTCCGCCCCCTTCAGTATCATCTAGCTGCTCACTGGATAAAGGACATGACGCTAGAGACGGGCTCAGTTCCTGTTTCCGAAGAGATGAGGTCTACTCTAACGTGGTGGAAGAACAGCATTCTTCTCAAGGAAGGTCTACCATTGGCTGTTCAGACCCCCGACCACCGTCTCTTCTCGGACGCATCGGACACGGGCTGGGGTGCGACACTGGACGGACAGGAATGCTCGGGAACATGGAATCAGGAGCAAAGGACACTTCACATCTATTGCAAGGAGTTGTTGGCAGTTCATCTGGCCTTGATAAACTTCAAGTCCCTCCAGCTTAACAAGGTGGTGGAGGTGAACTCCGACTACACCACAGCCTTGGCTTACATCTCCAAGCAGGGAGGGACTCATTCGAGGAAGTTGTTCGAGATCGCAAGGGACCTCCTCATTTGGTCAAAAGATCGAAAGCTCACGCTGGTAACGAGGCTCATTCAGGGCGATATGAATGTCATGGCAGATCGCCTCAGCCGGAAGGGTCAGGTCTTCCCCACAGAGTGGACCCTTCACAAGAATGTTTGCAGCAGACTTTGGGCCCTGTGGGGTCAGCCAACCATAGATCTATTCGCTACCTCGATGACCAAGAGGCTCCTCTTGTATTGTTCTCCGATTCCAGACCCAGCAGCAGTTCGCGTAGATGCCTTTCTGCTGGATTGGTCCCATCTCGACCTGTATGCATTCCCGCCGTTCAAGTTTGTCAACAAGGTACTTCAGAAGTTCGCCTCTCACAAAGGGACACGGCTGACGTTGGTTGCTCCCCTCTGGCCCGCGAGAGAATGGTTCACCGAGGTACTGCAATGGCTGGTCGACGTTCCCAGGACTCTTCCTCCTAGAGTGGACCTTCTGCGTCAACCTCACGTAAAGAAGGTACACCCAAACCTCCACGCTCTTCGTCTGACTGCCTTCAGCCTATCGAAAGACTCTCAAGAGCTAGAGGCTTTTCGAAGGAGGCAGCCAGAGCGATTGCCAGAGCAAGGACGACATCCACTCTCAGAGTCTATCAGTCTTTATGGGAAGCCTTCCGAAGCTGGTGCAAGGCCAATGCAGTTTCCTCAACCAGTACCACTGTAACCCAGATTGCTGACTTCCTGTTACATCTAAGGAACGTAAGATCCCTATCAGCTCCTACGATCAAGGGTTACAGAAGTATGTTGGCAGCGGTTTTCCGCCACAGAGGCTTGGATCTTTCCTCCAACAAAGATCTACAGGACCTCCTTAGGTCTTTTGAGACCTCAAAGGAACGTCGGTTGTCCACTCCAGGCTGGAATCTAGACGTGGTCCTAAGGTTCCTAATGTCATCAGGATTTCAACCGCTCCAATCAGCCTCTTTTAAGGACCTCACATTAAAAACTCTTTTCCTCGTGTGCTTAGCAACAGGTAAAAGAGTAAGTGAGATCCACGCCTTCAGCAGGAACATAGGTTTCACATCTGAAACGGCTACATGTTCCTTGCAGCTCGGTTTTTTGGCTAAAAACGAGCTTCCTTCCCGTCCTTGGCCTAAGTCGTTCGAGATCCCAAGCCTGTCCAACATGGTGGGGAACGAACTGGAGAGAGTACTTTGCCCAGTTAGAGCTCTTAAGTACTATCTAAGAAGGTCAAAACCATTACGAGGACAATCAGAAGCCTTATGGTGTGCTATCAAGAAGCCTTCTCTACCAATGTCTAAGAACTCAGTTTCTTACTACATCAGGCTTCTGATTAGAGAAGCAAATTCTCATCTGAAGGAAGAAGACCTTGCTTTGCTGAAGGTAAGGACACATGAAGTGAGAGCTGTGGCTACTTCAGTGGCCTTCAAACAGAACCGTTCTCTGCAGAGTGTTATGGATGCAACCTATTGGAGAAGCAAGTCAGTGTTCGCATCATGCTATCTCAAAGATGTCCAGTCTCTTTACGAGTACTGCTACACCCTGGGTCCATTCGTAGCAACGAATGCAGTAGTAGGCGAGGGCTCAGCCACTACATTCCCATAATCCCATAACTTTTTAACCTTTCTCTTGAATACTTTTTATGGGTTGTACGGTCGGCTAAGAAGCCTTCCACATCCTTGTTGATTTGGCGGGTGGTCAATTCTTTCTTGAGAAGTGCCAAGGTTAAAGGTTGTGATGAGGTCCTTTAGTATGGGTTGCAGCCCTGTATACTTTAGCACCTTTGAGTTGATTCAGCCTCCCAAGAGGAACGCTGCGCTCAGTAAGGAAGACGATCTTATTAAAGGCAGAGTAACGGTTCAAGTCGACTTCCTTACCAGGTACTTATTATTTCATTGTTATTGTGGATAACTGATTATATGAAATACGGGATACTTAGCTATCCTTTAGTCTTGTACACTGGTTTTTCACCCACCCCCCTGGGTGTGAATCAGCTACATGATTATCGGGTAAGTTTAATATTGAAAAATGTTATTTTTATTAATAAAATAAATTTTTGAATATACTTACCCGATAATCATGATTTAATCGACCCTCCCTTCCTCCCCATAGAGAACCAGTGGACCGAGGAATAATTGAGGAGGTGTCAACAAGAAGTACTTGAGTACCTGGCCACAGGTGGCGCTGGTAAATACACCCCCTTCTAGTATTGTGATAGCTGGCGTATCCCTCCATAGAATTCTGTCGGGCAACGGAGTTGACAGCTACATGATTATCGGGTAAGTATATTCAAAAATTTATTTTATTAATAAAAATAACATATTTATCACTTTGAGCTTTGTAAAAGGGTACAGAACCTAACAAACTCACCTAACCTAACCTAGTAGTTCCCAGGTCACAACCCTTAGGCCCCCGGACCTCCCTTCCCAGGTCACAAACTGAAAGTAAATCACAAATAAATCCTTACATTGTGAAAAAGTAAATCACAAATAATTCATTACCTTATGATTGACACCAAAGGCTCTTAATTTTTTTTTTCCCTTGGCAATCTTTATAGAAGCTTTACAGTAGAAATGTGCTGGTCTTCTCGAAAATTTAAGTCAGAATCGGACGTTTGAGGCATTTCGCAGTTATTTTTTAATTTCACATGAGTAACAATAGCTTCACACTGAACGGAGAGCATTTCCATCATAATCAATTGCCAAGATAAATGAAATTACACTAAATTTCGAAATAGATTGGTGTACTTCCCTGAAGATCCCTCTTGGAGATTTCTTTATGTGATGGTGGTTAAGTTGAAACTGAAGGGGAAGGTGGAAAAAAAATGGCTGTTGTAGAAGAACATCCAGGGAGTTATGAAGAAGTACTTGTAAGCTGTTAATTGGTTTAAAAATACCACCTGACAAATAAGTCATTGTAAATGCACAGAAAGCTCCCCAAACCGATGGGAAACAACGCATGCGCAATAAGTACCCTTCAGTCTCTCAGATGTAAACAATGGACTTAGAGTGAAAAACATACTTCACATTTTAATAGTTATTACGCCCCAGGCCATATTAAACATATAGAGAAAAATACCAAACTAGCCAGCACTCGTCAGTTTCTTAAGGCAAATTCCAGTTTTGCTAGTAGTTAAAGTATCATATATTTACCGTTGAATATTTACCAGTAGAACTAGTATGTTTATGAGGGACAGACACTAATTAGTTTGAGGTTGACATTGTTGGTATAAATTACCTGTTGCCCATTTAGAGATAGTGTACTACATTGTTCAATGAGTAAGAACATGTTCCCTAAGGTTGGGTCTGAGAGATGTGAAGTTTTGATGTTTGCTAGTGATGGTGTATGAGCAAATATTTACTAACAAATTTATTTTCATATACTTGACTGAAATAGTATAAAACAAAAATGTTCTGGTTTACTATATCTTTGTACAGTCTATTACAATAGCTTTACTTCATTAATTCTGCTTCCTCATGTACTTTATAGTTTTAGATATTGGTCGAGTGAAATGAAAACTTTTGATGGTGTACGAAATGTTTCTGTATTTATCAATTATGTATTCTAAGCGGAGTAAACTTTTTCAAGTGTTGAGCTCAATGTGTTCTTCGTAAAGACAAAATTTCCATTGAAGAATGGCTTTGGGATATTTTCTTCTATTAGCAAATCATAACATATTATACTTATGCATAGTTTTCAACTTAGCTTGGATATTGTGCAACCGGTGTGTCCTCAAATATCATGAGACCCAATGTCTTTTTTTTATTTCAAGAAAATTAAACCCTGTACGCTTATGTGAAAACTTTTATCAAGGACTGTGGTTTGTCTTGTTGTCAAATATTTACATGTGATAGACAGTCCATTATAGTTGCAACTTGGTGTCATGTGACAAGCCACCTGTGGTAGGTTAGGTGAAATAGTACTCTGTGATATGTTAAGGAAATGTCGCTGCAGTTCATAAAATTGCAACCATGTAATTATCAGTCAAGAACAATTATAACCAAAAATTATAAGGCTCAGTTTCTTTTTTCATCATGTGGGATTCTCCGTACAGTAATCATAAAATCTCCGCTCAATCTTCCATTGTCGCCAACTGTATCAGATGCATAATCTTGGTATCTTTTTTTTTTTCAAGTAAATTTGATTTATATCCTTATTTATTGAAATTTAAAAATTTCTTAGACTGGGTGGTCAACTAACTTTAACCTAAAACTATACAGTGACTGGAATCACTATTAAAGTTGTTCAAAATGTGGAAATACAGTAGATTACCCTTAATTTTATGTTGTTGCCTATCCCCTTTATATTCTGTAAATTTGTTCATTTATTTCTTGGTAAGATAGAAATATATAAGGCTGCCGAGCAAATCCTAATATTCAAAGTATTTTTTCATAAAAAGTGAGGCAACATAATGGTGAAAAGAATGATATATATAATGATATTGATACATCAGTGAAGAAATTATGGGAAAAGCAGCCAGCATTAAAGGAAAAATCTTTTGTATATCCCATAAAATCAAGTTGGTTACAAAGTAATATATAGTAGTGCTAGACTGGTATATTACTGTCATCATTTCAAAGATTATATGAAGTACTCCATTTATAATTTTATTTACTACTAATCTTTTTTTCAATTTGTTTGCAGACACTTAAATCTTGAATGAGGAAAATAACTGAAGATCAAAATTCTTAGTGAAAATCACTGCCGACGTTTTATGACGTTTGTCTGCGTAAATCTTGGATCATGATTCACAGCCTCTTCATTATCAATTCCTCTGGGTAAGAAATTGTTTTTATTTAACAATTTTTATAGTTGTTTTGGTGGTATAATTTTGAGAGAAAACTTTTTCTTATTAAAATTATTGAGGGTTATCTGCTTATTTATTTTTCAATATTTAACTTAGCCGGTGATTATAATAGCTGCAACTCTGTTGCTCGACAGAAAACTCTAAGGTAAAACTCGCCAGCGATCGCTACACAGGTTGCGGGTGTGCCCAACAGCGCCATCTGTCGTCCAGATACCCAGTACTCAATGTAAACAAAGACTCAATTTTCTCTCTGTCGTGCTAACGACAAGACGTACTTACTCGCTGTTGCTAAACTGGAGTTTTTTCACAACTATTTGGTGAAGTACATTATTCTAGTTTTGAGCTTTCGCTGTGCAAGGTTTCTCTTCACAAATCCTTGAACTCTTTTTGATAACGGATTCTTTGTTGATGACTTTTTGATAGTTTTTTTGAATTCCCCTTTGACCAATTCAAAATGGCTGACCCTTCACAAGTCCCAAAATTTAGGAAGTGCAATGCTAGGGACTGTTCAAGGCGTCTTCCGAAGGCTTCTATCGACCCTCACACTGTTTGTTCCAATTGTCGGGATAAAACCTGTCAATTGGAAGATCGGTGTGAGGAGTGCGTTGGGCTTTCGGAATTCGATTTTATCGAATTCCAAAAGTATACACGTAGGCTAGAGAGAGATAGAGTTAGGAGAAGTTCCTCTCGTTCTATCGATATTTCCTCTCCTCATGCCCCACAACCTATTCCTTCCCCTGTAGTGGTTGCTCCTAATCCCCCTCCTGGCACTCAGGAACCTTCGATGGCTGATATGATGCGTGCCATCCAAGCTCTGGGTGAGAGAGTTGAGTCCCTTGCTAGTGACCGTAATCAACTTATGGCGGATGTGAAGGAGCTGAAGTGCAAAAGTGCAGTGGGAAGTGTTAAAGTGAGTGATAGTGTTGTGGATAGTGTTGCGCTTGAGGGTTCGTCTGTTCGTGCCTGTCGTCCTCCTAGTCCGGGACCTCTTGCAAGCTCCCAAGTCCAGGGGAGAAGCAATGTCGTACGACAAATGGGTTCGAGAGGCTTTAATCAGCGAACAGACGTTCCCTCCGTGGTATCGGGCGTATCTACCCAAGATCGCCCCTGCCTAACTAAGACGAGAGAGCCCATATATACCTCGTCTTCGGAAGGTGTTTCTCGCAAGAAACCCTGGACCAAGGTCTCACGACCGTTAAAGCGCAAGTCGGTCCCTTCCGCACAAGTCCAACGGCCCAGTTGTAGCCACTGGGTCAGTTCGGACTCGCTGCAGTCATCCGATGACTGCTCACCTCCTAAGAGAGGCAAAGCGGTACCGCTTCAGACAGTTACACCGTCTGTCGCCGCACCTGCTCCTGTAGACCCTAAGTGGTCTCTACTGCAAGACATGCAGTCTCAGCTAACGTCTCTTATGCAGGACTTTCGTGCGGAGAAGGTTGCTGCCGCACCAGCTAGTGCAGCTCCTTGCCTACAACCGCCCACACGATCGGTTGTGCGTCCGGTGGACGCTGAGGTAACCTTCTCACGCACACCAGTTGAGAGAGTTCCGCCACCCATGCGTTCCAGTGTGATCTGCCAGCCGCATGTTGACGTTCAGCGACGCACGGAGGTCTCCGTTGACGTTCGCGAGGTTCAACAACCGTCAGAGTTGTTTTGTTTTGACGCGGTGCGTCAACCTCCGCAACCCAGTGTGGTTGCCACTGCTCACCCACATCAGTCCAGACAGTCTGGAGTAGACGCTGTGCGTCCCCGCGCTGCTATGGTTGTTGCCAGCTCACAGACTGGGCAACAGTTCCATGACGTTGCGTCCGGCTCAGTCACGCATGCACCCGTGCGACCGGACTCAGCTTACCAGCCGTTACCCACTCCGTTGCCGTTCCCTCATCAGTTATCGGATGAGGGACTTTCTGATGATGATGTTGCTGCACACGTAGATGAACCGCATTCAGAATTGGACGAGCCTAAGTCTACGCAACCCTCTTTGGACTTTAGGAAAGTTTTGGCCCTGTTCAAAGAGATGTTTCCGGACCAGTTTGTTTCTGTGGCTCCGCGTTCTCCTCCGTCAGAGTTTGTGTTAGGCATGCCGTCAACCACTCCTGCCTTTACTAGACTCGTCCTCGCACGCTCGTCCAAGAGAGCTTTGCGTGTGATAGGAGAATGGCTGCATTCCAAGAAGACTTTAGGGAAGACAGCTTTTACGTTTCCCCCTGCTAGACTCTCTTCTAGATCGAGCGTCTGGTATGCCATGGGAGAAGTTCTCGGCTTGGGAGTTCCTGCCTCTGCCCAGGGCGACTTCTCAAGCCTAGTAGACTCTCCCCGCCGCCTTGCCATGAGACGCTCAAAGATATGTTGGTCATCTTCGGACCTGGACCACCTTTTGAAAGGTATCTTTAGAGCCTTCGAAGTTTTTAACTTCTTAGACTGGTGTCTAGGAGCTCTAAGCAGAAAGATCTCTCCGACAGAGAAGGAGACTTCCTTGCTCATTATGTCCTGCATGGACAAGGCCGTACGTGATGGGTCTAATGAGCTTGCTGCATCATTTGTGTCCGGAGTCCTTAAGAAGCATGAAAACCTATGCTCATTCCTTTCAGCTGGAGTTACACCATGCCAGAGATCCGAACTTCTGTTTGCTCCGCTTTCCAAGTGCCTTTTTCCAGAAGACCTGATTAAGGAAATTGCCGCTTCTTTGATACAGAAGGATACTCACGATCTTGTTGCGTCCTCAGCTCGCAAAGCCACCCCTTTGCCTACCTTGTCAGCTAGACCAAGGATGGACACTCCAGCGTCCCATTTTATTCCGCCCTTTCGTGGCAGAGCCTCCAGCAGAGGAGGTGCTCGTGCCGAAGGGAAACGAGGAAAGAAGAAAGGAACCAAGTCCTTTAAGGGCAGAGTCTGACTGCCAGCTTCTTCAGACAGCAGTGGGAGCCAGACTCAAGAACTTCTGGCAGACCTGGGAAAAGAGAGGCGCAGATGCACAATCTGTGAAGTTGCTCAGAGAGGGGTACAAGATTCCGTTTGTACGAAAACCCCCTCTAGCAACGTCTCCCATCGATCTCTCTCCCAGGTACAGAGAGGAAGACAAGAGACGAGCATTGAAACAGGAAGTGTCTCTCTTACTAGAGAAGGGAGCGGTAGTCAAAGTCTCGGACCATCAAACCCCGGGATTCTACAACCGCCTCTTCTTGGTGTCAAAGAAGACAGGAGGGTGGAGGCCGGTGCTAGACGTCAGTGCGCGGAATGTCTTTGTCACAAAGCAGACGTTCTCCATGGAGACCACAAAGTCGGTTCTAGCAGCGGTCAGAAGGGAAGACTGGATGGTCTCTTTAGACCTAAGGGACGCCTACTTCCACGTCCCCATCCACCCGGACTCCCAACCTTTTCTGAGATTCGTTTTCGAAAAGGTTGTCTACCAGTTTCAAGCCCTGTGCTTTGGCCTAAGCACAGCTCCTCTTGTGTTTACGAGGCTGATGAGGAATGTAGCCAAATTCCTTCATTTAGCGGACATCCGAGCCTCCCTCTATTTGGACGACTGGCTTCTCAGAGCTTCTTCCAGTCGTCGCTGTCTGAAGGATCTAAAGTGGACTCTAGATCTGACCAAGGAATTGGGTCTCCTTGTCAATATGGAAAAGTCACAAGTGGTCCCATCCCAAACTATTGTGTATTTAGGGATGGAGATTCACAGTCTAGCTTTTCGGGCTTTTCCGTCGGCCCCCAGAACAAGCCAAGCCCAGTTATGCATCCAGAACATGCTGAAGAAGGAACGATGTTCAGTCAGAAAGTGGATGAGTCTGATAGGGACGCTATCATCCCTGGAACAGTTTGTGTCATTAGGAAGACTACACCTCCGTCCTCTTCAATATCACCTAGCATTTCACTGGAAAAAGGACAAGACGCTAGAAGCGGTCTCGATCACCATTTCCGAGAAGATGAAGTCTTGCCTGACGTGGTGGAAGGACAGTATCAGCCTCAGAGAGGGTCTGCCCCTGGCTGTTCAGACTCCCAACCACGTTCTCTTCTCGGACGCATCGGACGTAGGCTGGGGCGCGACATTAGACGGTCGGGAATGCTCGGGAATATGGAACTCGAGTCAAAGGACAATGCATATCAACTGCAAGGAGCTACTGGCAGTACATCTGGCCTTGAAAAGCTTCAGGTCTCTCCTTCAAGGCAAAGTGGTGGAGGTGAACTCGGACAACACCACGGCTTTGGCGTACATCTCCAAGCAAGGAGGGACCCACTCACTGACGTTGTACGAGATCGCAAGGGACCTGCTCACCTGGTCAAAAGGTCTAAACATATCGCTAGTAACGAGGTTCATCCAAGGCAACTTGAATGTCATGGCAGATTGTCTCAGTCGGAAGGGACAAGTAATTCCAACAGAATGGACCCTCCACAAGGATGTATGCAAGAGACTTTGGGCCACTTGGGGCCAGCCAACCATAGATCTCTTTGCAACCTCGATGACCAAGAGGCTCCCAATATATTGCTCACCAATCCCGGACCCAGCAGCAGTTCATATAGATGCCTTTCTCCTAGATTGGTCACATCTAGATCTATATGCATTCCCACCGTTCAAGATTGTCAACAAGGTACTGCAGAAGTTCGCCTCTCACGAAGGGACAAGGTTGACGCTAGTTGCTCCCCTCTGGCCCGCGAGAGAATGGTTCACCGAGGTACTTCGATGGCTAGTAGACGTTCCCAGAACTCTTCCTCTAAGGGTGGACCTTCTACGTCAGCCACACGTAAAGAAGGTACACCAAAGCCTCCACGCTCTTCGTCTGACTGCCTTCAGACTATCGAAAGACTCTCGAGAGCTAGAGGCTTTTCGAAGGAGGCAGCCAGGGCGATTGCTAGAGCAAGGAGAACATCCACCCTTAGAGTCTACCAATCGAAGTGGGAAGTCTTCCGAAACTGGTGCAAGTCAGTATCTGTATCCTCGACCAGTACCTCTGTAACTCAAAAAGCTGACTTCCTCTTATACCTGAGGAAAGAACGATCACTTTCAGCTCCCACTATCAAGGGTTACAGAAGCATGTTGGCATCAGTCTTCCGTCACAGAGGCTTAGATCTTTCCAACAATAAAGATCTACAGGACCTCCTTAAGTCTTTTGAGACCACGAAGGAGCGTCGTTTGGTTACACCTGGTTGGAATTTAGACGTGGTACTAAGATTCCTCATGTCAGACAGGTTCGAGCCGCTACAATCAGCCTCCCTGAAAGATCTCACCTTAAAGACTCTTTTCCTGGTATGCTTAGCCACAGCTAAAAGAGTCAGTGAGATTCATGCCTTCAGCAAGAACATCGGATTTTCATCAGAAAAGGCTACATGTTCACTACAACTTGGTTTTCTAGCCAAAAACGAGCTGCCTTCTCGACCTTGGCCGAAATCGTTCGATATTCCAAGCTTATCGAATATGGTTGGCAATGAACTAGAAAGAGTCTTATGCCCTGTGAGAGCTCTTAAGTTCTATTTAAAACGAACTAAACCTTTACGAGGCCTGTCTGAAGCTTTATGGTGTTCAGTTAAGAAACCATCTTTGCCTATGTCAAAGAATGCTTTATCCTATTTTATCAGACTGTTAATACGAGAGGCTCATTCCCATCTGAGTGAGGAAGACCAAGCTTTGCTGAAGGTAAGGACACATGAAGTTAGAGCTGTCGCAACTTCCGTGGCCTTTAAACAAAATAGATCTCTGCGAAGTATAATGGACGCAACCTATTGGAGAAGCAAGTCAGTGTTTGCGTCTTTTTATCTTAAGGATGTCCAGTCTCTTTACGAGGACTGCTACACACTGGGACCATTCGTAGCAGCGAGTGCAGTAGTGGGTGAGGGCTCAACCACTACAATTCCCTAATTCCATAACCTTTTAATCTTTCTCTTGAAATGTTTTTATTGTTGTTTTTTGGGTTGTCCGGAAGGCTAAGAAGCCTTTCGCATCCTGGTTGATTTGGCGGGTGGTCAAAGTCATTTCTTGAGAGCGCCTAGATTAGGGGTTTTGATGAGGTCCTGTTGTATGGGTTGCAACCCTTGATACTTCAGATCCTAGGGGTCGCTCAGCATCCTAAGAGGATCGCGAGGCTCTGTAAGGAAGACGTACTTAAAAAGGCAGAGTAATTGTTCAAGTCGACTTCCTTACCAGGTACCTATTTATTTTGTTTTTGTTATTTTGATAACTTCTAAAATGAAATAAAAACTCTTAGCTCATTATAATGTAAACATATATTGCTGGTCTCTACCCACCCCCCTGGGTGTGAATCAGCTATTATAATCACCGGCTAAGTTAAATATTGAAAAATGTGATTTTGATAATAAAATAAATTTTTGAATATACTTACCCGGTGATTATAAATTAAAGGACCCTCCCTTCCTCCCCAATAGAGACGCAGTGGAACGAGGAGAAAATTGAGTCTTTGTTTACATTGAGTACTGGGTATCTGGACGACAGATGGCGCTGTTGGGCACACCCGCAACCTGTGTAGCGATCGCTGGCGAGTTTTACCTTAGAGTTTTCTGTCGAGCAACAGAGTTGCAGCTATTATAATCACCGGGTAAGTATATTCAAAAATTTATTTTATTATCAAAATAACATTTTTCTCTATTTTCAGGGATGTGTTTATGGAAAAACACTGGAAAAGCGTTATCCCTCGCTCAATTTGTGATTATTTCTTTGATGCCCAGAGGAAAGCTAACAGCAATGAAGATATTCCACCCGTTATCACAACCCCTCATCACTACCTGATATCTGTTTTGAGAAGCAACTTATTTTTCATTGCAGTTTGTATGACAGAAGGTGAGATTTTTAGTTTTTGCACGTTAGTCGCATAGTCTTTTTTTTTAAGGAAACTTGATAACCATAATCCATTGCATAAATTAGAAAAAGATGTAATTATGGATTCATTACCTTGAAGGAAATTCCTCCAGCAGTGTGAACATATTTCAAAATATATTCCATAGTAGAGTACATTAAATTTTCTGCCAACTGACTTCCTTCTGGAAAGCTACCGAATATAATGTAAAATTAATTGTTAACTTACTTGAAATAATGTCAAGGTACAGTAGTTGTTAACTTTACAAGAAATTACACTAATTGAATCACCTGTATAAGTAGGTTGGGACACTGCTAAAGTTTTCAATCTTAAAAGTATTTCTATTGTATCTTTTATCTATTTCTTTCCCCTTACAGTTCCCCCTCTGTTTGTAATAGAGTTTCTTCATCGTGTAGTTGACACGTTCGAGGATTATTTTGGCGAATGCACGGAATCCATCATTAAGGAACACTATGTTGTTGTGTATGAGGTGAGATTTTTTCTTTTTTCATCCCTTGCATTATTCAAGTGAATCAATTTTACCATTGTTAGATAAGGCCTTTACAGTGTTGATATCTTTCAACATTTCAATGCCTTTTCTGCTGCTTGGTTTTGCATTTTGCAATCAACAACCGAGGCTCATGATTTTGCAACATCATGAAAATGAATGTAGTGCAGGTGCTTTGGATTAAGAATATTGGCTGAAAAAGTTTGTACCCATGAGAATACTACTGCTGGAGACAGGAATTTCAATAATTAAAATGTTTTTTAAAGAAGGTACCAATATATACTGTATATACTGGCGAATTCTAACCAAGGCACTTTGCGTCAGTAGGCGTAGGAGGAGATGATGATGATACAGTATACAATAATACCAAAAACTTTCATGCATCTGAAGATAAATGTATTTACATTTGACCCTTCTATTTACTTTTTCATTAACCCTTTTACCCCCAAAGGACGTACTGGTACGTTTCACAAAAGCCATCCCTTTACCCCCATGGACGTACCGGTACGTCCTTGCAAAAAAATGCTATAAAAATTTGTTTTTCATATTTTTTGATAATTTTTTGAGAAAATTCAGGCATTTTCCAAGAGAATGAGACCAACCTGACCTCTCTATGACCAAAATTAAGGCTGTTAGAGCAATTTAAAAAAATGTACTGCAAAATGTGCTGGGAAAAAAATAACCCCCTGGGGGTTAAGGGTTGGAAATTTCCAAATACCCCGGGGGTAAAAGGGTTAAATACTGTCATTTTTAAATTAGGCTGGATGTATTTCATTTAGCTGTACGCCTATCAGATTTTTCCATTTTTCAGTTACTGGACGAGATGCTGGATAACGGTTTCCCATTGGCCACGGAAAGCAATATATTGAAGGAACTAATAAAGCCTCCCAACATATTAAGGACCATAGCAAATACTGTTACAGGAAAATCTAAGTATGAATACTTTTTTTCTTACATATAACTCTGAACATATGGAAATCTTACGGGAATGAAATTCACAGTACAACATTTTTTTATGATTTAATGTACGATTATTGTATCCTTAACTGGATACGCTATTGGGTTGGGAATAATTCAGGTGGTGAAAATAATATTCCCATCGGACTGTTCTCTTTAATCGTACAGATGAACTGTTTGCTGTACAGTAGAGTATTGTGTTATCTAATCTGTATATAAAAGCATATGGGTAGGCTGAACCCTTTTGATGTGAAGATTTTCAAAATTTTTCAGCAATTTTTTCAAGAAAACTGCTATCATGCAATATGAATTTTGCTTTTTCTTTTACTTTATGATGCTAACATTACACATACTTATAATACAATTGGTAAATGAAAAAAAAATATAAATGTTTTTCTGTTAATAAGGCTAACAAAATTCAAGTTAGTTCATGAAATCGTATACCCTGTACAATATTCAGTAGTCTGTGACTAATCGAGTTTTCATTTCATTATGACAGAGAATATTGGTAAGTTGTTTTGTCGATACTTTGAAAAGTACTGTAGTTAAGTAGAAGCACCTTTATCACGTACATATAATCATGGGTTAAGAAAGACACCTCTTATGATAGAAACTTCCCATTATAAAATCCATCTTTGTAATCTATAACTTTGGTGTCTGCACTATTGATTCAGGATCCTTTTGTATCTAGTTTTACTTTTAATAGTATGCTGTGTTTCACATCTTCTTGAGTGAGTCTGTTTATGATGATAGTGTACAGCCATCACTCTTTGCAAGATGGTGTATGTTTACTAAAGTGTGAGTTTGACAAAATAGTTTGGAATTTTCATTGCTAGAATTTTTCCCCCTGAGAAAAAGGGTACTATTTTACACAATGTCCTATTGGCATCGTTTGGTATAAGCTGTACTAATTTGATGTACCCTTTATTTCAACATTTATGATACACTATGGGTTAATCTTGCCATAAATATAATTAGTGATAAGTAATGTTACTGTTTATTTATGCTGGCAAATATATATGGCTTTGCCTAACCACATAGATTCATATTAAAGTGACTTGCTTTACAAGGATTTGTCTCACGTAGACATTGAAATTCATATTATGAAAAGAATTCCTGCTTTATTTTCTCAGGTGTTTGGGGCTTTTACATTGTAAAGTTGTGAGATGTATAACATTTCATTTGCTACCGAATTGGAAAGGTCGATAATGATCATTTGTGTTACATACATTTATTTAGGCGTTTGTTTGATTTGTTGTAAACAGAATTAGTGAATGGGTAGTATTCTGTGTAATACAGAAACAAAGGTTCAACATGTTATCCGTGATTTTGTTTTGAGCCCTTTGATTATCCTCACCCAACTTCTGGTATATTTGTACATTGATATGCAGCCATCCTTTCAGTCCTGTGATTTTTAATCAAGGATAAGGAGCCACTCTTCCAACCTTGTAAATTTTGAATGCTTTCATTGACACACCTAAAAGCACTACAACAAAATTACCTAATTGCTCCTTGAGTAATGGATGTTCAAAGCAGTAGTCTGGTAATTAAATAATGATACAAGATGTTAAAGTTCCAGTGGGAAGTGTCTGTTATAACTTATCACCTAATATTTCATAAAAGGACCAGTTAATGTGGGTAATCCAATATTATTTCAAATAAGGACAGAAACAAAGTCCTGGGAGGCTGAATGGCGAGAGGATAATAATATTGGCTACTGTATTTTGCCATTCTTTTACGACATTTGGAAATATTTTGGTTAAATAGAAACAAATAAATTGAATGTTGAGACCATATGTGACATTTTTTGAAAGACTGAAATTTGTATCTTTTAATATATCACCGTATTCTGGTCTGGTTAGTCTAGGTCTTCAACTGCGACCCTTCCACTCTAGGTCTTCACCTGTGCCCGTTCTATATTAGAGTTTAGGCCTTCCAGATGTGGTTGCACTGTGATGAGGCACTTCCAAATCTACTCTTCACCATTTTCCCTTCTACCTAAGCTTCTGGGCCTTTCTCCTGGCTGTTATCCAGTCATATTTACTTTTTATCTATTCCCTTTCTCTATGGCATGCCATTTAATTAATGGGGTTTGAGGGCCCAGCACTGGGGCTTGGAAACCTGTTCTGCACTGAAGTGGAGAAAACTTTGCAATTACAGTATACGACATAGTAACACCTAAGGGATTGAACTGCAAATAGGAACAGAGCTAAGTAGAGGGATGAAAAGAAGGTGCAGCTAGGAGCTGAAAGGACACTGTAAAGACCCTTAGTAAAATGTCCTAGTATACAGCAGGAGGTGCAATGATAGCATTACCCCTTACAGGACCTTTTTCACTGTTATCCCAACTGCTCCTCTTCTTGCTCACCATATGCTAAAATCATATCCTAAATGAATATCCGTACTGTACATGCTTAGAAGATGTATTGATAAATTATACGCTTAGTATGTGCTGTACATGTTCCTTAGAAGTAAATTACCATCACTCTTTGCACTTGTGGTTATACCTCTGGAGTGAAAAGAGATCAAGTAGGACTTGCGTACTTCATTTCTTTTTCTCGAGACTCATTATCAGTAAAGAAAAGATTTTTGTGCTGAAATTTTTCATTGTATATTTGAAAAGTATTGTATGATTATTGCTTACATACGTTTATACTTAATTACTAATGCTCAGGGTAGACCTTGAAAAGAGATTAAGTAGGACTTGCATATTTCATTTCTTTTTCTCGGGACTCATTATCAATAAAGAAATTATTTTTGTGCTGAAATTTCTTACTGTATATTTGGAAAGCATTGTATGATTATTGCTTACATACGTTTATACTTAATTACTAATGCTCAGGGTGACCTTTCTTTAAATGTAATGTATTTATGCTGTAAATGGAAAAATAATTTAGATTTTCTCACCGACCTGTATTTTTCTCTGATTTGGAGGAATGAATGTAGAAATTAAGCCCAAACCTAAACATTGTTTGGAGGCAATTTTGTTATAGAATTGTTAGAAAAATATATTAATCTTCATTATCCTGCAAGTATTGGTTGCTTTCGTTTTTTTTCCTGCATAAACTGTATTCACATGTATGATTACAGCAACATTTGTATGAGAGAGAGAGTCAATGCTTTTGAACAATAAGTAATGACATATACTATGGTATTAGCCACTGGTAATTAATGAAAAGTGATGACATTTTATATCATGAGTACTGTACTGTGATTGTTTATACTTTATAGTACACCTTTTAATATGCTAATCTCTTCGTGGACAGCGTGAGTGCCACCCTTCCAACAGGCCAACTAAGTAATGTACCATGGCGTCGATCAGGGGTCAAGTATACAAACAATGAAGCTTACTTTGATGTAACGGAAGAAGTAGATGCTATTATCGATAAATCGGGTGCCACGGTAGCTGCTGAAATCCAGGGATATGTTAGTATTGCTTTATTCACAGTTAAACTTTTTTCTTCAGTGTATCTATCTTTCGTTTATTGCCTGTCTTTATCATAAATATACAAAGTTTTGCTTCATTGATCAACATTTGTGTTGAAGTTTGCTATTCCTCTTGTTATATGGTTAGGTAATATTCAACTAATAAATACAGTAATGATAAATGCACAGGGTATACCATATTTGTCAGAAATTGGAGGAATGTGTACATTTTCTTTTTACAGATTGATTGCTGCATTAAGCTGACTGGTATGCCCGACTTAACCTTGACTTTCGTCAACCCACGGTTATTTGATGATGTTTCATTCCATCCTTGTGTTAGACTAAAGCGATGGGAGGTAAGAAAGTTTTATTTGAATTTAATTCTGCTCATGCAATAATTTCAAACTTAACAAGCCTCAACTTGAAAAAACAATTACCGGTAATTACTTACTAGTTACGATATGCCAATGTTCTCTTGATAGGCTACCTCTTTAGAAGTGATGCATCTATAGACTCATCTCCAATATTAAATAAGTATAAAAATCAAAGGTTGAAAGGCTGTAGAATATCTTTAATTATTAAGCGTAGGTGATACTACATGATCTCTGTTACCATTTAGATTTTGCTATTTATCAGAGGTACAGACCCTTATATATCAGACAAGCTTAGGGTATTTAATTTCAGTAGTGTTCTAATTCAGTGATGGATATGCTATGCAACAGCTAAGATGCCAGTTTACTGTTAAGTGTGTTGTAATGAATAATCTAGGCTAATGAAGATAGTAATAAGTGTGGCAAATGATTTTCATGCACTAAAATATAAGGAAGCTTGGTCAAAAAGTATACAGTGATGCCATCATTGATAGTCGGAAATTTTGATGTAATATTACTGAAAATTAAATTATCTCTACAGTACAGCTTAAAGCTTTCATTTTCAATGTTTGCAGTCCGAGCGAGTGCTTTCTTTCATTCCCCCCGATGGAAACTCACGGCTCTTGTCGTACCACATTGGATCCCAGTCAGTTGTTGCCATTCCAGTCTATATTAGACATAACATCTCATTTAGGGATGTAGGAGGAGGACGACTAGACATAACTGTAGGCCCCAAGCAAACAATGGGAAGAGTAGTAAGTATGAACTGTTTTTTCTTTAACAAGATTCATGGACATTTAAAAGTATAAGATACAAAATTATGTTGGTTTTGAAGTGTATTTCATAAGTTCATATGGTTGTTATAAAGTATAATGCATTAGTTATAATGTCCGATTGAATATTTACTCGTATATATGACCTCCATAGAGGTGTCTTTTAGTACAGTAATATGATCTGTGGCTTCCATTCCCTGAATTAATTAAATCTATGAAAGATAATGACAGTGTATTGTGTTTCAGGTTGAAGGTGTTATATTAGAAGTTCCTATGCCAAAGTGTGTGTTAAATTGCAATTTGACTGTGAACCAGGGAAAATATACCTTTGACCCAGTGTCCAAGGTGCTACGGTGGGACTTAGGTCGCATTGATCCTACAAAACTCCCCAATATTAGGGGAAATGTAAGTTAACATTTTATTCTTCCAAAGTAATTAAAGGAACTTGGTAAAGGGTAGAAGAGACTTTAGTTATGGTAAGAAGCTCTTCTAGGAGAAGGACACTCCAACCATCAAACTATTGTTCTCTAGTCTTGGGTAATGCCATAGCCTCTGCACCATGGTCTTTCACTGTCTTGGGGTAGAGTTCTCTTGCTTTTCTGTTTTATATATCTTCCTCTTATTTTTTAAGTTTTTACAGTTTATATATGAAAGATATATTTTAATGTTATTACTGTTCTTACAATATTTTATATTATTTATTATTTCTCTTGTAGTTTATTTATTTCCTTATTTACTTTCCTCACTGGGCTATTTTTCCCTGTTGAACCCCTTGGGCTTATAGCATCCTGCATTTCCAATTAGAGATGTAGCTTAGCAAGTAATAATAATAATAACAGTAATAATATATTTCAACATTACTGCGATGGAAGAAACCTCACTCATTGAGGAATCCATCGGGACAAAATAAATGATTTTTAATAGATTTTGAGAATTCAGGAGATAAGAATTTTTTTCTGACTAGTTTACCTTGTGCAGTATGTTGAACTTGATAGGGTTTGAAGCTTACTGAAAATTTGGATTGTTTTTATGTGTAAGAAAGAATGCAAACCTATTTCAATGTTATTTATATTCAGGAAAAAACTTAACCAGGAATATAGTTTGTTCCGTAACTGAAATACAAACCACGCTATTTAATATGGGTAATTACTTTTGGCGTAGCTGAAAGTAATTACCCATATTAAATAGCTAAGGTTTGTATAGTTAGGAAAAATACAAATTACCTACGAATTTGTCATTTTATGCTGAAACTCTAGTTAATAATGTATATATACTAGCTTCATATGCAACCATGATTATAATTTCAATAGACTTCTATTATTAGATTAAGTATGCATACACTAGAGCTATCGTTGTCCATTTAAAAAAATACTATGAGTTATGGTTTTTTATTTTGGCATGTTTTTTCTCAATTTGTGAATAGAAATACATAATATAGTTACTTGTAAATGACTGTTTCATTCTTGTGAGGGTTCATCTCAGAAGTAACAAAACTTAGTCCCAAAGTTTCAGGTACAATATTTGTCTTTGTAGAGGCTATCACACATTGTAGGATTTGTTCCATTTTATATTGTACTTCAAGAACCAATCCTTTAGGCAAAACTTAAGACTCAGTGGTCTAATTGCACTACTTTATGAGATAATACTGAAGGAATTATGATGAATGTTTTTTATTTCATTCATAAACATTACGGGTTTTGTCTGACATTGGTTTATGTGTAATAGTAGAAATTGTGATTATTATTCAAGTACTGTACATACTTCTGGTACAGCTTAACTTCTCTTTAGTTATGTAGTAGGGAAGTGAGTCTCTTTAATAGAACATTTCTAAGCTTAAAATTTAAACTTTAGCATTTGAAATTAAACGCAAAGATTTAAATTAATGTTTGTTTAAGTCTTGATGACAAATACTGTAAATTAGAAATAGCAGTATACACTTGTAAAAATCATTTTTCAATATTAAACTTAGCCGGTGATTATATAAGCTGCAACTCTGTTGCTCGACAGAAAACTCTACGTTAAAAATCCGCCAGCTATCGCAATGCAGGTAGGGGGTGTACTTCAACAGCGCCATCTGTCGTGCAGGTACTCAGTACTCAATGTAAACACAGACTCAATTTTCTCTCTGTCGGGCTACCGGCAAGACCTACTAATTCGCTGTTACTAACTGGATTTGTTTTCACAACTATTTGGTGAAGTACACTATTCTAGTTTTGAGCTTTCGCTATGCAGGTGTTTTATCTTCATCTCAAAACTTGAACTCGTTTTGGATAGATTTAATTATGGTGACAAAGAGAGTATGGACTCTCTTTCACTTTTAAATGGCCGACCCTTCCCTTAGACGGAAGTGTGTTTAGGTTTTTAGTAATTTTGCTTAACACGTTATAGATCTATATATTTTATATCTCTCCGCCTTTATTAGGCCTCTTCGATTAACTTTCCATTTATTATAAACATATAAAAATAAATTTTTATGTTTTGTTTATATGCGACCTTTCCTGATAGTAGGCGGTCCTAACTTGGAACCGAAGTTAATCAACGTTGAGCCCGTTATATCGTATTTAGCCTTTAAAGAATTTAAAACTTTTTAAATTTAATGTTTTATGAAAGAATTTCTTTGATAGTCTTCGTACTGTTTTCAAAGATGAACTAACGTTTAGTTTTTTAGACTACGCAGTTGTTGACGTTCAGGACGTTCAACATGCGCTCTATCGTTACGATAGAGAGAGAGTGTATCACGGTTTCACTTTGCAGTAAGAGTAAATCGATTCTGACGTTTTGTTCATTCTTTCTTAGCTTAAATGTTTTAAATTCTAAATTAAAGGAACTTTTTATTTGGAAAACCTTTCAGTTTTTTCCTTTAGTCAAATAACATGTTTTTTTGACGATATATAATTGGGCTCTTCTCTTAGGTGCGAAATCAAGAGAGAAAGAGAGAGAGAGATAGAGACGGAGGGAGAGAGAGGAGAGAAAACGTTCCGTTCAAGCGGGTAACGTTGTTCTCGTGTTACTCTCGTCCCTAGTCTCTGTACGGGGAGGAAGGTAAAACGTTTCTAGGGTTTTATTCTTGTCCCCAGGCTATGTGCGGTGAGAGATTGTAAACGTAGTTTATTTGAACTAGTGTTTAGTCTCTTTCCCAGCCACTGAATTTTTTATCTTTATATATGTTTTCTGTTTTTTGCTAGTATTAATGAGCTGCATTATACGACTGATTTCGCAATTACTACCTTTTAAGGAAGGGTAGAATTGCGTGTTTCAGGTAGAAATCAGTAAAAGTTTCGATTTCAGTGAAATACAGTAAGTGCAAAACAGAAAATCGATAAAGTGATACGCGCAAAGTGTTACAGTGTTGCGTCCGAGGGTTCGTCTGTTCGTGCCTGTTGTTCACCTAATCCGGGACCTCTTGCAAGCTCCCAAGCCCAGGGGAGAAGTAATGTCGAACGACTTATGGGTTCGAGAGGCCTTGATCAACGAACAGACGTTTTTCCCTCCGTGGTTTCGGGCGTATCTACCCAAGATCGCCCCACCCACACAAAGACAAGAGAGCCCATTTATTTCTCGTCTGCGGAAGAGGTTTCTCGTAAGAAACCATGGACCAAGGTCTCGCGGCTTATTAAGCGCAAGTCGGTCCCTTCCGCGCAAGTCCAACGGCCCAGTTGTAGCCACTGGGTCAGTTCGGACTCGCTGCAGTCTTCCGACGACTGCTCACCTCCTAAGAGAGGCAAAGCGGTACCGCATCAGGCAGTCACACCGTCTGTTGCCGCACCTGCTCTTGTAGACCCTAAGTGGTCTTTGCTGCAGACCATGCAGTCTCAGTTAACGTCATTGATGCAGGACTTTCGTGCGGAGAAGGTTGACACCAACCTCTAGCCTACAACCAACCACGGTTGTGCGTCCTGTGGACGCTGAGGCGACCTTCTGCCGCACTCCAGCTGAGAGAGTCCCGCCACCCATGCGTTCCAGTGTACCCTGCCAGCCGCATGTTGACGTTCAGCGACGCACGGAACCTTCCGTTGACGTTCGCGAGGTACAACAACAGTCTAAGTTGTTTTGTTTTGACGCGGTGCGTCAACCTCCGCATTCTAGAGTTGTTTTGACTGCTCAGTCTAGACAGTCAAAGCAGTCTCGAGTGGACACTGTACGTCCTCACGCACCTGTTGTGATTGACAGTTCAGTTGTTGACAGTTCACAGACTGTCAAGCAGTTACATGACGTTGCCTTCTGGTCTGCTACTAATGCTCCAGTGAGAGACTCACTGAGGTAACCTAGCTTTTATCAGACAAGGTTCCTGTAGATGAGGAAGTTGCTGTTCTCCCTCCTACTGATATTCCCTTGAGGACTCTGTCAGATGGAGAGGAGCCTTAAGCTGCTTAGCCTCCTATGGACTTTAATTAAATCATGATGATTTTTTTTTTAAGGATCTTCGTCCGGATCTTGTAACTGCTGCTCCTCGTTCGCCTAAACGTCAGAACTTACACTAGGCCTAGCTACTTCGAAGCCGTTGTTTTTAAGCTAGTGCTCTCTCGCTCTCCTAGAGAGCGTTACGTTGGCTAGGCGACTGGTTTTTGCACCAGGAGGAGTTTTTAGGGATACAGCCTTTGATTTCCCTTCTTTTAAACTGGCTTATAGAGCGAGAGTCTGATATGACACGAGAGAAGTTCTCGGCTTGGGAGTTCATGCCTCTGCCCAGATAGACTTCTCAATTCTGGTAGACTCGCCCTGGCGCCTAGCCAGGAGACGCTCCAAGTTGTTTACAGGTCAACTTCTCAGCTTTTGTCAAGCCTTTGAAGTTTTGCTGTACTATTATGTCACACATAACAAGGCTTTCAGGGATGGTAAACGGTTCCGCCTCAGTCGCTAACCCCGTCTGTTGCCACACCTGCTCCCGAAGACCCTAAATGGGCTTTGCTGCAAGCCATGCAGTCCAAGCTTGCGTCCTTGATAGAGGACTTAAATGCGGAGAAGAACCTTCTGGCCAACAACCTTCCAACCGGTCGGTTGTGCGCCCTGTTGACGCTGAGGTAACCTACTCGCGTCTGCCAGTTGAGGTGGTTCCTCCTTCTGGCCAACAACCTTCCAACCGGTCGGTTGTGCGCCCTGTTGACGCTGAGGTAACCTACTCGCGTCTGCCAGTTGAGGTGGTTCCTCCACCGATGCGACCCAGTGTGGGTTGCCAGTCGCACGTTGACGTTAAGCGACGCTCGGAGGTGGTTGTTGACGTTCAGGACGTTCAACAACCAGCAGAGGTGACTTGTTGTGACGCAGTGCGTCAACCTCAGCAACCCGGTAGGGTGTTGACTGCACAACCCAGACGGTCTAGACAGTTTCGGGTTGACGCTGTACTTCCTCGCGCACCCATGGTTGTTGACAGTTCACAGACTGTGCAGCAGTTCCATGATATTGCGTCCGGCTCCGTCACGCATCCACCAGTGCGACCGGATTCAGCGAGTCAGACGTTGCCCACTCCGTTGCCGTTTCCTCATCAGTTTCGGATGAGGAACCCTCTGATGAGGACGTTGCTGAACAAGACGATCAGCCCCCAGCCCTGCTATCCATCCAGAAGATGCTGAAGAAGGAACGCTGTTCAGTCAGGCTGTGGATGAGTCTGGTAGGGACACTGTCATCCGTGGATCAATTTGTGTCACTAGGAAGACTACACCTCCGTCCTCTTCTATACCATCTAGCTTTTCACTGGAAAAAGGACAAGACGCTAGAAGCGGTCTCGATCCCGGTTTCCGGAAAGATAAAGTCTTGTCTGACTTGGTGAAAGGACTATATCAACCTTAGAGAGGGTCTTCCCCTGACTGTTCAGACTCCCAACCACGTTCTCTTCTCGGACGCATCGGACGTAGGCTGGGGTGCGACATTAGACGGTCGGGAATGCTCGGGATTATGGAACTCGAGTCAAAGGACAATGCATTTCAACTGCAAGGAGCTACTGGCAGTACGTCTGACCTGGAAAAGCTTCAGGTCTCTCCTTCAAGGCAAAGTGGTGGAGGTGAACTCGGACAACACCACGGCTTTGGCGTACATCTCCAAGCAAGGAGGAACCTACTCTCTGACGTTGTACGAGATCGCAAGGGACCTGCTCACCTGGTCAAAAGGTCTAGACATATCACTAGTAACGAGGTTCATCCAAGGCAACTTGAATGTCATGGCAGATTGTCTCAGTCGGAAGGGACAAATAATTCCAACAGAATGGACCCTCCACAAGGATGTATGCAAGAGACTTTGGGCCACCTGGGGCCAGCCAACCATAGATCTCTTCGCAACCTCGATGACCAAGAGGCTCCCAATATTTTGCTCACCAATCCCGGACCCAGCAGCAGTTCATATAGATGCCTTTCTACTAGATTGGTCACATCTAGATCTATATGCATTCCCTCCGTTCAAGATTGTCAACAAGGTACTGCAGAAGTTCGCCTCTCACGAAGGGACAAGGTTGACGCTAGTTGCTTCCCTCTGGCCCGCGAGAGAATGGTTCACCGAGGTACTTCGATGGCTAGTAGACGTTCCCAGAACACTTCCCCTAAGGGTGGACCTTCTACGTCAGCCACGCGTAAAGAAGGTACACCAAGGCCTCCACGCTCTTCGTCTGACTGCCTTCAGACTATCGAAAGACTCTCGAGAGCTAGAGGCTTTTCGAAGGAGGCAGCCAGAGCGATTGCTAGAGCAAGGAGAACATCCACCCTTAGAGTCTACCAATCGAAGTGGGAAATCTTCCGAAACTGGTGCAAGTCAGTATCCGTATCCTCGACCAGTACCTCTGTAACTCAAATAGCTGACTTCCTCTTATATCTGAGGAAAGAACGATCTCTTTCAGCTCCCACTATCAAGGGTTACAGAAGCATGTTGGCATCAGTCTTCCGTCACAGAGGCTTAGATCTTTCCAACAATAAAGATCTACAGGACCTCCTTAAGTCTTTTGAGACCACGAAGGAGCGTCGTTTGGTTACACCTGGTTGGAATTTAGATGTGGTACTAAGATTCCTTATGTCAGACAGGTTCGAACCGCTACAATCAGCCTCCCTTAAAGATCTCACCTTAAAGACACTTTTCCTGGTATGCTTAGCCACAGCTAAAAGAGTCAGTGAGATTCATGCCTTCAGCAAGAACATCGGATTCTCATCCGAAACGGCTACATGTTCTACAACTTGGTTTTCTAGCCAAAAACGAGCTGCCTTCTCAGCCTTGGCCAATATCGTTCGATATTCCAAACTTATCGTATGGTTGGAAATGAACTAGAAAGAGTCTTATGTCCTGTAAGAGCTCTTAAGTTCTATTTAAAACGAACTAAACCTATACGAGGCCCGTCTGAAGCTTTATGGTGTTCAGTTAAGAAACCATCTTTGCCTATGTCAAAGAATGCTTTATCCTATTTTATCAGACTGTTAATACTGTACGAGAAGCTCATTCCCATCTGAATGAGGAAGACCAAGCTTTGCTGAAGGTAAGGACACACGAAGTTAGAGCTGTCGCAACTTCCGTGGCCTTTTAACAAAATAGATCTCTGCAAAGTATAATCGACGCAACCTATTGGAAAAGCAAGTCAGTGTTCGCGTCTTTTTATCTTAAGAATGTCCAGTCTCTTTACGAGAACTGCTACACTCTGGGACCATTCGTAGCAACGAGTGCAGTAGTGGGTGAGGGCTCAACCACTACAATTCCCTAATTCCATAACCTTTTTAATCTTTCTCTTGAAATGTTTTATTATTGTTTTTGGGTTGTCCGGAAGGCTAAGAAGCCTTTCGGATCCTACTTGATTTGGCGGGTGGTCAAAGTCATTTCTTGAGAAGCGCCTAGATTAGAGGTTTTGATGAGGTCCTGTTGTATGGGTTGCAACCCTTGATACTTCAGATCCTAGGGGTCGCTCAGCATCCTAAGAGGATCGCGAGGCTCCGTAAGGAAGACGTACTTAAAAAGGCAGAGTAATTGTTCAAGTCGACTTCCTTACCAGGTACTTATTTATTTTATGTTTGTTATTTTGAATAATTGCTAAAATGAAATAAAAAATCCTTAGCTCATAATAATGTAAACAATTATTGCTTGTCTCTACCCACCCCCCTGGGTGTGAATCATCTTATATAATCACCGGCTAAGTTTAATATTGAAAAATGTTATTTTTATAATAAAATAAATTTTTGAATATACTTACCCCGTGATTATATATTAAAGGACCCTCCCTTCCTCCCCAATAGAGACCCAGTGGACCGAGGAGAAAATTGAGTCTGTGTTTACATTGAGTACTGAGTACCTGCACGACAGATGGCGCTGTTGAAGTACACCCCCTACCTGCATTGCGATCGCTGGCGGAATTTTAACGTAGAGTTTTCTGTCGAGCAACAGAGTTGCAGCTTATATAATCACCGGGTAAGTATATTCAAAAATTTATTTTATTATAAAAATAACATTTTTATCTATACTTTCATTGTGAGGCATCGAAAATGTGATATTACTTTGCAATTTTTTTTTTTTTCAGATCAGTATTCAAAGTGGATCCCCTACTCCTGAGAGTAACCCACCAATAAATGTAAGTATTTCAACCACTCCAGGTATTTTTTTTTTTCTATATCATTATTTTAATTGCAGGAGTTTTATTGCTTATCTACAAACTTTGCGGGCAAGTCCAAAACAGAAGGATGACCTGGAGAGCTCGAGTAGTAGGTGTCGGTGTGGTAGCCCAACTGTATTCTCTAGGGCCTGTCACGGCCCTCCCCTTTGATGAAGGGATTATCTAAATGGAAGACAGCCTGTGAATAGTGGTTTTCACACGCCCTTGTTAAATACACCTCTGCATTCCATGCTTTTATCTTTCTCTAGTATATTTGGAAGATTTATATTAGAAAAGTGTAAAGAAGGACCCTTTTCACCGGTCGTCACAGGTCTCTCCCCAGAAATAGATTTTTCCTTCGTCAAAATCCCTTTTATGAAGGAATGAATTAATTTTGTAATTGGTTTTCTTATACAAACCGAGAATATTTGTCAGATATTCTTGAGTGTTGCAGTGAAAATATACCGTTATTTGGATGTGAAAGTGATTTATAAAATTCAATAACAAACCACATTCTCTAAGAAAAAAAATCCTCATAAAAAGGTATCATATGAATTTTCTTTAAACTGAATGCTCTCAATTTTTTTTCACCCAAATTACATATCTCGTTATTAAAAAACAGAGAACCCTTTACAAAAGAATCAATGGTATAAACTAATACCAATTGAGAGTTGTGGGACCCTTCGTCTTTCCTCACTAATACTGTACTATACTATATTAAACCTTGCACGCTCACTCTAGTGGGTAGCTACTTTAACTTTTTGGTGGCAAAGAGCTTTGGTAGCCTTCTCTTTCAAGAATAACTATGATATCAAGCAAATATTCTTTAGTCATGAATAGCGTCATACCCTTTATGACATGTTCTTATATTGTCTCTACCCAAGTTCACTATAGCACATTTTTTTTTTTTAAATTTGATCAATTATTTTTTTTTAACCCTGGATAGGTACGGTGGGTCGTTTGCGACCCCGAGCGTCAAAAAAAAACAGGTTTTTCTCACGTGACTCACCCCCGTGACTGAATTTGTGGGTGATCGACCTGCAGGAGGTGTCTCCCCTACACGCTCTAGTAGTGTCCAGATGTGCATTGCTGTAGCTGTACTCCTTCCCCGATTTCTGAGACGCATCGGGGTCGTTCGCGTCCGAGTTTACCCTTCTAGGGTAGTTTGCATAATTATCAAAGTTATTACGTATTATGAAATTGTCGTAGAATGGTGCAACTTGTATAGGTTATCAGTTGTGGAAAGTCTTGGTGGATTGTTTGGCTACCATGTGCATGTTTTTTTTTTTAGTTAAAATGTCGTTCATCACCACGAGGACCATTTTACCGCGAGTGCCCCTTTTTCATTTTTTTTCATTTTTTTGCCAAGTCATTTTTCCGTAAGATATTGCCAAATAGTGTCGTAAAACTTTTGCTTGTTTAGTGTTGGAAAGTGTGTCTAGATGATCTGGCTACCCATGCATGACTTTGTTTTTGTCAGATACGACGTAGTTATTGGTATATTGGGTATTTAACTGCGGTTACCAATTTCTGTTTTTTTTCAATATTTGTAAAAATTACTACGTAGTAAGGAATTGCCGTATATTATTCATTTTTTTTTCATGTTTATGTGTTAGAAAGTGTGCCTTGATGGTTGGGCTAACACGTGCATGTCTTTTTTTTTATCTGAGATGTCGTATATTAGAATGTCGGGCATTTTACCGCGAGTGTCCCTTTTTCATTTTTTTTCATTTTTTTGCCAAGTCATTTTTCCGTAAGATATTGCGAAATAGTGTCGTAAAACTTTTGCTTTTTTAGTGTTGGAAAGTGTGTCTAGATGATCTGGCTACCCATGCGTGATTTTGTTTTTGTCAGATACGACGTAGTTATTGGTATATTGGGTATTTAACTGCGGTTGCCAATTTCTGTTTTTTTTCAATATTTGTAAAAATTTACTACGTAGTAAGGAATTGCCGTATATTATTGATTTTTTTTTCATGTTTATGTGTTAGAAAGTGTGCCTTGATGGTTGGGCTAACACGTGCATGTCTTTTTTTTTATCTGAGATGTCGTATATTAGAATGTTGGGCAATTTTCCGCGAGTGCCCCTTATTATTTGTTTTGCATTTTTTTGCTTAGTCATGTTACCGTAAGGAATTGGCAAGTAGTGTCGCAAAACTTATATTTTTATAGTGTTGGAAAGTGTTTCTAGATGATCTGGCTACCCATGCCTATTTTTTTTTTAGCCAGATATGGCGTATATATAAGTATGTGTTCGATTTTCCTGTGATTGCCATTTTTTCGTTTTTTCCCATTTCTTTCAAAATTACTACGTACTAAGGAACTATCACAGAGTAATATTTCATTTATATGTTTATTTGTCGGAAAATATGCCTTGATGGTTTGCCTAGCACGTGGCTGAAATTTTTTTTTTTCTGAAATGCCGTATATTAGAATGGCCATTTTTCCACGAGTGCCCCTTTTTATTTGTTTTGCATTTTTTTGCTTAGTCATGTTACCGTAAGGAATTGGCAAGTAGTGTCGCAAAACTTATAATTTTATAGTGTTGGAAAGTGTTTCTAGATGATCTGGCTACCCATGCCTATCTTCTTTTTTTAGCCAGATATGGCGTATATATAGGTATGTGTTCGATTTTCCTGTGATTGCCATTTTTTCGTTTTTTCCCATTTCTTTCAAAATTACTACGTACTAAGGAACTATCACAGAGTAATTATTCATTTAGATGTTTATTTGTCGGAAAATGTGCCTTGATGGTTTGCCTAGCACGTGGCTGAATTTTTTTTTTCTGAAATGCCGTATATTAGAATGTTAGCCATTTTTCCTCGAGTGCCCCTTTTTATTTGTTTTGCATTTTTTTGCTTAGTCATGTTACCGTAAGGAATTGGCAAGTAGTGTCGCAAAACTTATATTTTTATAGTGTTGGAAAGTGTTTCTAGATGATCTGGCTACCCATGCCTATCTTTTTTTTAGCCAGATATGGCGTATATATAGGTATGTGTTCGATTTTCCGGTGATTGCCATTTTTTCGTTTTTTCCCAATTCTTTCAAAATTACTACGTACTAAGGAACTATCACAGAGTAATGATTCCTCTAGATGTTTATTTGTCGGAAAATTTTGTTTACTTTTTTTTTGATTGAATATCATCAAATTTTTTTAGCTAAAATATTGTTTTACATTTTTTTTTTCGATTTTATTTCCCTTCAAAAAAATTTTTTTGGGTCAGAATTTTAATTTTATAGTCGTAAAATAATCGACAACCCACCATACAATTTTTATGCATATCCAATAATAATTAGATTAGTAAATAACACCTTGAAATTGACATACCCTTCCTACATTTCAAGTGGCAGATTAGGGAGTCTGAGTCAGTGTGGTTGGCGGCCATTTTGTGGACATATCCGAAACGTAAGCTGCCCTATCTATATATATTCTTGTTCCCTATAGAATTTGTGATATTTTGGTATATTTTTACCTGCATAAATATCATATTATATATTAAATATATGTATTTTTTTACGGAATTTATAAGTACTCAAAAAATTACCTTTAGATATGGCCCCTGATATAAATGTAATTTACAAAATAATGAAGATTTTTTTACATATTTCTATTTTAGGATAACATATGTTTATTCCCTAAAAAAATTAGCCACTTCCTATTTCATTTGGGTACCCAAAAAAATTCATGAAATTTGGACAAATTTTTTTGGCCAAAAAAAGTTACCCTTTTTTTCTCATTTCAGATCTTCGCCTCCATGGGTATGACTTCATCCAAAATACATCAAGATGTGTCCTAAACATTCAAGAATCAATTCCTAAAAGGATTTGTGTATATATGTATAAACTTTTTTTTTATGAATTTTTATGTCAGGTCTTTTTTTTTTTCTACTTAATTTTTTAAAATATTTATAATAAATAGTGTTTCTGCAGATGAGTAGTATTTATCTATACAGTTGTTTTAAGCATTCATTGAAGTTTTTTTTGGCAAAAGAAAAAAGGAGGTTACTGCAAAAACTGATTTTTCAAGAATTTTTTTTGGCGTCGGGGTCGTTCGCGTCCGAGTATACCCTTAAAGGGGTGTCCGAGGACCGTACCTATCCAGGGTTAAAGCAGGCTGAATAGAACCAAGGATGCTTAGTGGATCTTCAAAAGGTTACCTTTCTTTACTTCTGTCTTTGATTACTGTCCTTCAGTCTATGTATATTTTTTACTTCTCTTTATATCTTATTTCCTTGTATTTTATTTTTCTTACTAGGCTGCTTTCCCTATTAATGCCCTAGTAATTATAGCATTCTGCTTTTCCGACTATGCATGTACTGTAGAGTGGCTTCTACTTTACTGTGATTATGAAACTAATACTGTAGGTAGTAGGTTGGCCAGGCCACCAGCCACCCGTTGAGATACTACCGCTAGAGAGTTAAGGGGTCCTTTGACTGGCCAGACAGTACTACATTGGTTCCTTCTCTCTGGTTACGGTTCATTTTCCCTTTGCCTAAACATACACTGAATAGTCTGGCCTATTCTTTACATATTCTCCTCTGTCCTCATACACCTGACAACACTAAGATCACCAAACAATTCTTTTTCTCTCAAGGGATTGACTACTGCACTGTAATTTTTCAGTGGCCACTTTCCTCTTGGCAAGTGGTAGAAGAGACTCTTTAGCTATGATAAACAGCTCTTCTAGGAGAAGGACACTCCAAAATCAAACCGTTGTTCTCTAGTCTTGGGTAGTGCCATAGCCTCTGTACCATGGTCTTCCACTGTCTTGAGTTAGAGTTCTCTTGCTTGAGGGCACACTCAGGCACACTTATATATAGTTTCTCTTCCTCTTGTTTTGTTAAAATTTTTATAATTTTTATAGGAAATATTTATTTTAATGTTACTATACTTAAAAAGGGATTTTGACGAAGGAAAAATCTATTTCTGGGTGAGGGACCTGTGTCGCCCAGTAAAATGCTCCTTAAAGCACCATTTCTAAGGTATAAATACTGCTAAAAATACCAGAGAAAAAGTTGCATGGAATGCCAGGAATAAACCCAGCTCGCTCACTCTAAAAGTGTGTCGGTATAGTAACTGGGGCGTGTTAGAACCACTACCAGAGGTCTCTTACCAATTAGTCCTCTCCTTCCTCAATATCCATCCGATACTACGAGGTGCCGTTCTATACCCAACTACTGCCCTCTACTACCACTACCCACGCTTCTACCCTCATTCCTTATCTAACACCAGTGAGATTCGGACGTGTTGTTTTCGTAGCTATTGTGTTAAGGTGTTTTTAAAGATGTCAGACAGTTTTAGATGTTCTTCCTGTAAGGCTGTACCACTTATTGTGCCTTGTGTTGCTCATAGCAGTTGATAGTATAATGGTTCATACAGTGAATCTTTGACCCAATTCTATCTGCCATTTTTTTTTTTTATTCCGTATCCTCTTCCCAGCTAGTAGTTCAAACTTCTTTTTTCATTCCATGTCCTCCTCCCAACTAGTAGTTCAAACGTCTTTAAACTTTACATGGCTATAATTTTTGCATCTCAGGTAAGAAAAAATCCTGAATCTTGATACAGTATTCTATAAATAAGACACAATTGTCTCATTTCACTAATTTAAAAATATTAATTAACTTACAGTTCACTCTTTAGGTTATGGTGGTTTTGATTTTCGTTTCGAAGATATAAATCAGCTCCCATTAAGGAATTGTATAATTTTTTTTTTTCATTTTATCATTCTATATTCATGTACTCAAGTTTTTTTAGTTATAATTCTGTTTCCATGTCATAAAGTATGCTTTTGTCCTGAATTAGGACTTTACGTCTGTATTGATATAGGTGAGAGACTGTGGTGCTTATATACAGTAATAGAGTATATTTAGTTGTGTTCTGGCTTGCATCAAAATTAGCATTACAACACATCATAGGAATGGAACACCATTGTAACCCAAGGACTTACTGTATATGTAGTGACAAATATTTCAATTATTTTCTTTTACTAAAAGAAAAAAATTATGGATTTTGAATTTATAAAGAGCTATGACTCATAGATATACTGCTATCATATATAGCTGTAAAATATATGATAATTAATAGGCAATTATGGAACAATTTTAAATTAGAGCTAGAAATTAAATACTGAAATACTCTTTTCAGGTGCAGTTTACAATCACACAGCTTGCAGTGTCAGGTTTAAAAGTCAATCGCTTAGACATCTATGGAGAGAAGTATAAACCTTTCAAAGGAGTCAAGTATATAACCAAAGCCGGGCGCTTCCAGGTGCGGACTTGAGGTACCTTATGAGTTATAGTCCTTAAATATCTAAAATTTGGATTATCTTCATGACTTTAGGAGGAAGGATTGCTCGGAGGCCAGAAAGTTCAGCGTCATTATACAAGTCCGCTAAGACTAAATCTGTATTTTCTAAATTTTCCTTTTTGTGTGTGCCTTAATTTGTAATTATTGTACTGTTATCTTATAGGGTAAAATAGTTAGATCAGAGATAGTGAAATTAAATAATTACATCAAAACTTCCAGCTTGTTAATTATTTTTTGAGTGTTTGATTACTGAATATACAGAGCATTATACCAAAATGAAATGCTTTTTAATGCTTTGTTTGTAATTTTATCAGATTATATTTAGGATGATTTGTGTTCTTTATAGTATAATATTGTTGTTTAAGTACTGGCAGATCCCTTTAGATGATTTATGTTCTTTATAGTATAATATTGTTCTGTTTTAAGTACTGGTAAATCCCTTAAACTATGAAGTTTACATTCCTGAACCAAACACAAGGTGGTTTGCCGAGTTACTTTATTGTTTAGCTTGATTAATATGTTATACAGGTACTCTTTATGATCCCAATGATCAATAGGTATGATTATATTTGATATTTATATATAATTAGGGAGCTGCTGTTACATTTGAAAGTGTGATTTTTCTTTTTTTTTTTTTTTGAACTGTACTTATCAGATTTTTTTTTCTAGTAGACCTTGATTTTGCAAATTTATGATTTATAACTAAGTTTTTTGGGGACAGCCTCTTAAGAAATAAATACTTACATTAAAACATTAAATACTGAATTTAAAGTAGCCATCATTCAGTACAGTACGGACTAAGGAATCCCAGTGTTCACTTTTGTAGCATTCAGGAATTGGAAGAAAGTTGCATGCATATGATCTGCAGAGGTGCATTGTATATATTCTGTTTGGGACATTTAGAATTATCTGCATTCATGGTTCTTTACAAAAATGTACAACTTTTTAACTTGGCTAGTGAGCCTTGTGACAAGTTCTCAGTTAAATTTTGTTGCGGAAGATGGTGGATGAAAAGTGGAAGAGGATATATGGAAAGTGTGTCCATTGTAAAAAGTCACTGTTGGAAAAGGAATAGCTGCTACTCATTAATGGAAAATAAGTATGTTTAGATATGAAAATGAGTACAGTACATTCTGTAATCTATTTTCTGACAGTAATAATAATGAAAGGTCTAAATACAATCTTGTACAAGATTTATGATATCACTTTTTGCTAAGATTTACCTTTGTGGTCATTCTTAAATACCACCATTATTAATTAATCAATATGGGGAGATTTGAACTTAGTAGCTTTCCACAGATTTAAACTATGCTAAAAATATGGGTAGCTGAAAATGGTTGGATATTGTAAATCTTACCCTGAGCAGCAGTTACAATAGGGCTACTTTTTATGAAGTTTGAAAATGATTTTGGTTTTTTATATGCTTATGTAATTTGCTTTGTATTTAAATTTGTTCCTCTGAAAGTTGTCGGTGATTTTAGATCTGAATGGCTTTACCATGCGTAAATATGCTTTTTCAAATTGTTCTTAATACTACGTTAAATTTCCATTAGCTTCCTTTACTAAAGATAAAATAACTTTTTTAGAACGGTAAGTCTTTCAAGTAAAAACTTCTCATTTTGTACATACTGGTGGCTTTTGACTGAATAATCACTTTTGGTAAAATGCTGTATTTCATATAAACTATTGAATCATTTAAAAAAATCTAAGAAAACAGAGCTCTTTTTGGAATGATCTAGTATGTACTGTAATTTGTCAGCAAATTATGACTTGATTATTGGAGTTCTTCCAATTGTCTACTTGCTGTTTAAGAATGGTGTTGATGATTCTGATCAGGTAAACATTCCTTTAAGTAACTTAAAGTAAATCTAGACCTTAGCAGAAATACCTAACAGAAGTTTGCTTATTTCTTGTATTCTTCTTTGTGTAAAACATTGTATAATTTTGTTTTCCCTTATGTTAAAACTGGTTTTACCTTGAAGAGTTTCTGCCACGATATAATTTTTATGCATCAACCTCAGGTTTTTATAATAATATTAATTTAATATCATTATATACATAAAATTTCATTAATTTTATTAACACTGCTAATATCTTGATTAATTTGCTTTATCATTTATAACATTATAGTGCTTGCTGTAAAATAACCGTTTGTTATGCTTAGAAGTGCAATCTTATAACCAGTAAATTTCTAGCTTCCCTGTAATAATGCTCATTTGTAGAAGTTTTGTTGCAGTAAAGGTTTTATTTCATTGTGCTAAACTTCAATGTTATTGCATGAATACAAAGTTTCAGGCAAAGACAAGTATTGGAATTTCAAAGATCTTTCAGCCCATTAATAATACATAGTCTTCCCGGGCAACAATCATAAAGAGAAAAATCATACATTCCAAGTCTAAGAAATTGTTGTGGAAAATGAAAATACAGTACAGTAACTTCTTTACTTACGTAGTATTTCCTGAAAAATGTGAAGTTGCAGCTAACAATACTTCCTGGAATCTACTTGATATACAAATCCTGAAACTGAAAAGCACAAGGATAATGTAATCATCCAATTTTTGTAATGGAAACATTTTCCAGAAACGTGTAAATAGTGAGGTATGCGGTGATCAAGAATCTCGGCTGTTGGTATTTTACATGTTAGGTTTATATTTGAATAAAGAGTTTAATGGAACCAGTAACATATTTTTAATTTCTCCTGAATGTAAGAGACCATTTACAATACACAAATTACAAAACAATGCATTTCATATAAGCTAACCATTCTACGATCAAGAGAGAGAGGGATAAGTTCTGAAATAAAAGTAGTCTGTTTACTTTTCATTCATTTGAATAAATATATCGGTATAAATGAATATGCATATTTTATCTTCGAGTACATATGGAATATGTTTATCACTCAAACACTAAAAACTATTCTATAATAACATATTGGTCATTTGATCCTTTTCTGTATCAATACAGTGTATGGAACCAAAAAATTCAGCTACACTGAATACAATATACAGAAATACATTACTGTACTGTATTCAAATGAATAGGAAAAGAATTGAACATCACAGTATCTAGTTTCTTCTGCATATAGGAAACACGTATTTTAACTTTCAATAATAGGAACTACTTCTTATAAAAGATTTCATCAAATAATGAGTGTCTAAAATATTAAAATATTCAGTAGTTTGCTACTTACAACAATTTACCATAATACAAAATACTGTAAGATCCACATACAGTATTTGAAATCTTAGTCTCAATTGTAGTTTTATTTGTATCAAAATATTTGTGACTTCAAGTTACAAAAACCTCAACCTGTTAATAAAAGGGGGCTTCTTGAACTGGAAGCATTTAAGCATAATTCAGTTTCATACTAAGTTTATTTAATGATTTTTGAATTACAGAATGCTAATTTTCTTCTTCCTCTAGAGTATAGAACTCCTTAGCACATTCCTATTTTTATTTGTATTTAATTTTTTAGTGCGAGTTTATTTCCGTTTACATAAAGCATGCTAGAAATTACAGTCTTCATCTTTTCCCTTCATAGGTATTAGCCTTGAAATAACTTCTCTCCATTCTTTTCAATTATGTTTAAGAAATAATAATAGAAAACCTGATATAAAGTAATCCTTTCTTCCGCAGTTACCACACGCTGCACAAAACTTTAATGATTCACAGGAACTTATAATCAATTGAACAAAGTACTCTATTTTTAATCTCAATCACACGTACGGTAGAACTCACTTTGTAATTCTAATTATGCAAAGGACTTTCTTTACAATAAACATATGTTACCACACTTCCTGTTTGTGAACCCAACAAATACAGTAACAAAAAACAACATACAGTATACTTACAAAAGTAAAACTAAACTCCCATGATCAACTTATTACTAAAAGTACTGTGGGTTACATGTGACCCAATGGGCGCTCTGTTTCTTCTGTGCAGTTTTGTGTGTATCAAAGAGACTTTTGTAAACTTCTGAGGCTTTGGGATCGGCTGCGACGCTAAAACCTGCCGAACGAATCTTCTCGAAGTCTTTGTCTCGAAGAACAGCTGATGCTGCTCCATGGACACGAAGGGTTGACTTGTTATTGACTTCACCACTGGAAGAAGCTCCTGTCAAGAAAATAATAATATATAAAATATGAGGAATTCACCTTATATGATTTTCATAAATACTGTATCACAAATGTTAAAATGTAATTCCACAAAACCAAGTCCTTAATTAGGAGTATGTTTTCAGTGTAGGTGGAACTCGGCTGTTAAAATCAAAACGAGGTGTTGTTAGTTTTTGGTGGTGAGGGTACCTCCAGGCCTCTCGGTACACCGAGTAGCCACTTTGACCTTAACCAAACAAGGACATGTTGGGTGGTTGAGGCAGGAAGTGTAACATAAAGGACTTAGAATTGTATAGTCAAGAAAAATACAAATTAATTTTAAAAAATTGCCTACAGGGATACAAATCTTTGTTCTTTAATAGGGGACTTCTACTTAGGAGGGAGGAAGTCCCTATCACCAAATTGGCTGATTTACATTCCCAGGAATGTTAAGCACTTTAGTCCTGTGTAGGAGTGAAAGTATGACTGTCAACCTCCTAACGACCTAGGCATGAAAAATGGAGTTTTTATGATAAAACAAAGTTTTATGAATACTTCCCTGGCAGTTATATATACATAGCTAATTATCTCTATTTCGGCAGAATTTTTCTAAAACTAGGCAACCGCCTTGTGGTGGTTGGGTGGTAACACCCGTTAAAGGGTGGCAGGAGGAATCATTCCCGTTTTCTGTTCTTCAGTTCATCTATGCCCGACCTGTCTCCTGAGGGGAGGTGGGTGGGCCTTCGAATGTATATATAACTGCCAGGGAAGTATTCATAAAACTTTGTTTTATCATAAAAACTCCATTTTTATAAATAGAACTTACCTGGCAGTTATATATACATAGCTGATTAACACACTTGGAGGAGGGTGATAGACAGTAACATCGTTGGGGAAACAACCAAAAAAGTTGTAGGATAAATAAACACCTTGATTCCTTACCTGCTAAGGTAGCTGACTTCAAAGGTTCCTGCCTCTTGAGTCGCTTTCCCTTAGGAGTGTCAGCCAGGATGTGACCTGCAGTGCTGAAAACACTCAATCGAGTCTGTCAACGGGGTGAGACCAACAATCTGACTAGACTTCAGGACTACCTATTGCCCAAAATAAAAAACCGCAACTTTACCAAACCAACCACCTATCATTTGCAAAGTAGATAAAAATTATCTAACTAGACTGAGGTGACTGTACACAAGTCGAAGTCCTCAGACAACCAATAAAAAATACACCAACCTATGTACAAGTAAACAAAACTAAGGTTGAGGGGAGGTAGTAACTCCTTTGCCTAATACAGAAGCCGTAGCTACGTATGGTCCCAAGGTATAACATTTCTCATAATCCACCCTCACCTCTCTGAGGTAATGAGAGGCGAACACAGAGTTGCTCCTCCAGAATGTCGCATCCATAATTTGACGGAGCGACATGTTCTTGCGGTAAGCAAGCGAGGTCGCAATGGCCCTCACTTCGTGAGCTTGCACTTTTAAACGTCCGAAGTGTTCCTCCTCACACAAGAGATGCGCTTCTCTTATCACTTCCCTCAGGAAAAAGGACAAAGCGTTCTTGGAAAGGGGCTTTTGAGGATCTTTCACAGAACACCACAGGGAGCTAGAAGAGCCTCTCACACTTTTCGTGCGAGACAAGTAGGTCTTGAGGGCTCGTACTGGACAGAGCAGCCTCTCTTGCTCTTGACCCACTAGGTTGGTCAAGTTAGGAACCTCAAAGGTCCTCGGCCAGGGCTTAGAAGGGTTCTCGTTCTTAGCGAGAAAGTCTAATCTCAAGGCACAAACTGCCCCATTCAGATTGAAGCCTACCTGTTTTTCAATTGCATGGACTTCACTAACTCTTTTAGCTGTTGCTAAGGCCAAAAGAAAGAGGGTCTTCTTGGTAACCTCCCTAAGGGGAGCCTGTGAGATGGGCTCAAATCTCTTGGTGCACAGAAATTTAAGAACCACATCAAGGTTCCAAGAAGGGGGCTTTAACTGGGTCTGCTTGGTCGTCTCAAAAGACTTCAAGAGGTCATGTAAGTCCTTATCGCGAGACAAGTCCAAGCCTCTATGCCGACAGACGGAAGAGAGCATACTTTTGTACCCTTTGATAGTGGACACAGCTAGCTTAGCGTCCTGTCTGAGGTACAACAAGAAATCCGCAATCTGGCTCACAGAGGTAGTGGATGAGGAAATCTTGTGCTTCCTACACCAAGCCCTAAAAGTCTCCCACTTGGACTGGTAGACCCTCTGCGAAGAGACCCTCCTCGCTCTGGCGATAGCTTTCGCAGCTTGCGCTGAAAAGCCTCTCGATCTGACGAGCTTCTCGATAGTCTGAAGGCAGTCAGACTGAGAGCGAGGGGGTTTTGATGATATCTCTCGAAGTGGGGTTGTCTGAGCAGATTTGGACTTGCAGGGAGGCTTCTTGGAAAGTCCATCAACAAGTCCACCACCTCCGTGAACCATTCCCTCATCGGCCAGAACGGAGCTATCAGGATCATCCGTCCCGAATCGAGGAGGGCGAATTTCCTGACTACCAGATTGATGATCTTGAACGGGGGAAAAGCATAAGTGTCCATCCCCGTCCAATCCATCAAAAAGGCGTCTACTGCTATTGCCTCTCTGTCCGGAACTAGGGAGCAATAGATGGGGATCCTCTTGGATAAATTGGAGGCGAAAAGATCGATGAGGGGTCTCCCCCCACAGCCTCCAGAGACTCTGACAGACCTGTTGGTTGAGGGTCCATTCTGTGGGAAGGACCTGCCCTTTCCTGCTGAGCATGTCCGCCCTCACATTCTTCTGTCCCTGAACAAACCTCGTCAGCAGGCTTATCCTGTTCCCCTTCGCCCAAAGAAGGAGCTCTCTTGCTGTCTCGAAGAGAGACAGAGAGTGAGTCCCTCCTTGCTTCCTGATGTAAGCAAGAGCTGTGGTGTTGTCTGAGTTGACCTCCACAATCTTCCCAGACACCAAGTCCTTGAAGGCCTTTAGCCCCAGAAAAATGGCCATCAGCTCCTTGTTGTTGATGTGCCATCCCAACTGAATTCCTTCCCAATAGCCTGAGACCTCCTTGCTTCCTATTGTTGCCCCCCAGCCTGACTCTGATGCGTCTGAAAACAACACTAGGTCTGGGTTCTTCTTGTGTAAGGAGATCCCTTCCCCTAACAAGGTTGGGTCCAGCCACCACTTCAGAAGAGTCTTGACTTCTATTGGAATGGGGAAGGAAAAGGAGTCTTCCTGCATCTTTCTGTTCCATGTCTTCGAAAGAAAGTGCTGAAGAGGCCTTAGGTGGAGTCTCCCCAGAGAGACAAACTGTTCGAGGGAGGATAGAGTCCCCAGCAAACTCATCCACTCCTTCGCTGTGCATCTCTTCTTGTCCAGGAAAGTTCTGACTTTTACGAGACACTTGGTCTGTCTTTCCTGAGAGGGAGAAGCCCGAAAAAGAACTGAATTCAGAACTATCCCCAAATAGAGAATAGTCTGATTCGGTCTGATCTGAGACTTCTCCCTGTTGATGACCAGGCCTAGATCTTGAGCCATCATAAAAGTCTTCTGTAAATCCTCCAGACATTTCTCCCTCGATCGTGAACGAATCAGCCAATCGTCCAGATAGAAGGATATCCTTATCCCCTCCTGATGCAGCCAACCTGACACATTCGCCATTACCCTGGTGAAGACTTGAGGAGCCGTGCTGAGACCGAAGCAAAGAGCTCTGAATTGGAAGCACTTGCCCTCCATTACAAATCTCAGGTACTTCCTCGAAGTCGGATGGATGGGGACATGGAAATATGCGTCCTGCAAGTCGAGGGACACCATCCAGTCCCCTGGACGTACTGACGCCAGCACCGACTGAGTCGTCTCCATGGAGAACTTTGTCTTCTCCACAAATACGTTGAGAGCGCTGACATCCAGGACGGGTCTCCATCCGCCCGAGTTCTTGGGGACCAGAAACAGGCGATTGTAAAAGCCTGGGGAGGCTAGATCCCGAACCGGTTCTATCGCCCCCTTGTCTAGCATTTGGTTGACAAGGTCTACTAGGGCCTTCTGTTTCCCAGGATCTGAGTACCGGGCTACTAAGGCCAGCGGAGCATCTGCGAGAGGAGGTTTTTTCAGAAAGGGGATCTTGTATCCTTCCTTGATGACTGAGAGGGACCAGGTGTCCACCCCTCTCCTCTTCCAAGACTGCCAAAAACCTGACAGTCTTGCGCCTACTGTCTGGAGGAGACGAACTTCATTTTCTGGAGCGAGGTCTGAAAGAACCCCTGGTAGATCTTGGTCCTGAATCTTGCCTTCTCCCTCTAAAATCTGGTCTTGAAGTAGTCCTGCCCCGAAAGGGCTGCTGGAATCTCCTTTCCTCCCGTTTCAAAGAAGAAGGAGGGGCTGCCAAGGGCTTACGAGCAGAACGAGATAAAAGGTCTTGGGTGGCTTTTTGGACCAGAGAACGCGTAATGTCATTAACCAGGGACTCGGGAAAAAGATGTTGAGAGAGGGGGGCGTAAAGAAGCTCAGACTTTTGAGCATTGGTAACAGACCTAGAAGCAAAAGAGCAAAGCAGAGCTCTCTTCTTTAGGACCCCAGCTGAGAACAGAGCAGCCAACTCATTCGCCCCATCTCTGAGGGCCTTATCCATACAGGACATAATGCTGGTAAGGTCCCTAGATCCTTCCATCTGTTCAGTTTTCCTTGCGAGAGTCCCAAGCGACCAGTCTAGGAAACTAAAAACCTCAAAGGCTCTAAAAATACCTTTGACGAGATGATCCAGCTCCGACATCGACCACATGACCTTGGCTGAGTTGAGAGCATGCCTTCTAGTAGAGTCCACTAAACCAGAGAAGTCACCCTTGGAGGAGGAAGGCACTCCCAGACCCAAAGGTTCTCCAGTTGCATACCACATACCCGCTCTTGAAGCAAGACGAGCTGATGGAAACGAGAAGGAAGTCTTAACTGTTTGTCTCCGCTCCATCATCCAGTCATCAATCTTCGTGAGAGCCTTCTTTGCGGAGATAGACAGCTTCATCTTGATGAAGGCCGACTGTTTCTTGGCCTTCTTTCTGTTAAATTGGGACTGAGGAGATGGAGGGGCAGCAGGTTGGAATTCCTCTCCAAAAAGTTCAAGAAGGGAGCGAGAGAGAACTTTGTAATCTCCCACAGCGTCGGCAGGATTATCATCGTCATCAGAAACATCCTCGAGGTCCTGATCCACATCTGCAATATCCTTCGAAAGAGAAGAAGGATCCTTAGAACCCGACAAGGGCAAATCAAAGGCATCATCCTGCAAAAGACGGGTTGCATCCTGGAGTCCCGCGCTAGAAGAATCCTTGGGACGAGAGGCAGTATCGTCCCAAAGAGGCAGGGTGGTATCGCCCTGGGACCGAGAACGAGAGGCAGAGTCGTTCTGTCGTCGAGAGCGAGAGGCGGTATCGTCGTGGCGGCGAGAATGAGAGGCGGTATCGTCGTGGCGGCGAGAATGAGAGGCGGTATCGTCGTGGCGTCGTGAACGAGAGGCGGTATCGTCTTGGCGTCGAGAACTAGGGTCGGTATCGTCGTGGCGTCGTGAACGAGAGGTATCGTCGTGGCGAAGCGAACGAGAGGAGGTATCGTCGTGGCGAAGCGAACGAGAGGAGGTATCGTCGTGGCGAAGCGAACGGGAGGCGGTATCGTCTTGGTATCGAGAACGAGAAGCAGCGTCGTTCGATAAGGTATCGTTCCGGTATCGAGAACGAGAAAACGTATCGCCCTGGTATCGCGAAGAAGTATCGCCTGGCAAAAGCACACATTCCTCATCCTGGCGTAGAGAGGGAGAAGTTTTCTTTAAAGAAGAACTCCGTTCTCTCTTAGAAGCAGACTTCTTAATCAGCAATGAGTCGTCTTTACGTCTGTCAGACTGGGCGTGAGGGCGGCTAAAGGCTTGTACTAAAGTCAAAAGTTGTTCCTGCATGACAGACATAAAGGATTTAGCAACATCAGCTGGGTCTTGCAGACCCGAAGGGGGGGGGCTGACGAATAACACTCGTATCTTCGGCAGCAGGCTTCGTCCTTTTCACAGGCACGGAGTCGAAATCATCCTCCGACGGACAAGGTTCATAACTGCTAGAACCGGGAGAGAAAGAACGAGACCGTTCGTCGCGGTTCCATCTCCTCTTAGTAGGTCTTGAAGCTTCACACTTCCATTTACGTCTGGACGAAGTCGGAGAAGAAAACAACACATCCGACACGTCTTTCCCGTGACGGTCAAGAGCAGCCTGGGAATCGACAACAGGACTGTCTGAGGCGACGGCTGACCGAGGGTACGTACCTCTCACCCCCTTTCGGTCATCGACGTACCTTCTCCCTTGGTCCTGGGAGCTTGGTAGAGGTCTAGGCCTAGGGGTATGACAGATTCGGTCAGTCGCCACCTCCACAGCACTAACACAAGCACTTTCACTTTCCTTACCTTTAAAGGCCTCCAGTTGTTCTTTAATGGCCTTCAACTCGGCCGCCAGGCTAGCGTACCGAGGGTCATCCGTAGATACGGAACCTGTAGGAGGTGCAGGAGTTACTACCTCAAGGGAAGGATCAACTTCCAAAGAGGAATCAATAATAGGATCAATAGATAAATCTACGCTAAGTTCGTCTTCCTTACCACTAACAGACTTAGACTTAGACCTAGAAGCTCTCCTAACTCTATCGAGCTCTAGCTTACGCACATAGCGCTTCATAATTAACCAATCTTTCTCATCCAAAACCTTACATTCCCCGCACCTATTATCAAGGGCACAAACAAAACCCCTACAATTAGAACAAACTGTGTGAGGATCTACCGCCATTTTCGGTAGTCTCACATTACATTCCTCATTCGCACAGATACGGTAATGACTCTTTTCACTCATAATGAAAAACAGCAAAAAAAAGCTAAGAGAAAACAAAATACAACGATCGCCAAAACCCCAAATCAGAGTACTTCACCAAAAAAGCAGACTGGTACACCGAGCAGGGAAAGCGAAGAAAAACTCTTAATGACGGACCAACGTGTTGTCGATCCGGCCGGCAGAGATGAACTGAAGAACAGAAAACGGGAATGATTCCTCCTACCACCCTTTAACGGGTGTTACCACCCAACCACCACAAGGCGGTTGCCTAGTTTTAGAAAAATTCTGCCGAAATAGAGATAATTAGCTATGTATATATAACTGCCAGGTAAGTTCTATTCATAAAAAGCATGCCATCAGTGATGCACACGCTTCTTTAAGAGGGAGCTCTTGTAGGAGAATGCATGTGAACAGGTTAATGCTAAATGTCAGTAGTAAAGGTTTCAACTGAAGAGCACATAAGCTCCAAAGAGTGTGAGCGATCGGGAACAGGAGAAGAGTCTGAAGAATATGTGGTAAGTGTAGAGCGTGCACACGTACATGAGAGCATAATCTAATAGGAGTGCACACAAGAACATGAAATTGTTCATGAGAATGAGTGCACGTTTGAGCAAGTGAATACTCAATGTCAACAGCATGAAGGTCAAATGAAGAGTGCAAAAGCTCAAAAGAGTGTGAAAGACTACGAACAGGTGAGGTGGCGCTATCGTAGGAGTACAGAATTCCTAACAGTTGAGATGATATTCCCTTAGATGCATGTGATTACAAACAGTTGAGGTGGTGCTCCTTTAGGAGTGAGCTATTGCGAACAGGAAAGACGGTGCTCCCTTAGAAGCATGGAGACCATAGTAGCACTGTATGCTAATGCACAGTAGCGTGCTAATGGGCACATGCCAAGAGGCGAGGTGGCGAGCAAAGAAAAGCATAACTTCGTTATCCCTTTCTTTGTCCTCACTGAAGGATTGGGCAACACTGTTTTTCTCATGGGAAGAGAATTGGTAGGAGTCCCGTATAGTACTTTACTGTATTGTGTATCTTCTATCAATCAGTCTTAAAGGACTAATCATCCAAAAAGGGGAAAAGAAGAGCAATGCCCTTTTTCCTTCCGACCCTACAGAAGAAGAATACGTGGATCCATTGCAAGTGCTAAAAAAAGGTGCGGAAGAGGTAAGGAAAGAACTTGAAGTTCTCCTTCTATCTATGGTGTAATGATATTCATCCCTTAGTTATGAAGTACTGCTTCATTGTTAGTTCACTGTACTGTATAGCCAGATACACAGAAATTGTCGGTGAGCTAGTTACTGAGAAAACAGCAAAGCCTTTAATAAAAAACTAGAAGAAAATTAAAACAGATCGTTGAGGGTGCCGGAAGTATGTCTGTATTATACGGCAGCTGAAAACAAAGTGGTTACTCTGTGTGCTGGAGGGGAGAGCTTCCCCACCACCAGCTAGTAAATATTGACACCTCATTTTGATGTTAACAGCTGAGTTCCAGCTACACTGAAAATATACACCTATCAAAGGACGGAGGTTTGTATTCAAGTAGGAACAAGTAACAATGATGGAGGAGGGGTTCACTTGTACATCTGTGACAATAAAGTATGGATACAAAAGTTTAACTTAATGTAACAATTGATAATTTCCCCTATGCCACTCAAAATTTAAAAACTCACATTCAATGCAAAAGGTAAATAGAGATAGGGTGTATAAGGAAAAAACTTACCTTCTGACAATTTCTGCATTTTCTTAACTTTTCCACCATTTGTCTTTGAGGTTTCCCCTTCTTCCTCTTCAGCTGACCTTTTACCCTCTTTCTTTGCTTTCTTGGCTGCTTTTGCTGTAGCACGACGGACCATCATGGCTGACCTGACACTTTCTTGCTCCTCTTCTGTTGGATTCAGGGGAATTATATCATCCTCGCTTAGTGGTTTTCCACACTTGTGACAAACCTCTGACTTGACTTCCTTGAGAGATCTCTCAGACAGGACACATCCGCAGCTCCAAATGAAGGAGAATCTGTATTTTCCATTCATTTCTAAGGATGTTACGGGACAAATATACTCTGCAGTCTGGTTGTCATTGTAAGCGTCACCGAGATCTGCTCCTCTCCGTTGGTATCCAGGGTTAGGGGTGAGATTTAGCTCTTTGAAGTCTTTTAAACCCTTAATGTGGGAAATGCCTCGCTCGCTTGCTCGATCTAGGAGCCGAGTAAGAAGCTCTTCTTTGTTGTAAATGCGACCCATCTCACATGCTACAATGGGTGCCTTAAGAGGAGCCTGCGACACTGCACAGTGTTTCCAACGATAGAGACGCTCCGAATTCTTGTCTTTCTGGAAATAAAAGAAAAATTGTTAATATTCTTCACCACATAAAACAAAATGTTATTTTCATTAGTAAAATAAATTTTTGAATATACTTACCCGATGATCATGTAGCTGTCAACTCCGTTGCCCGACAGAATTCTACGGACGGGATACGCCAGCGATCGCTATACAGGAGGGGGGTGTACTCACCAGCGCCATCTGTGGTCAGGTACTCCAGTACTTCTTGTCAACACCACCTCAATTTTTTCCTCGGTCCACTGGTTCTCTATGGGGAGGAAGGGTGGGTCAATTAAATCATGATCATCGGGTAAGTATATTCAAAAATTTATTTTACTAATGAAAATAACATTTTTCAATATTAATCTTACCCGATGATCATGTAGCTGATTCACACCCAGGGAGGTGGGTGAAAACCAGTATACATGTTAATCAAGAAGCTAAGTATCCCGTATTTCATTTTTATTAGTTATTCAAAATAACAAATAAAATCGATAAGTACCTGGTAAGGAAGTCGACTTGAACCATTACTCTGCCTTTAATAAGTACGTCTTCCTTACTGAGCGCAGCAGTCCTCTTAGGATGCTGAACGACTCTTAGGTGCTGAAGTATAAAGGGCTGCAACCCATACTAAAGGACCTCATCACAACCTCTAACCTAGGCGCTTCTCAAGAAAGAATTGACCACCCGCCAAATCAACTAGGATGCGGAAGGCTTCTTAGCCGACCGTACAACCCAAAACAACAATAAAAGTATTCAAGAGAAAGGTTAAAAAGGTTATGGGATTATGGGAATGTAGTGGCTGAGCCCTCACCTACTACTGCACTCGCTGCTACGAATGGTCCCAGGGTGTAGCAGTTCTCGTAAAGAGGCTGGACATCTTTGAGATAGAATGATGCAAACACTGACTTGCTCCTCCAATAGGTTGCATCCATAACACTCTGCAGAGAACGGTTCTGTTTGAAGGCCACTGAAGTAGCCACAGCTCTCACTTCATGTGTCCTTACCTTCAGCAAAGCAAGGTCTTCTTCCTTCATATGAGAATGAGCTTCTCTAATCAGAAGCCTTATGTAGTAAGAAACTGCGTTCTTAGACATAGGCAGTGAAGGTTTCTTAATAGCACACCATAAGGCCTCCGATTGTCCTCGCAAGGGTTTTGACCTTTTAAGATAGTACTTAAGAGCTCTGACAGGGCAAAGAACTCTCTCCCGCTCGTTACCCACCATGTTGGAAAGGCTAGGTATTTCGAACGATTTAGGCCAAGGACGTGAAGGAAGCTCGTTTTTGGCCAAAAAACCGAGCTGCAAGGAACATGTAGCCGTTTCAGATGTGAAACCTATGTTCCTGCTGAAGGCGTGAATCTCACTTACTCTTTTGGCTGTTGCAAGGCAAACGAGGAAAAGAGTTTTTAGAGTGAGGTCCTTGAAAGAGGCTGACTGGAGAGGTTCAAATCTTGATGACATAAGGAACCTTAGGACTACGTCTAGATTCCAGCCTGGAGTGGACAACCGACGTTCTTTAGAGGTCTCAAAAGACCTAAGGATGTCCTGCAGATCTTTGTTGGTGGAAAGATCCAAGCCTCTGTGGCGGAAAACCGCTGCCAACATACTTCTGTACCCCTTGATCGTAGGAGCTGATAGAGATCTAACATTCCTTAGATGTAACAGGAAGTCAGCAACTTGGGTTACAGTGGTACTGGTAGAGGAAACTGCATTGGCTCTGCACCAGCTTCGGAAGAGTTCCCACTTAGATTGATAGACTCTGCGAGTGGATATCCTCCTTGCTCTGGCAATCGCTCTGGCTGCCTCCTTCGAAAAGCCTCTAGCTCTTGAGAGTCTTTCGATAGTCTGAAGGCAGTCAGACGAAGAGCGTGGAGGCTTGGGTGTACCTTCTTTACGTGAGGTTGACGCAGAAGGTCCACTCTTAGAGGGAGAGTCCTGGGAACGTCGACCAGCCATTGCAGTACCTCTGTGAACCATTCTCTTGCAGGCCAAAGGGGAGCAACCAACGTCAGCCGTGTCCCTTTGTGAGAGACGAACTTCTGAAGAACCCTGTTGATGATCTTGAACGGCGGGAATGCATACAGGTCGAGGTGGGACCAGTCCAGCAGAAAGGCATCCACGTGAACTGCTGCCGGGTCTGGAATCGGGGAACAGTACAATGGGAGCCTCTTGGTCATCGAGGTAGCGAACAGATCTATAGTTGGCTGACCCCACAGGGCCCAAAGTCTGTTGCACACGTTCTTGTGAAGGGTCCACTCTGTGGGGATGACTTGACCCTTCCGGCTGAGGCGATCTGCCGTAACATTCATATCGCCCTGAATGAACCTCGTTACCAGCGTGAGCTTTCGACTTTTTGACCAAATGGGGAGGTCCCTTGCGATCTCGAACAGCTTCCTCGAATGAGTCCCTCCCTGCTTGGAGATGTACGCCAAGGCTATGGTGTTGTCGGAGTTCACCTCCACCACCTTGTTTAGCTGGAAGGACTTGAAGTTCATTAAGGCCAGATGAACCGCCAACAACTCCTTGCAATTGATATGAAGCGTTTCCTGTTCCTGGTTCCATGTCCCCGAGCATTCCTGTCCGTCCAATGTCGCGCCCCAGCCCGAGTCTGATGCGTCCGAGTAGAGATGATGGTCGGGGGTCTGAACAGCTAACGAGAGACCCTCCTTGAGAAGAATGCTGTTCTTCCACCACGTTAGAGTAGCCCTCATCTCTTTGGAAACAGGAATAGAGACCGTCTCGAGCGTCATATCCTTGTTCCAGTGAGCTGCCAGATGGTACTGAAGGGGGCGGAGGTGGAGTCTCCCTAACTCGATGAACAGGGCTAGCGATGAAAGAGTCCCTGTTAGACTCATCCACTGCCTCACCGAGCATCGGTTCCTCCTCAGCATGCTCAGGATGCACTCCAGGGCTTGGTTGATTCTTGGGGCCGACGGAAAAGCCCGAAAAGCTCGACTCTGAATCTCCATACCCAGGTAAACGATGGTTTGGGAAGGAACGAGCTGGGACTTCTCTAAATTGACCAAGAGGCCCAGTTCCTTGGTCAAATCCAAAGTCCATCTGAGACTCTCCAGACAGCGACGACTTGTGGGAGCTCTTAAAAGCCAGTCGTCTAAATAAAGGGAGGCTCTGATGTCTGCCAAGTGAAGGAATTTCGCAATATTCCTCATCAGTCGCGTAAACACAAGAGGTGCCGTGCTCAGGCCAAAGCACAGGGCTTGGAACTGGTACACAACCTCTCCAAAGACGAATCTCAGAAAAGGTTGGGAGTCTGGATGGATGGGAACTTGAAAGTAGGCGTCTTTCAGATCTAACGAGACCATCCAGTCCTCCTGCCTGACCGCTGCTAGGACCGACTTCGTCGTCTCCATTGTGAACGTCTGCTTGGTGACATAAGCATTGAGCGCACTGACGTCCAGCACCGGTCTCCAACCTCCTGTCTTCTTGGCCACCAGGAAGAGACGGTTGTAAAAGCCCGGGGATTGATGGTCCCGGACTATCACCACTGCCTCCTTCTGTAGCAGGAGCGACACCTCTTGATGTAACGCTAGCCTCTTGTCCTTCTCCTTGTAGTTGGGAGAGAGGTTGATGGGAGATGTGGTCAGAGGGGGATTGCGGCAGAACGGAATTCTGTAACCCTCCCTTAGCCACTTGACAGACTGAGCGTCTGCACCTCTGCTCTCCCAGGCTTGCCAGAAGGTCTTGAGTCTGGCTCCTACAGCTGTCTGGAGGAGAGGAAGTCAAAGCTTGCTTTTCGTGGACTTGGCACCTTTCTTGGACTTGCCCCGGTGACTGTCTGCACGGGTACTTCCTCTACTGGAGGCTCTGCCACGAAAGGGCGGAATGAATCTGGTAGCAGGGGTATCAGCCACAGGGGTGCGGTAAGATCTCGGCACGGAAGGTAAGGTTTTAGCCTTACGTGCTGAAGAGGCCATGAGGTCATGCGTATCTTTCTGGATAAGAGCCGCAGCCATCCCCTTGATTAACTCCTCCGGAAACAGGAACTTGGAGAGAGGAGCAAACAGCAACTCTGACCTCTGGCAAGGGGTGATACCAGTCGATAAGTAGGAGCATAGATGTTCCCTTTTCTTGAGGACTCCTGAGACAAAAATAGACGCAAGTTCGCCAGAACCATCGCGAATTGCTTTGTCCATACTGGACATGATCAGCATGGCCGAGTCTTTGTCAGAAGGAGCAGTCTTCCTGCTTAAGGCCCCCAGGCACCAATCGAGGAAGTTAAAAATTTCGAAGGCGCGAAAGACTCCCTTCATCAAGTGGTCCAGCTCAGAAAAGGTCCAGCAGACCTTCGAGCGTCTCATAGCCGACCTGCGGGGAGAGTCAACCAAACTTGAGAAGTCGGCCTGGGCAGAGGCAGGAACCCCCAAGCCAGGTTCCTCTCCCGTGGCATACCAGACGCCCGACTTAGAAGCCAGCTTAGGAGGAGGAAACACAAAAGAGGTCCTTCCCAGTTGCTGCTTGGACTGCAACCAATCCCCTAAAACCCTCAAAGCTCTCCTTGATGATCTGGCGAGGACAAGCTTGGTGTAGGCAGACGTAGTAGGCTGCATGCCTAGAGAAAACTCGGATGGGGGAGAACGAGGGGTTGCAGATACGAAGTGTTCAGGGTACAACTCTCTGAACAGAGCCAGGACCTTGCGAAAGTCTAAGGAAGGCGGCGACGACTTGTGTCCTTCCACATCAGAAGTAGGATCATCCAGATGAGCAGCTTCATCCTCAGAAACCTCATCGCCTGAGAGTTGAGTAGCGAGAGGTAAAGGTAGAGCGGCAGGCTGAATGGCTGAATCCTGCAGAACGGGTGCATGCGCACTTGCGGATCCATCATCATGCCTCTGCTGAATAGACTGAGGGCTGGCAATGACAAAGGCAGGGGGCTGGAGTGAGGGAGGTTCTGCGGTGGTCTGAGGAGCAAGCGTGGTCAGAAGCGAATGCTGGAAGGCATGAGGCTCATGCTGCATGGTATACGGCTCATGCTGTATGGGATGAGGCTCATGCTGCGAAGAATGCGGCTGCTGCATGGAAAGAGGCTCGTGCTGCATGCGTTGAGGAGGCTGCCTCATAGCATGAGGCTCCTGCCTCAAGGGTTGCGCCTGCCTCAAGGGTTGAGGAGGTTGCTGCGCAGAGTGAGGCTCCTGCCTCAAGGGTTGAGGAGGTTGCCGCATAGCATGAGGCTGCTGCCTCATGGGTAGAGGAGGTTGCCGCATAGCATGAGGCTCCTGCCTCAAGGGTTGAGGAGGTTGCCGCATAGCATGAGGCTCCTGCCTCATGGGTAGAGGAGGTTGCTGCATAGTGCTGGAACCTGGCAACTCCCGATGCGGCAGCTCACGCATGGAAGCAGGAGGAGCCTCAAGAACATGCGTCTGGCAGGGAGGACTGCGCAGAGGTGGAGGAGCGCTCGCAGGAGGAGGTGTGTTAACCTTCTCTGCCTGATACTCCTGCATCAAAGCCGCAAGCTGAGACTGCATAGTCTGCAGCATAGACCACTTGGGGTCCACAGAAGTTGGAGCAGAGGCCTGTTGAGGCACCGCTCTACCTCTCTTAGGAGGTGTGCAGTCATCAGATGACTGCGGCGAGTCCGAGCTGGCCCAGTGGCTACACCTGGGCCGTTGGACTAGCTCGGAAGGGACCTTACGTTTGAGAGGTCGTGAGACCTGGGTCCACCGTTTCCTCCTGGAAACCTCTTCCGCAGACGAGGAATTTAAGGGCTCATTCGTCTGGGAGTGGAAGTGACGATCTCTATCAGATACGCCCGCAACCACTGAGGATACAACTGTGCGCCGATCAAGGCCTGCCGAACCCTTTTGCCCTTCGACGTTGCTTCTCCCCTGGGCTTGGGAGCTTGCAAGAGGTCCCGGACTGGGAGGACGACTGGCACGCACAGAAGTATCCTCATGCGCAACACTGACACTGACACTAGGCACAGCACTGGCACTAACACTTCCCACTGCACTCTTCACTTTAAGTTCCTTGACATCTGCCAAGAGAAGATTGTGGTCACTAACTAACGACTCCACCTTATCACCAAGAGCCTGAATGGCACGCAACATATCCGTCATATCAGGCTGAGCACTCGTAGCAGGTTCGGGGGTCACCACCACAGGGGAAGGAAAAGGTTGAGGGTCATGGGGGGAGGAATAAACCAAAGAGCGAGAAGAACTCCTCCTAACTCTCTCCCTCTCTAACCTAGTTGTATATTTGAGGAATTCATTAAATTCGAATTCCGAAAGCCCAGCACATTCCCCACATCGATCTTCCAACTGACAGGATTTTCCCCTACAGTCGGAACAAACGGTGTGAGGATCAACAGAGGCCTTCGGAAGACGCCTATTACAAGTCCTAACACTACATCGCCTAAATTTAGGAGCTTGAGAGTGGTCGGACATCTTGAATTTAGAGAACAGTCAAGGGGGAATTCCAAAGTAAAGCAAAGATCGTTAACCAATAAATCAATTTAATTCCAAAAGCTATCTAAGCTAAGGGAAAAGCTTCCTGTACAGCGAAGACTAAATTTTAGAGCAAATACTTCACCAAAACCGTGAACAAAGACTCCAAAATCAACAGCGTATCCATGTAGGTCTTGCCGGCGGCACGACAGAGGAAAAATTGAGGTGGTGTTGACAAGAAGTACTGGAGTACCTGACCACAGATGGCGCTGGTGAGTACACCCCCCTCCTGTATAGCGATCGCTGGCGTATCCCGTCCGTAGAATTCTGTCGGGCAACGGAGTTGACAGCTACATGATCACCGGGTAAGATTAATATTGAAAAACAAATAATTATAACATTAGGTATCCAATTTAATGACAGTATCAGTTCTGCTGTTATAGTACTGTAGTGGCATAACCTAAATTTTCTATACTGTATAAACATTAGCAACAAAATGCAATGTGATGCTACTGTACAGTATTGCACAATAGCACCTTGGAGGTCAAAATTTACTGATCTTGAAATCCCTATTCAAATAAATTTTTCAAAGATTGTTTGTCTTCGTCATTGAACAAATTGTCAGAGGTTGAACAACAATCGCCTCTTGGAACTTGTAGGTTAAGATACAAATGCATCACCATGACATTGCTTATATAAAGGTAGCTTGAGTACTATAAACTTATTTCAATTACAGCTGCCTCCATGTGAACATAAGAAAAATATTGCCGTTAATTTTTCTAAATATTATATGTATTTTGTTTCTTTATATTAATGTTCACATACTGGGGCTTATGAAGGTTAATGTATTGACAGTTGCAAGGCAAAAGAGTTGAGAAAAAATCTAATCTACTACAGTACATAAAAATTTTTTTTTAATTCAATTCTACATACTAAAAGAAATTCCTTATTCTATAGGTGGCTCTGGTCAAAACCTAAGAAAAATATTGAGATGCATGTCATTTTTAGTATTTTTACTCTGCCCATATACTGATGAGTGATTTCAGCCCATTATGGAACACGTTAAACTTCTACTCAATTCAAATTTTTCTAAAACTAAACAATCTCATGAACACTTGCTTCATTTGTTAGGATGACAACTCACATTAACTGCCAGAACACAAGCAATCTTTTCAACATAGGGTCTTAAACTAATATACCTTTCTATCGAGAAGAAAGTGGAGATATTTCTAGAGGACTGGTGAATGAGCACTTGGGAGTACAATATGTATTCTTCAGATTCACCGAAAGCAAGAAGTCTCCTCCTTTGATGGAACTCAGTACAGTTCACATAGTTCCATCCTGAACCTGATTGCTGTACAAACTGGTTCAAGGGAGAGATTGATGACCAGTCTCCAGCCCTCAATTGACATGTCAACCAGGAAGAGTTGACTATAGAAGCCCTGAGTTCCATTTCAAATGTCTTCAAATACAATCTTCTACATCATTTTCACTTCTGCAAAATGCTAGGGCTTTCGATGATATTACAGGATAGTTATGAATGCTGTTGATCTGCAGGATAATAAGCACATGTCATGAAGGAAACTCACTACCTATGATAGGCCCCATTCTCTGCCAGGTTGTTCAGTGGCATGCCCGGCATCACCCTACAGGTGGCAGCAGTGGAGGGGGACCCAAAATAAGTTCCCCTCTACCTCTTCTCCACCTCTTGTACTGAACTGATTAGGCTATGGGCCTTGAAAAAGCTGAACATGAACAGGATTATTCTTCTCCTTCAATCCGCTAGTCATGGTATCACTCAAGATTGTCCTTAAATGCTTTCAGTGCCAGGAACCTTGAAGGAGACGATGTAGTGAATCATTGAGTACAGCAAAGCAGACCTCCATATCTCTCCCACCACCTGCACATGACTCCTCAGTAAGAGTGATGTAGAGCCCCACAATGAAGCATTCTGAAGTGCCAGTGCTACCTCTGGACCAATTAATTTTGAGAATTGGGGCACTAGAGCTCCCTCTCTTTCAAAACCCAGTTGGCACATTGGTCTGTTGCCTGGTGATAAAAGGGAACACTATATACAGACAGCATGCATCTCCTGTACTTCTCACAAGAATCAGAAGTTGATAGCCTCATCGCCTTTTGAGGGCAGGTGACAGCGCCTGACTACTGGTCAACTCAGACACTGAGACGGACATGTCTTTTGATAAGAGGGTGTGAACCTGAAAAGGTGCTGACGCATAAGACTCCTATACATAAAATCTAGTTGCCTTGAAGTGTAGGGGAAGAGGATCTTGTTGGATCAACAGCAAGTGAAAGAGCTTTCAGATTCACAGATCTAAGTGTTGATCAATGGCTGAGGACTTACTTCAAGCTCGTGCCAGAGGCCCCACCTCCAATTTGTTGGACTAACAAATGAGTGCTAAAACCTACCAAAATGACACACTCCTACTCTGGGTTCTCTGCTTCTGTCTTTAATTGGTTAAGTTTCATTACCATAGGGGCATGGGAATACTGACCTTCCATATCCCTTGCAAGGGATGAAAGATCAGCTAACCCTCCTTGAATATGAGAATTGATGAAGAACCGGATTGGTTGTCATTGGGGAGAAAATTTTCTGGTATTGATCAAAGCATACAGTATGCTTAAGAGGTACCAAGTACCCTCCTCTCTCATTTGATTGTGGTGGAGAGGAAGCCCTGGCCCTGTTCCATGGTCATGAGGACGTGTCACTTCAGCCCCAACCGGTAGCTGTCTGCTGCACACGTCCTCAAGGCATGACATTTTCTCAATGTAGAATATCAAAGTATCCAAAAAGAGAAGGAAGTAGCACTCTCCAGTCCAGGTAGAAATGGTAAAGGAAGGTGCTAAAGCTCCCTCAACACCTGGCTAACGGCCAAAGTGCTTGGCAAGATGTGTCTTATGCTAGCTTAGCTACTGGAATGGTCAAACCATCCATCTGGAACTTGTGGGGCCAGGAGCAAAGGGTCATATACAGTGAAAAGTGAAAGGCCCAGCTTGGAGCCATGCATCCCCAGCCAGCTTAGTAGAGAGGCCAGCAACCAGATACCAGACCAGAGCCGTGGGGAGCTATAGTTTTAACCCACATGGGGCTGGATATTCCCGGTCACCATCCACCTTTGATAACCGAGAGGTGGTGTTATTAAGAGGCCTAATGCTTACGACTATGACTGGCATTCTTAGACTGCTTCTGAGGAGGAGCAGGAGTAGGGAGAGCTGGAAGAACAAATTCTATTCTACCATTTATCAACTTTCCTCTCACACTCTGCATGCAGTGAAGAAGTTATCTGAGTGACCATCTACAATGAAGTTCCCTCAAGACAAAAACCATGTGTTGTTCCGACAGGAACTACAACATTAGAATCGCTGTCACTGGGGAAGTGTTAAGAATCCCACTGGAATCTGTAACACAGACACAGGGACTAGGTCACTGGTACAGGAAGTGTGGGAGCCACAGAGGCAGAGATGAAGGGAACTAAAGATAATCGCAGGGGCTAAAAACATGAGACAAGCAGAGGTTTACCGACACTGGAGTCTTCTTACACCCTTCTGACTTTGGCACTTCCCATTCCACAAGGGTAGAAGCTGTCTTAGCTGCTTTCTTGTATTAGGATGCACTGCAAGGATCACCACTGACACTTGGGACACTGGGAGCGAAGTAGCCTTAGCTACTAACTACCTCAATATATCATTGATAGCCAACTTACAGGACCCAAGAAAGCCCCAGCCTTCATTAGGACACTTGTCATCAGTGGTGTGAAAGGAAGAGCTTTTTGCACATGCTGGAGTGCAGTGATTACCTCACTTTACCAATCTTGAAAAAATTACCCTGTGTAGATCTGAGTTCTTGCTCCTGAAGCATACTCCCCAAGACCAAACCAAAATCTTTAGACATTTCAAAGAGAAGCGCAAAATGCTAAATAGCCTATCTAGCATTGTCATGGGCATTGCCATGAATGACGCCGAAGACTTTGCTTTCTTGCTACTCAAAGAATACATCCGCCTTTAATGGGCGGCCACGATCTCCATAAGCCTATGGGGAGAACTGTGAGCAATCAAGCCTCTAAGGTGTGGTGAGTGGCTCTATCGTAGATTATCCATAAATCAATGTAGTAGCCATATTACACTAGTGTTATTGTATCGTTTCATCATTAATATTACTGTAACCCCATATCAACTATTCCAACTAAAAAGTATGACAAAAAGGTAAAAAGCCTTAGGTAGGATGCAATTTTGACAGCCGTTCCAACGGCAGTAAAGATATTTATCCTTATTTTGAAGGATGAAAACCGTTTGTACACAAGTAGGAACAAATCCAAACTAAAATACAGTAATCTAAATTCTCTCAAAGAATTAATTACATAATGCCAAGATTGAATGATGACCATGTTACACTATTGATAAAATCAACATTAAAGGTTAGTATAATAAAGCTCCACAAGCTTTCAAAGTTGCCATTCTATCTTAACAAAGATTCTTTTTAGGTACTGTATCCTGATGAATCTTCTGAGATTGCTCCCAACCTCTTGGAGGGAGAAAGTTTACGCACTAGAAAAGTGCAAAATATTTTGCCTTCCTAAGAACTTTTGAAAGTTACAAGCTTACTGAGTGACATGAGAACACCTATGTACTTAAAACTTATCATGAATAACAAACTAAATTATGGCACACAATAAAAATTACAACCATTACATGGTGACGGGGCTGTGGCTACTGAGTTAAATGGAAAGAAGAGAACAAATGGGGTAAAATCTATACACAAATATAGAGAAAAGAGAAAAAATTGAGGTACGATTAAATGGGCAAGCTCTATTTAATTAGGCTGTAGTCTTGTAACAATTATAGGGATCGTATGCGCTAATACCATTTAGTGTTGGTATGCAGGGAAAGAAATACACGAAAATTAGTGATTAAAGTTAACAATAAAAGGTAGTTATGCCCAGTTATGTCCAAACCTTAAGTACCCCGACCTAACCTAAGGATGTACTCTTGAGTACGAGGAAGGTCTACCGTCTACTGCGACCCCTCACTTTAATTCACATCGCAGAGTTTCAAAATGATACATCCTCAGCTATATTTATTGTTCATAGCATATGTTGTAATGGAAGAAATCACTAAAGATTCATGAAATTTTTATATAAAATCCATGAATAATTGGACAGGTAAGATGAAGACTTTATAGTTGGTTGAGACAGACCGGGTCAATAATTAAAATGTGGATAAATATTTACTATAGAACAATATTTCTGACGATAAAAATAGAAAGTGTTCCTAGTGTGTTTAAAAGTACTTCTAAGTATTCTTATGCAAATAATTGGGGGAAACCCATTTTTTCAAATGTTAGATGTTTTAAAATTCCAAAAGTTATGACTGAAAATTGCATTTTAAAAGGAAAAGAAACACAAGAACACCACCTAACCTAACCTAACCTAGGAGTTGTATCCTTACTTACTTACTTATCTACCGACTGCGACTGCCTGGTTTAGACCGAGTATCCTTAAATTACCTTAAGACTAAGTACCAACACATTGCTCCCCAACCAGCTTCACTCCTAACAAGGTAAAACTAAATATTTTGCAAAGTGTAAAACTAGTTTCATATCATATTTCAGACAAAATTAAACAGCATTTTCCCCATAATAAATCAATTTGACAAATAATAAGATAGTTTATGCCTGTCCTAAACTACTACATACACCACAGGAAGAAATAAGCAACCTGTTTACAAATCTACATAGGTCTAGGCTAAGTATCATAGTGTGGTTACTTTTTTTTTTTTTTAATCTAGATTTTCCCCTGTACACCATAAAATGTTATTTTCATTAGTAAAATAAATTTTTGAATATACTTACCCGGTGATCATATAGCTGTCAGCTCTGCTGCCCGACAGAAAAACCTAAGGACAAAATACGCCAGCGATCGCTATACAGGTGAGGGTGTACATCAACAGCGCCATCTGTCGAGCAGGTACTCAAGTACTCCATGTCAACACAGAACCAATTTTCTCCTCTGCCCACTGGGTCTCTATTGGGGAGGAAGGGAGGGTCCTTTAATTTATGATCACCGGGTAAGTATATTCAAAATGTTATTTTCATTAGTAAAATAAATTTTTGAATATACTTACCCGATAATCATGTAGCTGTCAACTCCGTTGCCCGACAGAATTCTACGGGAGGGATACGCCAGCTATCACTATACTAGAAGGGGGTGTACTCACAAGCGCCACCTGTGGCCAGGTACTACAGTACTTGTTGTTGACGCCACCTCACTTTTTCCTCGGTCCACTGGTTCTCTATGGGGAGGAAGGGTGGGTCAATTAAATCATGATTATCGGGTAAGTATATTCAAAAATTTATTTTACTAATGAAAATAACATTTTTCAATATTAAACTTACCCGATAATCATGTAGCTGATTCACACCCAGGGGGGTGGGTGAAAAACCAGTGTACAAGACTAAAGGATAGCTAAGTATCCCGTATTTCATATAATCAGTTATCCACAATAACAATGAAATAATAAGTACCTGGTAAGGAAGTCGACTTGAACCGTTACTCTGCCTTTAATAAGATCGTCTTCCTTACTGAGCGCAGCGTTCCTCTTGGAAGGCTGAATCAACTCAAAGGTGCTAAAGTATACAGGGCTGCAACCCATACTAAAGGACCTCATCACAACCTTTAACCTCGGCGCTTCTCAAGAGAGAATTGACCACCCGCCAAATCAACAAGGATGTGGAAGGCTTCTTAGCCGACCGTACAACCCATAAAAAGTATTCAAGAGAAAGGTTAAAAGGTTATGGGATTATGGGAATGTAGTGGCTGAGCCCTCGCCTACTACTGCATTCGTTGCTACGAATGGTTCCAGGGTGTAGCAGTACTCGTAAAGAGACTGGACATCTTTGAGATAGAATGATGCGAACACTGACTTGCTTCTCCAATAGGTTGCATCCATAACACTCTGCAGAGAATGGCTCTGTTTGAAGGCCACTGAAGTAGCCACAGCTCCCACTTCATGTGTCCTTACCTTCAGCAAAGCAAGGTCTTCTTCCTTCAGATGAGAATGTGTTTCTCTAATCAGAAGCCTGAATAGTAAGAAACTGAGTTCTTAGAACTTGGAAAAGAAGGTTTCTTGATAGCACACTATAAGGCTTCTGATTGTCCTTGTAAAGGTTAAGACCTTTTTAGATAGTACCTAAGAGCTCTAACTGGGCAAAGTACTCTCTTCAGTTCATTCCCCACCAAGTTGGACAGGCTTGGGATCTCGAACGACTTAGGCCAAGGACGTGAAGGAAGCTCGTTTAGCAAAAACCGAGCTGCAAGGAACATGTAGCCGTTTCAGATGTGAAAACAATGATCCTGCTGAAGGCGTGGATCTCACTTACTCTTTTAGCTGTTGTCAAGCACACGAGGAAAAGAGTTTTTAATGTGAGGTCCTAAAAAGAGGCTGATTGGAGAGGTTCAAATCTTGATGACATAAGGAACCTTAGGACCACGTCTAGATTCCAGCCTGGAGTGGACAACCGACGTTCCTTTGAGGTCTCAAAAGACCTAGGGAGGTCCTGTAGATCTTTGTTGGTGGAAAGATCCAAGCCTCTGTGGCGGAAAACCGCTGCCAACATACTTCTGTAACCCTTGATCGTAGGTGCTGAAAGGGATCTTACTTTCCTTAGATATAACAGGAAGTCAGCAATCTGGGTTACAGTGGTACTGGTTGAGGAAACTGCATTGGTCTTGTACCAGCTACGGAAGACTTCCCCTTGAGACTGATAGATTCTGAGAGTGGATGTTCTCCTTGCTTTGGCAATCGCTCTGGCTGCCTCCTTCGAAAAGCCCCTAGCTCTTGAGAGTCTTTCGAAAGTCTGAAGGCAGTCAGACGAAGAGCGTGGAGGATTGGGTGTACCTTCTTTACGTGAGGTAGACTTAGAAGGTTCACTCCTAGAGGAAGAGTCCTGGGAATGTCGACCAGCCATTGCAGTACCTCTAAGAACCATTCTCTCGCGGGCCAGAGCGGAGCCAACCAACGTCAGCCGTGTCCCTTTGTGAGAGGAGAACTTCTGAAGTACCCTGTTGACAATCTTGAACGGCGGGAATGCATACAGGTCGAGATGGAACCAATCCAGCAGAAAAGCATCCACGTGAACTGCTGCTGGGTCTGGAATCGGAGAACAATACAACAGAGAGTCTCTAGGTTATCGAGGTAGCGAACAGATCTATGGTTGGCTGACCCCACAGGGCCCAAAGTCTGCTGCAAACATTCTTGAGAAGGGTCCACTCTGTGGGGATGACCTGACCCTTCCGGCTGAGGTGATCTGCCATGACATTCATACCGCCCTGAATGAACCTCGTTACCAGTTAGCTTTCGATCTTTAGACCAGATGAGTAGGTCCCTTGCGATCTAGAACAACTTCCACGAAAGAGTCCCTCCCTGCTTGAAGATGTAAGCCAGGGCTGTGGTGTTGTCAGAGTCCACCTCCACCACTTTGTTAAGCTGGAGGGACTTGAAGTTTATCAAGGCCAGAATAACCGCCAACAACTCCTTGCAATTGATGTGAAGTGTCCTTTGCTCCTGATTCCATGTTCCCGAGCATTCTTGTCCGTCCAAAGTCGCACCCCAGCCCGTGTCTGATGCGTCCGAGAGGAGACGGCGGTCGTGTTTCTGAACAGCCAAAGGTAGACTTCCTTGAGAAGAAAGCTGTTCTTACACCACGCGAGAGAAGACCTCCTCTCTTCGGAAACAGGAACTGAGACCGTCTCTAGCGTCATGTCCTTTATCCAGTGAGCAGCTAGATGATACTGAAGGGGGGGGAGGTGGAGTCTCCCTAACACGATGAACAGGGCCAGCGATGAAAGTGTCCCTGTTAGACTCATCCACTACCTGACTGAGCATCGGTTCCTTCTCAGCATGCTCTGGATGCATTCTAGGGCTTGGAAGATCCTTGGGGCCGACGGAGAAGCCCGAAAAGCTCGACTCTGAAGATCCATACCCAAGGAGACAATGGTCTGGGATGGGACGAGCTGAGACTCCTCAAAATTGACCAGGAGGCCCAGTTCCTTGGTCAGATCCATAGTCCATTTGAAAATCTCCAGACAGCGACGACTTGTGGGAGCTCTTAAAAGCCAGTCGTCTGACGGAGCCGGACACAAGATCATGGTACTGCTGCACAGTCTGTGAACTGTCAACCATGGGCAAGAGAGGAAGTACAGTGACAACCCGAATCTGTCTAGACTGTCTGGGTCGTACAGACAACTCCTTATCGGGTTGCTGAGGTTGCCGCACTGCGTCACAACAAGTCACTTCTGCTGGTTGTTGAACGTCTTCCCCGTGACACATTGACTCCGTAAACAAAAAATCCTCTAACAAGGACTAAGCTTGGACTGCATGTCTTGCAACACAGCTCAAGGTCTATGGGAGCAGGTGTGGTAACAGACGGGATTAGCGACTGAAGTGGAACCATTACCTTCCCTGGAAGCATGTTATGCTTAAATAAAAGTCCATAGGAGGCTACGCAGCTAAAGGCTCCCTCCAAATGACAGAGTCCTCAAGGGAATATCAGAAGGAGGGAGAAAAGAACTTTCTCATCTACAGGGACCATATCCTAGAAAAGCTAAGTTCTCTCAGTGAGGGTTTCACTGGTGCAAAAGCAGCAGACTAGAAGGCAACGTTATGAAACTGCTTGCCAGTCTAGTGAGTTGGCAACAACCAAAGATGTGTGACTGAGAAGCATGCGGTAAGGTATGCAGAGCATGTTGTATGCAGAGTATGCTGTATGCAGAGTATGCTGTATGCAGAGCATGCTGTATGTAGAGCATGTTGTATGCAGAGCATGCTGAATGCAGAGCATGCTGTATGCAGAGCATGTTGTATGCAGAGCATGCTGAATGCAGAGCATGCTGTATGCAGAGCATGTTGTATGCAGAGCATGCTGTATGCAGAGCATGCTGTATGTAGAGCATGTTGTATGCAGAGCATGCTGAATGCAGAGCATGCTGTATGCAGAGCATGTTGTATGCAGAGCATGCTGTAAGCAGAGCATACTGTATGTAGAGCATGTTGTAAGGTAAGCAGAGCGTGTGCATGGCGTTTAACATTTCTCAGAAATTCCATGACCAGTGCTAGAGTGCTTTATGCATGCTTGCATGGGGTTTTAATATCAACATAATATTTACCTTACATTCATAACTCATGATTCATATTTTTGCCATATTTTGCGATATTGTTAAAAATATATTGCAAGGAATACAAATATATTTTTATAAGTAATACAAATAACCTCCATTATCATAATGTTTGAAAATGGAGGTAAGGTATGCTGAACAGCAGAGTCAGAACGAGCTGGAACAACAATAGTTGTGGTTTCCTCTTCAAGACTCTGTTGAGGGAACACCTGAGGCTCAGTCTGCAAAGGCTGATCAAAAGAAGTAGCAGAAGGTAGGCGCATGGGTGGAGGAGGCTGACTCCTGGCATGAGTGGCTGAACTCAAGGGTTGCGCTTGCTGAGTGGTTGGCGGATGCGCAGTAGCAAGTTCCTGAGGAACGAGTTGAGGTTCCTGCGGTGTGAGCTGAGAGCGAAAAGGCAGTGGCTGCGCAGAACGCAGTAAAAGTCTCGCAAGTTGAGGCTCCTGAGGCGCAAGGCTAAGGTGTTGAGGTGCTTGCCCTGAGGAGGGTTGAGCTCGCTGCAGCGAGAGCTGAGGAGACTGACTCATGGATGGGAGAGGTTGTTGTACCTCAAGCGAGTGTTGCCTCACTGGTGGAACAGCAAGTGGAAGCGGAGGAAGAGAGGTATAAGCCTCCTGTTCCCATTGCTGAGGTTGCCTTAAGGAAGGCGGAGGGAGCTGCACACCACTGGGATCAGTAAACTCATAACGTGGCTCAACATCGTACGCCTGGCAGGCGGTACTGCGGTCAGGCGGAGCGAGCGCAGGCGGAGGGAGCGCAGGCGGAGCGAGCGCAGGCGGAGGCGCAACCTTCTCAGCCCGACACTCACGCATCAAGACCGAAAGTTGTGACTGCATGGACTGCAGTAGAGTCAACTTGGGGTCGGCAGACACTAAGGTCTGCTGAGGTAAAGCCTTAACAGCAGAGATCTGTTGCGGCAGAACCTTACTCCTCTTAGGCGGAGTGCATTCAACTGATGACTGCGGCGAGTCAGAGCTAACCCAATGACTGCATCCGGGTTGTTGAACTCTAACTTCGTACGTCTGGCATAGGTCTGGACTTTACGTTTAAGAGGTCTTGAGACCTGAGACCAGCGTTTTCTCCCCTAAATTTCTTCTGCAGACGAGCAAAATAAGGGCTCAATCGTCTGCGGGTGGGAGTGACGGTCTCGGTAAGACACGCCCGCAACCACCGAGGATACTTCTGTGCGCCGATCAAGGCCTGCTGAACCCTTTTGCCCTTCGACATTGCTTCTCCCCTGGGCTTGGGAGCTTGCAAGAGGTCCCGGACTAGGAGGACGACTGGCACGCACAGAAGTACCCTCACGCACAACACTGACACACTTTGCGCTAATCACTTATCACTTTGATTTTCTGTTTGCACTTATTTCACTGAACTCGAAACTTTAAGTGGTTTGTACCTGAAACACGCAATTCTATCCTTTCTCAAAAGTTAGTAATTGCGAAAACAGAATTACAATGTAACAGAAAAATCTAATGAAAGATAAATAATTCAGTGGCTGGAAAGAGACTAAACACTAGATCACTTTAGAAATGTTTACCTTCTTCCCCTAAAGAGACTAGGGAGAAGAGCAAAAACGATAACAACGTTACTCGCTTGAATGAAACGTTTATCCTCCTCTTTCTCCCTCCGTCTCTATCTCTCTCTCTCTCTCTCTCTCTCTCTCTTGACTTAGAACCTGAGAGAAGAGCCCAATCATATATATCGTTAAAACATATTATTGTTAAAGGAAAAAACTGAAATATTTCCCAAAATGAAAAGTTCCTTTATTAGGATTAAAACCATTAAGTTAAGAAAGAATGAACAAAACGCTAGACACGGTTACTCTTACTGCAACGTGAAACCGTGAAAATTCTTTCTCTATCGTAACGATAGAGCGCAAGTTGAACGTTCTGAACGTCAACAACTGCAGAGACAAAACAAAACGTTAGTTCAACTTTGAAAACAGTACGAGACTATCAAAGAAATTCTTTCAAAGACATTAAAATAGCATAATATGTTAACAGGTAAAACCGAAATGACGGGCTCAAAGTTAATTAACTTCGGTACCAAGAAAAGACCGCCTACTATTAGGAAGGTCGAATATAAACAAATATAAAAATTAATTTTAATAAGTTTATAATAAAAGGAAGTTAATCGAAGAGGCCTATAAGAGGCGGAGAGATATAAAATAAATCTATAACTTTTGTTGAGCAAAATTAAGAAAGAGAGTCTATACTCTCTTAGACACCAACACTTCCGTCTAAGGGAAGGGTCGGCCATTTAAAGGTGAAAGAGAGTTCATACTCTCTTCGTCACCATAAATAATCAAATTAATTCCAAAAGCTAACTAAGCTAATATAGATGTTTCCAGTATAGCGAATAGCTGCAAATTTTAGAGAAATACTTCACCAAACCGTGAACAATACTCCAAAATCATAAGCGTATCCAAGAACGTCTTGTCGGAAGCACGACAGAGGAAAAAGTGAGGTGGCGTCAGCAACAAGTACTGTAGTACCTGGCCACAGGTGGCGCTTGTGAGTACACCCCCTTCTAGTATAGTGATAGCTGGCGTATCCCTCCCGTAGAATTCTGTCGGGCAACGGAGTTGACAGCTACATGATTATCGGGTAAGTTTAATATTGAAAAAATTTATTTTACTAATGAAAATAACATTTTTCAATATTAAACTTAGCCGGTGATCATATAGCTGATTCACACCCAGAGGGGTGGGTAGAGACCAGCATTATGTGTTACATTAAGAGCTAAGTATTTTGTATTTCATTTTAGCAGTTATTCAAAATAACAAACATAAAATCAATAAGTACCTGGTAAGGAAGTCGACTTGAACAATTACTCTGCCTTTTTAAGTACGTCTTCCTTACTGAGCCTCGCGATCCTCATAGGATGCTGAGCGACTCCTAGGAGCTGAAGTATGAAGGGTTGCAACCCATACTAAAGGACCTCATCAAAACCTCTAATCTAGGCGCTTCTCAAGAAATGACTTTGACCACCCGCCAAATCAAGTAGGATGCGAAAGGCTTCTTAGCCTTCCGGACAACCCAAAAACAATAATAAAACATTTCAAGAGAAAGATTAAAAAAGGTTATGGAATTAGGGAATTGTAGTGGTTGAGCCCTCACCCACTACTGCACTCGTTGCTACGAATGGTCCCAGAGTGTAGCAGTTCTCGTAAAGAGACTGGACATTCTTAAGATAAAAAGACGCGAACACTGATTTGCTTTTCCAATAGGTTGCGTCGAATATACTTTGCAGAGATCTAATTTGTTTAAAGGCCACGGAAGTTGCGACAGCTCTAACTTTGTGTGTCCTTACCTTCAGCAAAGCTTGGTCTTCCTCATTCAGATGGGAATGAGCTTCTCGTATTAACAGTCTGATAAAATAGGATAAAGCATTCTTTGACATAGGCAAAGATGGATTCTTAACTGAACACCATAAAGCTTCAGACGGGCCTCGTAAAGGTTTTAAACAGAACTTAAGAGCTCTTACAGGACATAAGACTCTTTCTAGTTCATTTCCAACCATACGATAAGTTTGGAATATCGAACGATATTGGTCAAGGCCGAGAAGGCAGCTCGTGTTTGGCTAGAAAACCAAGTTGTAGAACATGTAGCCGTTTCGGATGAGAATCCGATGTTCTTGCTGAAGGTATGAATCTCACTGACTCTTTTAGCTGTGGCTAAGCATATCAGGAAAAGAGTCTTAAAGGTGAGATCTTTCAGGGAGGCTGATTGTAGCGGTTCGAACCTGTCTGACATAAGGAATCTTAGTACCACGTCTAAATTCCAACCAGGTGTAACCAAACGACGCTCCTTCGTGGTCTCAAAAGACTTAAGGAGGTCCTGTAGATCTTTATTGTTGGAAAGATCTAAGCCTCTGTGACGGAAGACTGATGCCAACATGCTTCTGTAACCCTTGATATTGGGAGCTGAAAGAGATCTTTCTTTCCTCAGATATAAGAGAAAGTCAGCTATTTGAGTTACAGAGGTACTGGTCGAGGATACGGATACTGACTTGCACCAGTTTCGGAAGATTTCCCACTTCGATTGGTAGACTCTAAGGGTGGATGTTCTCCTTGCTCTAGCAATCGCTCTGGTTGCCTCCTTCGAAAAGCCTCTAGCTCTCGAGAGTCTTTCGATAGTCTGAAGGCAGTCAGACGAAGAGCGTGGAGGCCTTGGTGAACCTTCTTTACGCGTGGCTGACGTAGAAGGTCCACCCTTAGGGGAAGCGTTCTGGGAACGTCTACTAGCCATCGAAGTACCTCGGTGAGCCATTCTCTCTCGGGCCAGAGGGAAGCAACTAGCGTCAACCTTGTCCCTTCGTGAGAGGCGAACTTCTGCAGTACCTTGTTGACAATCTTGAACGGAGGGAATGCATATAGATCTAGATGTGACCAATCTAGTAGAAAGGCATCTATATGAACTGCTGCTGGGTCCGGGATTGGTGAGCAAAATATTGGGAGCCTCTTGGTCATCGAGGTTGCGAAGAGATCTATGGTTGGCTGGCCCCAGGTGGCCCAAAGTCTCTTGCAAACATCCTTGTGGAGGGTCCATTCTGTTGGAATTATTTGTCCCTTCCGACTGAGACAATCTGCCATGACATTCAAGTTGCCTTGGATGAACCTCGTTACTAGTGAAATGTCTAGACCTTTTGACCAGGTGAGGAGGTCCCTTGCGATCTCGTACCATGTCAGAGAGTAGGTCCCTCCTTGCTTGGAGAAGTACGCCAAAGCCGTGGTGTTGTCCGAGTTCACCTCCACCACTTTGCCTTGAAGGAGAGACCTGAAGCTTTTCCAGGTCAGACGTACTGCCAGTAGCTTCTTGCAGTGAAATGCATTGTCCTTTGACTCGAGTTCCATAATCCCGAGCATTCCCTACCGTCTAATGTCGCACCCCAGCCTACGTCCGATGCGTCCGAGAAGAGAACGTGGTTGGGAGTCTGAACAGTCAGGGGAAGACCCTCTCTAAGGTTGATATAGTCCTTTCACCAAGTCAGACCAGACTTTATCTTTCCGGAAACCGGGATCGAGACCACTTCTATCGTCTTGTCCTTTTTCCAGTGAAAAGCTAGATGGTATAGAAGAGGACGGAGGTGTAGTCTTCCTAGTGACACAAATTGATCCACGGATGACAGGGTCCCTACCAGACTCATCCACAGCCTGACTGGGCAGCGTTCCTTCTTCAACATCTTCTGGATGGATAGCAGGGCTGGGGGTTGATCGTCTTGTTCAGCAACGTCCTCATCAGAGGGTTCCTCATCCGAAACTGATGAGGAAACGGCAACGGAGTGGGCAACGTCTGACTCGCTGAATCCAGTCGCACTGGTGGATGCGTGACGGAGCCGGACGCAATATCATGGCACTGCTGCACAGTCTGTGAACTGTCAACAACCATGGGTGCGCGAGGAATTACAGCGTCAACCCGAAACTGTCTAGACTGTCTGGGTTGTGCAGTCAACACCCTACCGGGTTGCTGAGGTTGACGCACTGCGTCACAACAAGTCACCTCTGCTGGTTGTTGAACGTCTTCCTAGTGACACTGAACGTCAACAACCACCTCCGAGCGTCGCTTAACGTCAACGTGCGACTGGCAACCCACACTGGGTCGCATCGGTGGAGGAACCACCTCAACTGGCAGACGCGAGTAGGATACCTCAGCGTCAACAGGGCGCACAACCCACCGGTTGGAAGGTTGTTGGCCAGAAGGTTCTTCTCCGTATTAAAGTCCTCTATCAAGGACACAAGCTTGGACTGCTTGTCTTGCAGCAAAGCTTATTTAGGGTCTACGGGAGCAGGTGTGGCAACAGACGGGGTTAGCGACTGAGGCGGAACCATTTACCATCCCTGGAAGCCTTGTTACGTGTGACATAATAGTACAGCAAAACTTCAAAGGCTCACAAAAGTTGAGAAGTTGACCTGTAAACAACTTGGAGCGTCTCCTGGCTAGGCGCCAGGGCGAGTCTACCAGAATTGAGAAGTCTATCTGGGCAGAGGCATGAACTCCCAAGCCGAGAACTTCTCTCGTGTCCTATCAGACTCTCGCTCTATAAGCCAGTTTAAAAGAAGGGAAATCAAAGGCTGTATCCCTAAAACTCCTCCTGGTGCAAAAACCAGTCGCCTAGCCAACGTAACGCTCTCTAGGAGAGCGAGAGAGCACTAGCTTAACAACAACGGCTTCGAAGTAGCTAGGCCTAGTGTAAGTTCTGACGTTAGGCGAACGAGGAGCAGCAGTTACAAGATCCGGACGAAGATCCTTAAAAAATCATCATGATTTAATTAAAGTCCATAGGAGGCTAAGCAGCTTAAGGCTCCTCTCCAAATGACAGAGTCCTCAAAGGAATATCAGTAGGAGGGAGAACAGCTCTTTCTCATCTACAGGAACCTTGTCCGAGAAAAGCTAGGTTATCTCAGTGAGGGTCTCACTGGTGCATTAGCAGCAGACCAGAAGGCAACGTTATGTAACTGCTTGACAGTCTGTGAACTGTCAAAAACTGAACTGTCAACCACAACAGGTGCGTGAGGACATACAGCACTGGTGCATTAGTAGCAGACCAGAAGGCAACGTCATGTAACTGCTTGACAGTCTGTGAACTGTCAAAAACTGAACTGTCAACCACAACAGGTGCGTGAGGACATACAGCACTGGTGCATTAGTAGCAGACCAGAAGGCAACGTCATGTAACTGCTTGATAGACTGTGAACTGTCAACAACTGAACTGTCAACCACAACGGGAGCGTGAGGACATACAGTGTTCACTCGAGACTACTTTGACTGTCTATACTGAGCAGTCAAAACAACTCTAGAATGCGGAGGTTGACGCACCGCGTCAAAACACGGCAGCTTAACTCCACCCTCCTGTTGTTGTGGTAGCACACGAACATCAACGGAGGGTTCCGTGCGTCTGTGAACGTCAGCATGCGTCTGGCAGGGTCGACTGCGCATGGGTGGAGGAGCTCTCACAACTGGAGTGTGGGAGCAGGCAGCCTCAGCGTCTGCTGGGCGCACAACCGTGGTAGGTTGTAGGCTAACGGGTGCAGCGTCAACCTTCTCCGCACGATACTCCTGCATAACACTGAGTCTGCATAGACTGCAGCAAAGACCACTCAGGGTCTACAACAGCTGGTGCGGCAACAGACGGAGTTACTACCTGTTGCGGTACCGCTTTGCCTCTCTAAGGAGGTGAGCAGTCGTCGGAAGACTGCAGCGAGTCCGAACTGACCCAGTGGCTACAACTGGGCCGTTGGACTTGCGCGGAAGGGACCGACTTGCACTTAATAAGCTGCGAGACCTTGGTCCATGGTTTCTTACGAGAAACCTCTTCCGCAGACGAGAAGTAAATGGGCTCTCTCGTCTTTGTGTGGGTGGGGCGATCTTGGGTAGATACGCCCGAAACCACGAAGGGAAACGTCTGTTCGTTGATCAAGGCCTGACGAACCCATAAGTCGTTCGACATTACTTCTCCCCTGGGCTTGGGAGCTTGCAAGAGGTCCCGGACTAGGTGAACGACAGGCACGAACAGACGAACCCTCGGACGCAACACTGTAACACTTTGCGCATATCACTTTATCACTTCGATTTTCTGTTTTGCACTTATTTCACTGAAATCAAAACTTTTACTGATTTCTACCTGAAACACGCAATTCTACCCTTCATTAAAAGGTAGTAATTGCGAAAACAGTCGTATAATGCAGCTCATTAATACTAGCAAAAACAGAAAACATATAAGGATAAAGAATTCAGTGGCTGAGAAAGAGACTAAACACTAGTTCAATTAAACTACGTTTACAATCTCTCACCGCACATAGCCTGGGGACAAGAATAAAACCCTAGAAACGTTTTACCTTCTTCCCCGTACAGCGACTAGGGAGGAGAGTAACACGACAACAACGTTACCCGCTTGAACGGAACGTTTTTCCTCCTCTCTCTCCCTCTCTTTCTCTCTTGATTTCGCACCTGAGAGAAGAGCCTAATTATATATCGTCAAAACATGTAATTTGGCTAAAGGAAAAAACTGAAAGGTTTTCCAAATAAAAAGTTCCTTTAATTTAGAATTTAAACCATTTAAGCTATGAAAGAATGAACGAAACGTCAGAATCGATTTACTCTTACTGCAAAGTGAAACCGTGAAACACTCTCTCTCTATCGTAACGATAGAGCGCATGTTGAACGTCCTGAACGTCAACAACTGCGGAGTCTAAAAAACTAAACGTTAGTTCATCTTTGAAAACAGTACGAGATTATCAAAGAAATTCTTTCATAAAACATTAAAATTTAAAAAGTTTTAAATTCTTTAAAGGCTAAATACGATATAACCGGCTCAACGTTGATTAACTTCGGTTCCAAGTTAGGACCGCCTACTATCAGGAAAGGTCGCATATAAACAAAACATAAAAATTTAATTATATATGTTTATAATAATTGGAAAGTTAATCGAAGAGGCCTAATAAAGGCGGAGAGATATAAAATATATAGATCTATAACGTGTTAAGTAAAATTACTAAAAAACCTAAACACACTTCCGTCTAAGGGAAGGGTCGGCCATTTAAAAGTGAAAGAGAGTCCATACTCTCTTTGTCACCATAATTAAATCTATCCAAAACGAGTCCAAGTTTTGAGATGAAGATAAAACCCCTGCATAGCGAAAGCTCAAAACTGGAATAGTGTACTTCACCAAATAGATGTGAAAACAAATCCAGTTAGTAACAGCGTATTTAGTAGGTCTTGCCAGTGGCACGACAGAGAGAAAATTGGTTCTGTGTTGACATGGAGTACTTGAGTACCTGCTCGACAGATGGCACTGTTGATGTACACCCCCACCTGTATAGCGATCGCTGGCGTATTTTGTCCTTAGGTTTTTCTGTCGGGCAGCAGAGCTGACAGCTATATGATCACCGGGTAAGTATATTGAAAACAATGATGTCTCATTTGTGAGTCCTGAAACATTTAACATAAATTAACATAAGAATGGAAAATCACAATGACTTAAGTATAGGCTAACATTCCTAGATCCTAATCGCTCACTCCACTAAAACACACCGTGAACTTTATCAACTACTAAAGCGGTGCAAAACTTAGAAAGTGTATATAACATTGGGCGGCACCTTTTGTATATCAGCGGCCAGTTCCTCCAGCGAGCATAAAATGTTATTTTTATAATAAAATAAATTTTTGAATATACTTACCCGGTGATTATATAAGCTGCAGCTCTGCTGCTCGACAGAAAACTCTACGTTCAAAATCCGCCAGCGATCGCCATGCAGGTAGGGGGTGTACATCAACAGCGCCATCTGTCGGGCAGGTACTCAGTACTCAATGTAAACACAGAACTCAATTTTCTCCTCGGTCCACTGGGTCTCCATTGGGGAGGAAGGGAGGATCCTTTAATATATAATCACCGGGTAAGTATATTCAAAAATTTATTTTTATTATAAAAATAACATTTTTCAATATTAAACTTAGCCGGTGATTATATAAGCTGATTCACACCCAGGGGGGTGGGTAGAGACCAGCAATAATTGTTTACATTATTATGAGCTAAGGATTTTTTATTTCATTTTAGCAGTTATTCAAAATAACAAACGTAAAATAAATAAGTACCTGGTAAGGAAGTCGACTTGAACAATTACTCTGCCTTTTTAAGTACGTCTTCCTTACGGAGCCTCGCGATCCTCTTAGGATGCTGAGCGACCCCTAGGAGCTGAAGTATCAAGGGTTGCAACCCATACTACAGGACCTCATCAAAACCTCTAATCTAGGCGCTTCTCAAGAAAAGAATTTGACCACCCGCCAAATCAACCAGGATGCGAAAGGCTTCTTAGCCTTCCGGACAACCCAAAAACAACAATAAAAAACATTTCAAGAGAAAGATTAAAAAGGTTATGGAATTAGGGGAATGTAGTGGTTGAGCCCTCACCCACTACTGCACTCGCTGCTACGAATGGTCCCAGGGTGTAGCAGTTCTCGTAAAGAGACTGGACATCTTTAAGATAAAAAGACGCGAACACTGACTTGCTTCTCCAATAGGTTGCGTCCATTATACTCTGCAGAGATCTATTTTGTTTAAAGGCCACTGAAGTTGCGACAGCTCTAACTTCATGTGTCCTTACCTTCAGCAAAGCTTGGTCTTCCTCACTCAGATGGGAATGAGCTTCTCGTATCAACAGTCTGATATAATAAGATAAGGCATTCTTTGACATGGGCAAAAAAGGTTTCTTAATAGAACACCATAAAGCTTCTGACTGTCCTCGTAAAGGTTTAGTTCGTTTTAAATAGAACTTAAGAGCTCTAACAGGGCATAAGACTCTTTCTAGTTCATTTCCAACCATATTTGAAAGGCTTGGAATATCGAACGATTTCGGCCAAGGACGAGAAGGTAGCTCGTTTTTGGCTAGAAAACCAAGCTGTAAAGAACATGTAGCCGTTTCAGATGAAAATCCGATGTTCCTGCTGAAGGCGTGAATCTCACTGACTCTTTTAGCTATGGCCAAGCAAACCAGGAAAAGAGTCTTTAAAGTGAGATCTTTAAAGGAGGCTGATTGTAGCGGCTCGAACCTTTCTGACATAAGGAATCTTAGTACCACGTCTAAATTCCAACCAGGTGTAGCCAAACGACGCTCCTTCGTGGTCTCAAAAGACCTAAGGAGGTCCTGTAGATCTTTGTTGTTGGAAAGATCTAAGCCTCTGTGATGGAAGACTGATGCCAACATGCTTCTGTAACCTTTGATCGTGGGAGCTGAAAGAGATCTTTCCTTCCTCAGGTATAATAGGAAGTCAGCTATTTGGGTTACAGAGGTACTGGTCGAGGATACTGATACTGACTTGCACCAGTTTCGGAAGACTTCCCACTTCGACTGGTAGACTCTAAGAGTGGATGTCCTCCTTGCTCTAGCAATCGCCCTGGCTGCCTCCTTCGAAAAGCCTCTAGCTCTAGAGAGTCTTTCGATAGTCTGAAGGCAGTCAGACGAAGAGCGTGGAGGCCTTGGTGTACCTTCTTTACGTGTGGCTGACGTAGAAGGTCCACTCTTAGAGGAAGAGTTCTGGGAACGTCCACCAGCCATTGAAGTACCTCGGTGAACCATTCTCTCGCGGGCCAGAGGGGAGCAACTAACGTCAACCTTGTCCCTTCGTGAGAGGCGAACTTCTGCAGTACCTTGTTGACAATCTTGAACAGGGGGAATGCATAAAGGTCTAGATGTGACCAATCCAGTAGAAAGGCATCTATATGAACTGCTGCTGGGTCCGGGATTGGTGAGCAATATATTGGGAGCCTCTTGGTCATCAAGGTTGCGAAGAGATCTATGGTAGGCTGGCCCCATGTGGCCCACAGTCTCTTGCACACATCCTTGTGTAGGGTCCATTCTGTTGGAATGATTTGTCCCTTCCGACTGAGGCAATCTGCCATGACATTCAGGTTGCCTTGGACGAACCTCGTTACTAGAGACAGGTTTAGATCTTTTGACCAGGTGAGGAGGTCCCTTGCGATCTCGTACAACGTCATAGAATGGGTCCCTCCTTGCTTGGAGATGTACGCCAAAGCCGTGGTGTTGTCCGAGTTCACCTCCACCACTTTGCCTTGAAGGAGGGACTTGAAGCTTTTCAAGGCCAGATGAACTGCCAGTAGCTCCTTGCAGTTGATATGTAACGTTCTTTGATGCGAGTTCCAAGTTCCCGAGCATTCCCGACCGTCTAATGTCGCACCCCAGCCCGTGTCCGATGCGTCCGAGAAGAGAACGTGGTTGGGGGTCTGAACAGCCAGGGGCAGACCCTCTCTGAGGCTGATACTGTCCTTCCACCAAGTCAGGGACGACTTCATCTTCTCGGAAATGGGGATCGAGACCGCTTCTAGCGTCTTGTCCTTTTTCCAGTAAACAGCTAGGTGAAATTGAAGGGGACGGAGGTGTAGTCTCCCTAACGAAACGAACTGTTCCAGGGATGATAGCGTCCCTATCAGACTCATCCACTGTCTGACTGAACATCGTTCCCTCTTCAGCATGTTCTGGATGCATACCTGGGCTTGACTTGTTCTGGGGGCCGACGGAAAAGCCCGAAAAGCTTGACTGTGAATCTCCATCCCTAAATACGCAATAGTTTGGGATGGGACCAGTTGAGACTTTTCTATATTGACCAGGAGACCCAATTCCTTGATCAGATCTAGAGTCCACTTTAGATTCTCCAGACAGCGACGACTGGAAGAGGCTCTTAGAAGCCAGTCGTCCAAATAGAGGGAGGCTCTGATGTCCGCTAAATGAAGGAATTTGGCTATATTCCTCATCAGCCTCGTAAACACAAGAGGAGCTGTGCTTAGGCCAAAGCACAGGGCTTGAAATTGGTAGACAACCTTTTCGTAAACGAACCTCAGAAAAGGTTGGGAGTCTGGGTGGATGGGGACGTGAAAGTATGTGTCCCTTAGGTCTAAAGAGACCATCCAGTCTTCCTTTCTGACCGCTGCTAGAACAGACTTTGTGGTCTCCATGGCGAACGTCTGCTTTGTGACAAAGACATTCAGCGCACTGACGTCTAGCACCGGCCTCCACCCTCCTTTCTTCTTTACCACTAAGAAGAGACGGTTGTAGAAGCCCGGGGATTGATGGTCCAGGACTTTGACTACCGCTCCCTTTTCTAGTAAGAGAGACACCTCCTGCTTCAAAGCTCGTCTCTTGTCTTCCTCTCTGTACCTGGGAGAGAGATCGATGGGACACGTTGCTAGAGGGGGTTTGCGTACAAACGGGATCTTGTACCCTTCTCTGAGCAGCTTCACAGATTGTGCATCTGCGCCTCTTGCCTCCCAGGTCTGCCAGAAGTTCTTGAGTCTGGCTCCCACTGCTGTCTGAAGAAGGAGGCAGTCAGACTCTGCCTTTAAAGGACTTGGTACCTTTCTTCTTCCCACGTCTCCCTTCGGCACGAGCACCTCCTCTGCTGGAGGCTCTGCCACGAAAGGGCGGAATGAATCTGGACGCTGGAGTGTCCATCCTGGGTCTTGACACGGAAGGCAAAGGGGTGGCTTTGCGGGCAGAGGACGCAACCAGGTCATGGGTGTCCTTCTGAATCAAAGAGGCAGCAATCTCCTTAATCAAGTCCTCTGGAAAAAGGCACTTTGAGTGGGGAGCAAAAAGGAGATTCAGATCTCTGACATGGTGTTACTCCAGCTGACAGGAAAGAGCAAAGGTTCTCCCGTTTCTTGAGGACCCCGGATACGAACGAAGCCGCAAGTTCACTAGATCCGTCTCGTATGGCCTTGTCCATGCAGGACATTATGAGCAAGGAAGATTCCTTGTCAGACGGGGAGATCTTCCTGCTCAAAGCTCCCAGACACCAGTCCAAAAAGTTAAAGACCTCGAAGGCTCTAAACACTCCTTTCAACAGATGGTCTAAGTCCGTAGGAGACCAGCATATCTTAGAGCGTCTCATGGCTAGCCTGCGGGGAGAGTCTACCAGGCTTGAGAAGTCGCCCTGGGCAGAGGCAGGAACTCCCAAGCCGAGAACTTCTCCCGTGGCATACCAGACGCTCGATCTGGAAGAGAGTCTCGCAGGGGGAAACGAAAACGCTGTCTTCCCTAGGTCCTTTTTGGACTGCATCCAGTCTCCTAAAACCCGTAAAGCTCTCTTGGACGAGCGGGCGAGGACGAGTTTCGTAAAGGCAGGCGCGGATGACTGCGTACCTGAAGCAAACTCTGATGGAGGGGAGCGTGGAGCCGCAGACACAAACTGGTCCGGATACATCTCTTTGAACAGAGCAAGAACTTTTCTAAAGTCCAAAGAGGGTTGCGTGGTCTTGGGT
>NC_090744.1:26790840-26798340 GCF_036898095.1 Palaemon carinicauda
AATTGGAAAAGCATAATACTATAATCCCAAGGGATCCAATAGGGATTCAAACCAGTGCGGAATGTTGACCTTAAAATCTATAATAGTATTAAGTTCATTCAAGAAGTGATAATCTCAGTTACAAGATTGAATTATTTGACGTTATTCTGAGGAATTAGTTTACTTCTAAGTAACTTACTGATAGTAACGTATATTAATACAATGCCTAAATATATATAAAAAAAATGGTGTATATTTTACATATGGTGCAATGACTAGAATAAAAAAATGAATGAAACTAAAACAAAACCAAAAAAAATTATATGTAACAATTATGCTGATGAGAATAAGGTGACTGATAAATTAGTTGAAAAAAAAAAATCTATCCCTGATTTAAAGAACACAAGGATGTTAATGTTGTTGTTGTCCAACTACAACCCTGGTTCGAAAAGCAGAATGCTACAAGCCCAAGGGCTCCAACAGGGAAAATAGCAGAGCTACGAAAGGAGATAAGGGCATAGCAAATGAACTCTCTCTCTCTCTCTCTCTCTCTCTCTCTCTCTCTCTCTCTCTCTCTCTATATATATATTATATATATATATATATATATATATTATATAATATATATCATCAGTTGTTACTAGTCCACTGCAGAACTAATGCCTCAGACATGTCCTTCTACTTGCGTCTGTTTATGGTCTTTCTATGGTAGTCCACAACCGCAAACTTTCTTAGTTTGCCAATCCATCGTCTTTTATTCTTTCCCTTGATTCTTTTACAATCACTAGGGACCCATTCTGTTATTCTTAATGTCCATCTATTGTCTGTCATTCTCAATACATGTCCTGGCCATCTCCATTTCTTTCGCTTAAATGTTGTTAGAATTTTCTCTACTTTAGTTTGCTCTCGTATCCATGTTGCTCTTTTTGTTTCTTAGTGTTATTCATATAATTATTCTTTCCATAGCTCTTTGAGATGTGAATAGCTTATGTTCCAAGACTTTAGTAAGGCCATTCTGAGTGGAGATACCTTAACGTGGTGAAAGAGTTTGCGTATCGCCGTGATCAGCAAAGCTGTACTAGTCGGGGATACCAATACTAGGTTTGTTTGTTATGAGCGATCAGAAACATCTCCTACCATCACCAATTCGCATTCTAGTATGGTGATGAAAACTGGCAGAAACCTAAACATGAATGGACATGTCCACCTTTCTCCTGCAGTAGACTAGAAACAGTTGAATTTGTGGTTGCCGTTGATTATATATATATAATATATATATATATATATATATATATATATATATATATATTTATATATATATATATATATATATATATATATATTATATATATATATATATATATAGGCTATATCTGGTCACGCTCAGAGGCATTTCCAGACGTATAGCTACTCGGTCTACCACCATCCCTTGGGTAGGGGGGGGGGGGGGTGATTGGTTAGGAAAGGGGGAGGGTGTGTGCATGTGTATATCTAAGAATTTAGCTGTTATTTTTGACGGGTCGCGTACACTAGTTTCATACCCAATTGGGGATTCAGTTTGCAAAAAAACCTCATATTGATAATCAAATAGGGAAAGAAAGTACTTCAGACATTTCCAAGTGTGTAAATTGTATAAGAAAACACTAGATTCTGATAATAATTATAATTATAATCAGAAATATTGCCTGTGGAGGAGACCAGCCACAAATACTACAAATGTTTTGCATTCTTTCAAGTTTGGAAAAAAAAATGGAATTTGGAGTTTTTAGAAGAGAATTCGCGTGATATTTACACTGAATAATCAAGACAATTTATCTAATTGTTGACCAGGCTGACATGAGTCTTTTTATTGTTTATATATGACATATCTGTTTTTGACGTTGTTAATAGTTTATATAGAACATATCTGTTTTGACGCTGTTACTGTTTTTAGAATGATATATTGTTAATTTATTCTCATCATTTATTTATTTCCTTTCCTCACCGGGCTATTTTTCCCTGTTGGAGCCCTTGGGCTTATAGCATCTTGCTTTTCCAACTAGGGTTGTAGCTTGGCTAGTAATAATAATAACTGTTGTATCAGCTGCCACATGGTTACAAAGACTGGCAGGTAGAAACAGTATATTCATTATCGAGTGGAGGTGATAAGGTGTATTAAAAAACTTGAATAAAATACGTAGAGTGACTCGGTGAATATAGTCTATTATTAACTGTGATCTAAAATAAGAGAGAAGGTCATGATGGGTGCCTTCATCATCATCTCTCTCTCTCTCTCTCTCTCTCTCTCCTCTCTCTCTCTCTCTCTCTCTCTCTCTCTCTCAGAGTAAATGAGTGCAAATCATTTAGCCAAAATCCTAAAGGGATAATTGATTTGCATATCTTCCACAACTCTCTCTCTCTCTCTCTCTCTCTCTCTCTCTCTCCTCTCTCTCTCTCTCTCTCTCTCTCTCTCCTATCAGAGTAAATGAGTGCAATTCGTTTAGCAAAAAATACAAAATGGATCAATGATTTGCATATCTTCTAATACTACTACTACTACTACTACTACTACTCTCTCTCTCTCTCTCTCTCTCTCTCTCTCTCTCTCTCTCTCTCTCTCTCTCTCTCTCTCTCTCTCTCTCTCTCTCTCTCAGAGTAAACAAGTGCAATTCGTTTAGCTAAAACACGAAAGGGATGAATGCTTTGCATATCTTCCACAACTCTCTCTCTCTCTCTCTCCTCTCTCTCCTCTCCTCTCTCTCTCTCTCTCTCTCTCTCTCTCTCTCTCTCTCAGAGTAAATAAGTGCAATTCCGTTTAGCTAAAACACGAAAGGGATGAATGCTTTGCATATCTTCCACAACTCTCTCTCTCTCTCTCTCTCTCTCTCTCTCTCTCTCTCTCTCTCTCTCTCTCTCTCTCTCTCTCTCTCTGAGTAAATAAGTGCAATTCTTTAAGCAAAAACACGAAAGGGATGAAAGGTTAGCATATCTTCCACAATTCTCTCTCTCTCTCTCTCTCTCTCTCTCTCTCTCTCTCTCTCTCTCTCTCTCTCTCTCTCTCTGTCAGAGTAAATGAGTGCAAATCATTTAGCAAAGACACGAACGGGATGAAAGGTTTACATATCTTCCACAATTCTCTCTCTCTCTCTCTCTCTCTCTCTCTCTCTCTCTCTCTCTCTCTCTCTCCTCGCTCTGTCAGAGTAAATGAGTGCAAATCATTTAGCAAAAACACGAAAGGGATGAAAGGTTTGCATATCTTCCACAATTCCCCCCCCCCTCTCTCTCCTCTCTCTCTCTCTCTCTCTCTCTCTCTCTCTCTCTCTCTCTCTCTCTCTCTCTCTGTGTGTGTGTGTGTGTGTGTGCGTGTGTGTGTGTGTGTGTGTTAGAGTAAATAAGTGCAATTCGTTTAGCTAAAACACGGAAGGGATGAATGCTTTGCATATCTTCCACAACTCTCTCTCTCTCTCTCTCTCTCTCTCTCTCTCTCTCTCTCTCTCTCTCTCTCTGTGCGCGCGTGCATGCTTGAAGATTAGCAAATTCCTCGAGTGCTATCATCTATCAAAACGCTTAAACGTTTCTCGTCTGGAATCCGCGAGAACTTGCGACTCTGTCAGCAATAAATCAAAATCAGCTCGTTTCCCCCCGTTCCCTCATTCCCGCTCGAATGAAGAGAACTAGAGGTAATTTCTCACTTGGGTCGTATGTCTTGATTTGGGCCAAATAGTACCTCGGGTGCGGTTTCTCTGGAGCGTCAACTAAAATATTGTAGTCTTCGTGGTTTTAGGATGGGTTGTTATCATTTGTTAATGCTATCACTTTTTTGTTTGTGTTGTTGATATTGTTATCATATTTATTGCTGTTTTCGATATTTGATGCTGATATAATTTTATTAAAATAGAAGTTGAAAAAATGAACTAAATAAATAAATAAATAGATAAACATTTTACTAATTATTAACCTCGTTAACCTAATGTCGTTTTTGCTGTTAATATTACTCTTGAAATCTTATTATTCAGTGACTAGTTTGGCAGTAAGTTGAAAAGAGCGGCGAAACTAATTGAACATGAGAATAAAGCTATAAAGACAATGGTTTTAACAGGGAATAATAATGATCTTTCTCCTTATTAAAACACATGAAGGGAAGATGGAAGCAAAAATAAAAAAAAAATTTTTATATAGATTGAATAAAAGAGCAAAATAAGGAGTATAAATAGCAGACTTTGGTATTTTAAAGATAATCACTTCATGGTTTAAATATGAATAGTGTAAATAGGAAAACAATATTTCAGTGAAATAATGATAATACTAATAACTGACAGGAAAGTTCTCAAGAACAAAGTCTCTGGAGGCAGAAGGTTAGAAAAGGCAGCCTTGTTTGGTTAAGGATGTGAAAGAAGGGAAGCACTTAAATGCATGTTGCGCTCACACCATGAGCAGTTATTATTATTATTATTATTATTATTATTATTATTAAAAGCTAAGCTATAACCCTAGTTGGAGACGCAAGATACTATAAGCCCAAAGGTTCCAACAGGGAAAAATAGCCCAATAATGAAAAGAAACAAGGAAATGAATAAACTACAAGAGAAGCAACACATAATCAAAATAAAATATTTTAAGAACAGTAATAACATTAAATTAGACATAAAATATATAACTATAAAATCTTAAAAAAAAAAAAAAGAGGAAAAGAAATAAGATAGAACAGCTGCCCGAGTGTACCTTCAAGCAAGAGAACTCTAACCCAAGACAGTGGAAGACCATGGTACAGAGGCTATGGCACAACCCAAGATCAGAGAACAATGATTTTATTTTGATGTGTCCTTCTCCTAGAAGAGCTGCTTACCATAGCTTAAGAGTCTCTTTGCTACCCTTACCAAGAGGAAAGTAGCCACTGAACAACTATAGTGTAGTAGTTAACACTTTCAGCTGGATGAAGTTTTTCATTAATCTAGGGTGCAATGGGTGTTTTTTTTTTTTTACCCTTTACCAATCAATCTCTAAAAAATATATCTCCCCTAATAGCGCTACGTGTCTGGCTATATATAAACATAACTATGTTTCTTTACTGTCACGCTCAGCGGCATTCCCAAACGTATGCCTACTCGATCTCCTTGTCCCATGGGTAGGTGGATACGGAGAAGTCATGCCCTGATGAGAGGGGGGGGGGGGGGTTTACCCCGAGAGGTACACTTGGAAACCACACTCTCCCACAAATTGTCTAAACTGCCGGGCTGTAGTTAGGAAAGGAGGAGGGAGTCGGAAGGCTTGAATCGTGTGTGCGAGTGTGTGTGCATATCTATTTAAATATGAAGCCGTCATTTTAGACGGTTCGGGTACACTAGTTTATAAAACCTAGTCCTCTGCTTCACCTTCTTAGGGGGGGGGGGGGGGGTTCCCAACATTTTCTTCATGTAGCCAAATTGTAAAAAAAAATGCAATTCTATAAACATATTCATGATTATTAATACTCCAAAAGCTCCCTACCCAACGTGAAAACCAATTAAGATAATCTCAAACCTTCTGGAGAGAGAGAGAGAGAGAGAGAGAGAGAGAGAGAGAGAGAGAGAGAGAGAGAGAGAGAGAGAGATTGGGGTCGTGACACTATCTAAAACGTCCCTGCCTGGCGATCTGCTGGACTGGGGTTAGAGACCCGCTAAAGCTAGATAGTTTCTTTTATTTTCTACTGTACAACCTCCCCCTCCTGTGGTTACTTTTATTTCAAATATGAATTAACAATTTCTTTGATATCATCTTCCCTTGATGTTTTTTTTTTCTTTTTTTTTTCTTTTTTTGATAAGGAGCAAGATTTTGTACGAAATTGTGGCACGCATTGTCACGACTTGAGTCGTGAACTGGCGTGAAATGTTCGTAAACCCGTCATGACATCGTGGCATGTCGTGACGAGAATTTTGAAATGTTCAAAATTTTGGTCACGACAAAATTTCGTGACTGGGTCCTGAACTATGCGCGAACTGTTCGTGAACTCGTTGGGACGATGCGGTAAGTGCCCAAACTATGCGCAAACTATGCATGAATTCGTCGTGAACTTGTCGTGCCAGTTCGTGTCAATGTGGACAGGTCAGCTGTGATTCTGAGATAATTTTTTTTTTTTTTTTTTTTGATCTTCCAGTTCGTACCACAAAATGTCACGACTTGCCATGACAAATTCGTGGCAAAAAGTCGTGCAAGTGTCAGGGTACCTTTATTATTGTTCCCTGTTAAAACCATTGTCATTATTGACTTATTCTCTGATTATCTTCAGTTTCTCCTCTCTTTTCAACTTACTTCAAAAATAGTCACTAAACTAAAAAAGCACTCTGAGAGTGGGGGAGCCTATAAGTCTATCTGCTGAGTCATCAGCAGCCACTGCCTAGCCCTCCCTGGTCCTAGCTTGGGTGGAGAGGTACTTGATCGCTGATCATATGTGAATATGGTCAGTCTCTAGGGCATTGACATTGTGCATTGCCTCTGCCATTATTAGCCAGAAAGAATGAAAGTCTGTCCTAATGTAAGGTTTGTTTATTGATTATAACAGCAACAACAACAACTTAAATTTTTTTTACCTTTGTATAAAAATAAATAAATAATAAACAATAAAACAAGTAAAGAGAACAAAGATAAAAATCTTTAGTATTGGGTTTAAAAAGTTCAGTAAATAGTTCGTCCTATTATAAAGACCAGGATGTGAAGAATAGATGTTTTCAAACGGTGTAATCATCAAATCCCTTTTATATAAAACAAAATTAGTTTGAAAAGAGATGACAATAAAATATATGAACTCGATAGCATTAATCAGTGAGCACATTTATGTGAACATACGGCCTATCATTATCATCTATTAATTTCCACTTGTTATTTACTTTATTCTCTGCTATCAGCGTTATCAATATCCCTCTCCTACCATTTCCCTGCTCATCTTTTTATAATGACAATAATTAAAACGATGTTAACTATGACATTTACAATTCTTCATAAAAAGGGAGTGACATATTTAGTGCCATAATGTAACCTTTTACGTTGTAACCTGGCAATATGCACGATCACTAATGCTAATACACAATAGGTACTGTGCCCGTGCAATGCTTTACACACATATAGCAATAAAGGCTTTTAAAGGTCTCTCACGAAAGGCAGGGGCAAGGGACAGTGATATTGCCCTATCGAGCAGGACAATGCCCTAGAGACTGATCATATACACATATGATCAGCACCCAAACCCCCTCTCCACCCAAGCTAGGACCAAGGCCACTCATGAATGGCAGAGGCAAGGGACAGTGACATTGCCCTATTGAGCAGGACAATGCCCTAGAGACTTACCATATATACATCTGATTAGCACCCAAGCCCCCTCCCCACCCAAGCTATGACCAAAGAGGGCCCGGCAATGACTGCCGACGACTCAGCAGATAGACATATAGGCTCCCCAAACCACTATCCTTAGCTCACAAAGATGGTGAGGATGCAGCGACCAAAAGAAACTAACGAATTTGAGCGGGACTCGAACCCCAGTCTGGTGTTCACCAGTCAGGGATGGTACCA
>NC_090744.1:26803340-26807749 GCF_036898095.1 Palaemon carinicauda
CATATATATATATATATATATTTATATATATATATATATATACATATATATATATTCCGTACATATACACTTTATCACTATTATTATCATTATTACTAGCCAAGCTACAACCCTAGTTGGAAAAGCAAGATGCTATAAGCCCAAGGGCTCCAACAGGGAAAAATAGCCCAGTGAGGAAAGGAAATAAGGAAATAAATAAATGATGAGAATAAATTAACAATATATCATTCTAAAAACAGTAACACCGTCAAAACAGATATGTCATATATAAAACTATTAACAACGTCAAAAACAGATATGTCATATATAAACTAAAAAAAGACTCATGTCAGCCTGGTCAACATAAAAACATTTGCTCCAACTTTGAACTTTGAAGTTCTACTGATTCAACTACCCGATTAGGAAGACCATTCCACAACTTGGTAACAGCTGGAATAAAACTTCTAGAATACTGTGTAGTATTGAGCCTCAAGATGGAGAAGGCCTGGCTATTAGAATTAACTGCCTGCCTAGTATCCGAACAGGATAGAATTGTCCAGGGAGATCTGAATGTAAAGGATGGTCAGAGTTATGAAAAATCTTATGCAACATGGCATAATGAACTAATTGAACGACGGTGCCAGAGATTAATATCTAGATCAGGAATAAGAAATTTAATAGACCCGTAATTTTCTGTCCAACAAATTAAGATGAGAATCAGCAGCTGAACACCAGACAGGAGAACAATACTCAAAACAAGGTAGAATGAAAGAATTAAAACACTTCTTCAAAATAGATTGATCACCGAAAATCATGTAAGACTTTCTCAATAAGCAATCTTTTTGTGTGCAATTGAAGAAGACACAGACCTAATGCCCTTTATTATATAGGGGAGATTTGTGGGGGGTAATTTTACCCAACTTGCAATCAAGATAAAGATATCAAGTTCATTATTACTATCATTAATAAGGTTGTTGTTGCTGATAGTGAAAACTTATCCACTTTCATGCGAAACAAACTTTTACATCTTTGATTGCCCACATGAGAGAGAGAGGAGAGAGAGAGAGAGAGAGAGAGAGAGAGAAAGCCCTTTCCTCTTCTTACCATTATTCTTACTCCCATCGTCAAAGTTAATACTATTTTCCTCTTGCTTCCTTAAGACATGAGAGAGAGAGAGAGAGAGAGAGAGAGAGAGAGAGAGAGTGCATTAGTCTTTTAGCATGCTACAATTTTATCACTAACACAAAACAAACTATCCATATTTAAATCAACAACCTTTTATACATCATCATAACATAGAGCTATTATTGATAAACGCAAATGTCAATTCTTAAATAATAATATTTTTCTTGTAAATGAATTATTATATTATCATTATCATTATTATTATTATTATTATTATTATTATTATTATTATTATTGTTACTATTATTATTATTATTATTATATTATTATTATTATTATTATTATTATTATTATTATTATTATTATTATTATCAGCTAAGCTACAACCCTAGAAGGGCTCCTAACAGGGAAAAATTATTGTATAATATTTTTTTTATTGTAAACAAATGAAATAAAATATTATTGATAATAGCAAGGTCGATTTTAAACAATTTTTTTTTTTTTTGTAAATAAATGAGTAAAGATATTGATAAACGGAAATGTTTATTCTAAAACCATAATGTTCATTTCCTTGTAAATAAATGAACAAAGATAAAGTTCAAAGCAAATTTAAATTTTTAAAGAATAATTTTTTTCTAGTAAATAAATAAAAAATAGAAAGAGATTATTGACAAACACAATTGTCGATTTTGTCCTTTTTTTGTAGTAAATAAATGAATAACGATACTGGCAAACGCAAATGTCGATTTTTGTACATTTTTTTTTTCTAGTAAATAAATGAAGAAAGATATTGACAAACACAAATGTCAATTTTTTTGCAAAAAAAAAAATTTCTAGTAAATAAATAAATAAAGATATTGACAAACGCAAATGTCGATTTTTGTACATTTTTTTTCTAGTAAATAAATGAAGAAAGATATTGACAAACACAAATGTCAATTTTTTTGTAAAATTTTTTTTTCTAGTAAATAAATAAATAAAGATATTGACAAACGCATATGCCGATTTTTGTACACTTTTTCTTGTAAATAAATGAATAAAAATGTTATTGATAAACGCAAATGTCGATATTGTACGAGATTTTTTCTTGTAAATAAATCAATAGAGATATTAACAAACGCAAATGTCGATTTCTGTAATTGTTTTCCTAGTAAATGAATGAAGAAAGATATTAACAAACGCAAATGTTGATATTCGTACATTTTTGTTCTAGTAAATAAATTAACAAAGATATTATTGACAAACGCAAATGTCGATTTTTATACATTTTATTTTCTTGTGAAGAAATGAATAAAAATGGTATTGATAAACGCAAATGTCGATTTTTTTGTACATTTGTTTTTTCTTGTAAATAAATTAATAAAGATATTGACAAACGCAATGTCGATTATAAAAAAATAACCTTTTTTTTCTAGTAAATAATGAATAAAGATATTGCCAAACGCAGATGTCGATTTTTATACATTTTTTTCTTGTAAATAAATGAATAAAAATGGTATTGATAAGCACAAACGTCGATTTTTGTAAATTTTCTTTCTTGTAAATGAATTAATAAAAACATTGACAAACGCAAATGTCGATTATAAAAAATAACTTTTTTTTTCTTTTAGTAAATTTTACGTGAATTCAACCCGAATCTCAAACGACCCAAAACAACCATTAAACCAGAAATTCTCCAGAGCATCTAACGAGGCAGTAACGAATACCTGACCGATGGAGATTACATCCCAAAGAACAAAGATTACATTGGAAACGAAGGGATTCGACTAACAAGGGAAGGAATTACATTTCAGTAGTGTTATGTTGAAAAAAAAAAAAAATAGAATCTGTCTGTGACTCTCACAGGCTCTCGACTTACCCATTGTGTTTTGGCTTAATATGTCTATTTTGGCTTCTGTCTATTTTGTAGGTGAATGGTGGTTTTCAATTTCGAATTTTGAAATTCATGGATGGTTTGGCTGATAAAAGTTTTTTTTTTCATGTTTCAAAACTCGTCCGGTTGAATAAATACATGTCCTGTTTATATATAAACACGTAATGTAACAAAAACAGCCTACACATATATATATATATATATATATATATTGAGCTTTTAATTCAATACTTCTCCATTCATCATCTAATTCGCGCTTCATAGTCCTCATCTATGTAGGCCTGGGTCTTCCAACTTTTCTAGTGCCATGTGGAGCCCAGTTGAGCGTTAGAGGCGACTGGCGAAATCTAACAAGAGGCCCTTTGCGTCAATAGGCGTAAGAGGAGATGATATATACACACACACATACACATTCACACACACACATATATATATACACACACACACACATATATATATATATATATATATATGTATGTATATATACCCACACACACGCGTGACACACATAAACACACACACACACATACATATAAATATATATATATATATATATATATATAAATATATATATATATATATATATATAATATATATATATATATACACACACGTATGTGTATGTGCATGCTCCATACGTCACTAAATAAATACATATTAATAAAGGAAGCGAACCCCGTTAAACACCATTTCTCTCGTACGAACAGAATTTTGACGACTCTAAATCGAAAGGGGATTAAGCGAAAATGAATTTGCTGTCACGGGAATCTATATCAATAAATATTTATGTCAATTCTTGGTGATCATATTCTAGATGATATTGTTGGGGAGCGTTGGGTTTGACAGTCCCAGACAGTCCCATTAATTACTATTATTATTATCATTATTATTATTATTATTATTATTGTAGATATGTTGTGGTTATTCTTATTCATAATATCAATTTTGTCTCATGAAGCTAGAAATTATATGATTATAATTTCATTATCATTCTTTTTCTTCTTTTTTCTTCTTCTTATAATTATCATTTTTATTTTATATTGGCATCATAAAAATTATCATTATATTTCAGTGATAATCATTCTTGTTTGAGAGAGAGAGAGAGAGAGAGAGAGAGAGAGAGAGAGAGAGAGAGAGAGAGAGAGAGAGAGAGAGAGAGAGAGAGAGAGACCCCATTCCTCTTCTTATCCTTATTCTTATTATTCCCATCATCAAATTACTACTATTTTCCTTCTTGCTTCCTTAAGACAAAGCGAGAGAGAGAGAGAGGAGAGAGAGAGAGAGAGAGAGAGAGAGAGAGAGAGAGAGAGAGAGAGAGAGAGACCTTTCCTGTAATTACCATTATTCCTCTTATCATTCCCATGATCAAACTTACTAACATTTTCTTTCTTGCTTTCTTAAGACCTGAGAGAGAGAGAGAGAGAGAGAGAGA
>NC_090744.1:26808249-26810749 GCF_036898095.1 Palaemon carinicauda
ATGAAGACGATAACTACCGAAGAGAGGAAGAGAAGTACTGAAGAGAGAAAACAAAACAATAGAAAGGAGAGATGTGACACAAGCGGAGGAAAGGAAATAAACAAGCGAACGAATAGATTATGAGAGGCGAAAGAGCTGGAAAGGGGAAAGGCGGAGAGGGGGAGGGGAGAGGTCTTGATAAATGACAGGAATTGGAATAAAGGATTATTTAGCAGTCAAAATAGTGCCACGGAAAAATGGGAGGAACTGGAATAAAGCATGCGAGGGAGACGACGATTGGGCCATGATGGAATGGAAGAGGGACGTGGAAGGAGAGAGAGAGAGAGAGAGAGAGAGAGAGAGAGAGAGAGATAAGCGTATCTAAGCAAGGGCATGCCAACATCAAAGGTATATTTTATAAGAATTAAAAATTTAATCTTTAATGACAAAAGCATGTGTGACAAATTCAGAATCTCTCTCTCTCTCTCTCTCTCTCTCTCTCTCTCTCTCTGTAAACAATTAAATGAATATATACTGTATACACACATATACATACACATACAGAGAAAGAGAGAGAGAGAAAGTGGGGAATATAAATACATATGTACTGTCTATATATATATATATATATATATATATATTTTGGGGGAAGTGCCTTTGGTATATGTATATGTGTATATATATATATATATATATATACATAACAACCAAACCATTTCCCAGAAAAGGGTGACGAGCGAAATATCAAGACAAGTGGTCACTATTCCTTGAATACTTCAACAACAGGAACTCGAACAGGTGTACATTTACCGTGCAGTACAGGTAACCTCATCTTCGATGTCAACACAACGGATTCCGTAATACATTTATCCATCTAGGCCTTGCATCCATCTGTCATGTCAACTGTTGATCTCCTGTTAGTCTTCCTGAAGATTGCTTCTACTCTTTAGCTATGGTAAGCAGCTGTTCGAGGAGTAGGACACTCCAAAATCAAACCATTGCTCTCTAGTCTTGGTTAGTGCCATAGCCTCTATAAAATGGTCTTCCACTGTCTTGGGCTAGAGTTCTCCTCTTTGAAGTTACACTCAGACACACTATTTTATCTAATCTCTCTTCTTCTTGTTTTAAAGTTTTTATAGTTTATATAGGAAATATTTGTTTTAATATCGTTGCTGTTCTTCAAATATTTAATTTTTCCTTGTTTCCTTTCCTCACATGGCTATTTTCCCTGTTGGTGCCTCTGGGCTTATAGCATTCTATAATAATAATAATAATAATAATAATAGCAATAATAATAATAATACGGAGCCATTTATATCTGTTGCAAATTTCTAAAAACTGGATTTCGGAAATGGGGTTACTAACCGTTCGCAAAATTTCGGGATTTTTAATTTTCTTTTTTTCAAATTGCCTCTCAATAGTATTAGGAAGATGGTCTTCGCTCTCTCCCGTTTTTAGTTGCTCTTTCACTTGATTGATTGGCTAGTACAGTGGTAACGTGTTAGCCTAGCATTCGCATGGCAGCAGATCGATCCCAGCCCAGGACTGTGAGTTTAAGCTGTTTACTGGGGAGGCCACTGCTGTGGTAGGGCACCAGAGTGGGGGGGGGGGGGTTGGGCTTACCCGACTGACGTTCTGGTGAGCATCTATTCTTATGGAACAGGAACTGAAACCAGACACCTGTAACCTTTAACCTTTAATCTGTGGCGTTGTCTGTGGCTCGTGTGTCTCCTCGTATGCTACATATAGGTTAAGGCCACACAATGCTGATGGTGGCCATATAACCTTAACTTTTAAAACAGACTGTACCGTTTCCTCTGCAATACTGTCTTTGAAAGTTTATTACTTTACATATGGGTATATTATTTATAACAATGTTTCCCTTGATTCTTTGTCTCGTTCACGATTTTATAACCGACATAATTGTCACTATATATATATATATATATATATAATATGTTCTTTACCTGTCTCTAGAGTTGCGATGGCCGATGTGGTAACGTCCCTGACTGGTAAATGCCAGACTGGGGTTCGAGTCCCGCTCAAACTCGTTGGTTCCTTTGGTCGCTGTAATCTCACTAACCTTGTGAGCTAATTATTGGGAGGCTTGGGGGAGCCTATAGGTCTATCTGCTGAGCCATCAGCCGCCATTGCCAGGCCTTCCTTAGTCCTACTTTGGGTGGAGAGGGAGCTTGGGCGCTGATCCTATGTATATATGGTCAGTCTCAAGGGCATTGTCCTGCTTGATAGTGAAATGTCACTGTCCCTTGCCTCTGCTATTCATAGCGCCCTTTAAACCGTTAAATCCTGTTGATATTTCAGTGGGCTGATTATTCTTAGACTTTTCTTATATTTTCTTCCTTTTCGCAATTCTGTCCTTCATCCTAACTCATTCTTTTGATAAAATTTTATGAACCAGACAAATTATTTGCAAGAATTACATCCCCCTCATTTACAAACTCTGTTAGAACTATTCCATGCAAGAATCTGTTATTTTCACCATCATATGATTTTGTAAAGG
>NC_090744.1:26813249-26818249 GCF_036898095.1 Palaemon carinicauda
TAAAAAGAAATAAGATAGGATAGTGTGCTCAAGCAAGAGAACTCTAACACAAGACAGTAGAAGACCATGGTACAGAGGCTATGGCACTACCCAAGGCTAGAGAACAATGGTTTGATTTTGTAGTGTCCTCGTAGAAGAGCTGCTTGCCATAGCTGAAGTCTCTTTTACCCTTACCAAGAGGAAAGTAGCAACTGAACAATCACAGTTTTAAAGACTGATATAACAATCAAGTCATTGAAAGACTCACACCATCCGGTCCTTGCCATTAGCAATTAAAACCACCAATTTACTTCCAACCAGCATCATCCATCCGTTAAGAATTGCTATTTATCGAATCACTAAGAGCTGAAACTATCGTCTCTAAAAACTGATAAGTAATAAGAAATAAAACATCCCGGTGACTGTTAACTCGAGCTATTCAATCCATAAAACCTATTATTACACTACACCGTTAAAAAAAAAAACTAATTCTAATCGGAAATTCTCCGTAAAAATATACTGTTCTCAGCCGTATTTCAGTAATTTTACCATACATTGTACTAACCGTGTGTCACACGATCGCACATAGTAACGACATTTCATTTTCTGTATATATTACGCTTGTATCTTCGCTCTCCCCTTTCACTGATAAGAACCTGAAATAACATGTCTGTTTTTCTCACCGTTAACTGTTAACCGGTGAGCTTTTCGGTTGAATATGAAATTGCCTGTTATGTTTTGTATGCCCTTTTTGCCTGTAGTTTATCGATATATACACGAGTGTTCTGTAAAAAAGTTTACTCAGTTGCTTTCATCCTGCCTTTGAGTCACAACCTTCTCTCGACTCGTCACACATTGTTATTATCTTTCACGGGTTGGTGACCGTAATAGCTCTCCTTTACGTCAATATATCCGTTTTAAAACGGTCAAAATCCTGGATTAAATGTTACCAGACATTTACCATTTTTAATGCAAATGTTTAACAGTGTAGTGTACGCGACCCGTCAAAAATACCGGCTAAATATATAAATTGATAAGCACATCGCGCACACACAGATTCAACCCTTCCTACTGTCTTCCCCTTTCCTAACTACAACCTGCTGGTTGGGCAATTTGTAGGAGTTCGTGGTATCCGAGTGTACCTCTCGGGGTACCACCCTCTTTCACCAGGGTATGATTACTTCCTCTCCGCCATTAAGAATAGAAACCACCCAGACACTGAGAACAACCAAATCATTAAGGAATATTTCTGTTTCTGACTATGGGCATTCTAATGTGTAAAAAATACAAAGGACAGGATAGTAAATAATACAAATATTTTGTAATTTTATATATACATATATACATACATATATATATATATATATATATATGAATTCTTTTCACCATAAAATTTTGACCCTCTCTCTCTCTCTCTCTCTCTCTCTCTCTCTCTCTCTCTCTCTCGTCAAAACAGTCTACAATAGCATAAAATGAAATGTAGATTTTCTCTTACATTTCAAAACTTAAAGAATAAAGAATTTCATTTGCATATTATAACTCATGTAACATTACCCAATAATTTAAAATCTTTATGTTATCTTATACATTACCTTTTACCTTTTAGGTAAGCATTTGCCTCCATACCTAAGAGGTAAAAGGATTTTTTTTTTCTGAAGAGACACAAGCAGTAAAAGAAGGCTACAGGCTACAACTACAAAATGCTAGATAAGAAGCAACAATAAATGGTGTATTTGTAATATCATCAGCCATAAAAGGAGAAATGATCAGCAAATCAGTAGCAACTCGAAGAACATTCAGTAGAGCGCAGACCTCCACCGTGGCAGCTTATTTCTCGACCTTCTCATCGACCACATCCTTGACCTTTGAACTTAACATGTATTTATTGGCGTTGATTTTCCTACACTCAAATATGAAGCAAGTTTGAAGTCTCTGATTACATGAATTGGACCTTTTGCTTCACCGTGACCTTGACCTTTGACCTTGCCTACCAAAATTTATCGATTACCAGGCTTTTACATAACAGTTAATCCATGCAAATTTCATTACTCTACGATTAAAATTGTGGCCAGGAAGCTGTTCACAAACACACACACACAAACAAACACACGCAAAAGAGGTTAAAACATAACCTCCTTCCAACTTCGTTGGCGGATGTAATAATAGTGACACTGGATGAATACAACAGCAAATCAGTAGCAAGCGTTTGTAGCTCAACAGAATTTTTTTAGAATATCGTTAGTAGATATATACCAGCAGCTACTATAATAAGCTACTAAAGTAAAAGCAGCAGCAACAATCACAGCAAACAGCTAACTAATAGCAGCAGTTTTGAAGCAGCAGCAGCTTAAAAAACATCAAAAGCAGAGGTCTCATTTCCATCAACAGATTGCTACAGCAACAACTGCAGTATCAGCAACAGCAATAACAGGAGGGCACAGCACCACCAGCACAAGGCTACAACGCCCTTTCACTCGACAGCAGCAGTGCTACAGCAGAGGTAACAGCATCATCATCACCAGCAGCAGCAGGAGCAGAAGGAGGCGTGCCAATAGTGTATTTACAGAAACATCAGAGCGCCCTTTTTCCAGAATCAAACAAAGTTTCTTCGTTTTTCCTCCTTTTCTTATTTCACCTTTGATTTCTTTGATGTTCCATCCGACAACCGACGAGTCAATAAGCATCGGACGAGACTTTTAAGAATTGTCTGCCTCTTAGCTTCTTACCAACCCCCACCCCCTTCCTCCCCCCTCCCCTTTCCACCTACACCAGCCTCTCTTATCTAACCCCCCCCCCCCCCGCCCCTGCCTCACGACCCTAACAAATGCGCCACCCCAAAAAGAGACCACCATTACTGCCACCCGTCCCAAGGGCAAATGCCATCAGAATTTCTTCAAGACAGAGAGAGAGAGAGAGAGAGAGAGAGAGAGAGAGAGAGAGAGAGAATGAAGCCATATAGGTAAAAAGAGGACCAATATAAATTTGTTTTAACACTTACCCACCCACCCACCTTATATTGGGGGGGGGGGGTTTCTCCTGGAACAAGACCTCCCTCCCGCTATTGTATATGGCGTGGATTCCAGAATGGTGCGGATTCCAGAGAGCTCTATTTAAATCAGGCAGCTAATTATGAAAAAAAGATGCGCCGGTAATTCCAAAAGATTCTTACAGAAAGTGAGGGAAAGATAATTCAAGGAAAGATTTATCGTCGAGCGAAAATCACAGAGTCGATGCCAGTGCCAGAGGATTTCGTTCACAGCTGCCAAGTTGGGCCAAGGAAAGGAGGAGGAGGAGGAGGAGGAGGAGGAAAAGGAGGAGGAGGAGGAGGAGGAAAGGGTCGACCACCAAAGAGGCGGGACTTCCAGACCAAAGTTATCAGTGACTGATAAAAAGAAATGCGATATTTTTTTTTTATTTCTTCTTCCCAATGCAAATGACCATTAAACCGCTCTAGGAAAATAAGCAAATCACGGCAAAATCTTCAGGGAGGGAGGGGAGGGGGGGAATTAACATGCGTAAACACTTATTCCCCGGAGAGGAAATAGAGAGAGAGAGAGAGAGAGAGAGAGAGAGAGAGAGAGAGATGGGGGCAAGGGGGTCACCAAGATGTTCTCTCGTGTGAGATGGCATCTTTTTTTTCCGGGGGGGGGGGGGAAGGTGGGTGTCTTTTCGCCTTTGGGGATTCGTTAGCAAATGGAAAAAGAACACAAGAACTTTACCGAGGCCTTGTTATGCTAATGCCATTGTTTTTTCCCAAACTTTTCCTCTCTCTCTCTCTCTCTCTCTCTCTCTCTCTCTCTCTCTCTCTCTCTCTCTTTGTGTGATTGTAAATGCGTGTCTATATACACACACGCGCGATGTTATATCGGCTTTTATGCTCCAAAACCTACTTTCTTTCTCCTTTCCCCTTGGTGGGGGGCCTACGACGTGTGAAATATACCGCCTGGAATTCAAATGGTCGGAGAGCAGTTTTCCATGAATATATAAAGATTTATTTCTCCGCCGTACAAACAAATCTAGCAAGGTGGTTTGCCTTGGTTCGTGTGTGTGTGTGTGTGTGTGTGTGTGTGAGTGTGTGTGTGTGTGTTTTAAATTAAACTATTTATCAATATCCTTTTTTTTTATCTGCTGATGGACAGCAGAAAAAATGGGCCAAAGGTGAATTGTTCGGTGATGGCATAGTTATTTCTTAGGTCGAACAAAGAAGATTAAAAATAAATTTCCGAGGCGTAATGGTAAAGGGAATGATGTAGCTATCTGACGACAATGATTTCGGGAAAATATCCACAATTTGAATGTTAATGAGAAAATAAAAATTTTAGATTATTATTATCGTCAATTTAATTGTTTGAATTTATAACATCGTTATTTTAACTAAACTTTAATTATTATATTAATAGGAAAAATTAGTGAAATGTGAGCGATCGAGATACAGAAGGTAATCTTGATTAAAAGTTAAAAGTTAAAGGTTAAAGGTTAAAAGTTAAAGGTTAAAAGTTAAAGGTTAAAGGTTAAAAGTTAAAAGTTAAAGGTTAAAAGTTAAAGGTTAAAGGCGGCTGGTTTCAGTATCATCAGAATAGATGCTCACCAGAACGTCGGCCGGACAAGCCCAATCCCTCACTGTGGTGCCAAACAACAGTAGTGTCCTCCCCAGTAAACAGCTTAAACTTACGGTCCCGGGCTGGGATCGATCTGCCGCCATGCGAATCCTAGGCGAACACGTTACCACTGTACTTACGATCACTGAAAGCGAAATAATCCTTGAAAGTAGTTCTTTTAATGATTTTCCAATTCCCATAAAAGGCAAATTTCATATAGAGGTCGGACCAGGGAGGGCCAGGCATTGGGAGCTAATGACTCAGCAGGTACTACAAGAATCTATCGAACAAGAGTGGGTCTCGCAGCCCCGTCCAACAGATTATTATTATTATTATTATTATTATTAGCTTAGCTACAACCCTAGTTGCAAACGCAAGATGCTATAAGCCCAAGGGCTCCAACAGGTATAAATAGGCCAGTGA
>NC_090744.1:26828249-26830749 GCF_036898095.1 Palaemon carinicauda
GTGGAAGGCCATGATACAGAGGCTATGGCACTACCCAAGACTGGAGAACAATGGTTTGATTTTGGAGTGTCCTTTCTGGTCAGTTAATTTCTCTCGTTTATTTATACTAATTTTGTTCTTAGGTTTAGCCTTGTTCTTTTAGTCTGGTCGCGTTCTTTCAGTTCCACATAGTTTTCTATAATAGTTTGGTTACGTTCTAAATGAGTGATCGCATTTGTCTTTACGTTTGAACGCGCGCTTTACGGTTATTCTCATTCATTAATATGTTTTTCAAATGGAATCAATCACAAAATATGTCCCTGGTATGATTAGATTATTAATTATATATTCGTATAATTATATCTTTACAAGATGAGTAATTTCATCCAAATTTGAATCAAATGGATGTGTAAGTTGAAGATTACTGTGAAGATGATCAAATGAAACTTTTCATGTAGACGAGAGAGAGAGAGAGAGAGAGAGAGAGAGAGAGAGAGAGAGAGAGAGAGTCCCTAATCATTTTAATATTAGATTTGATTAGATGAAAATGTCTAAACAAAATAAGCAGTTCCAATCTGCCATACAAATAAATATATGAATATATATATATATATATATATATATATATATATATATATATATACATATATATATATATATATATATATATATATATATATATATATATATATATATAAATATATATATGAACATATATCACAAGCACACCATAAAATCAATTCCAAGTGGATATATATTCCCAAGATAGAATTCGGTATTAAATGCCATTCGTGGTTGATATTTACATATATATATATATATATATATACATATATATATGTATATATATACATATGTATATATATATATATATATATATATATATATATATATATATATATATATATATATATATATATTTATATATATACATATATATACACATACATATATATATATATACATATATATATACACATACATATATATATATACATATATTTATATATATATATATATATATATATATATATATATATATATATATATATAATATATATATATATACACATAAACGGTCTTTTATTTTTAGAAAAAAATACACGCCAGAAAAAATCTATTCAGTCATTCATCTAAATATATATGAAAAAGAAAATAAAGATGACATGTAATATCAAACTAAAAAATAGAAAAAAAAATATTAAATATATGATGGAAAAACCTAGAAATTGAAAATAGACGAAATCATAAGAACAGATTCAAATGCCATGGATTACGTCACAACCCAGGAAGTAGACAGAGGGGAAGTAGACAGAGGGGAATAGACAGAGGGGGAGTAGACAGAGGGAGGCTGAGGAGGAGGAAAGTGATCCATCACTGTCTCTTTACAGATCCATCTCGTTAAAGAGAGAAAAAAAAACGGGAAGGATGACGGATTTTCGTAGACAGATTGAAGGAGAAATATAAATGAAGGTGAAAATGGAGGGGAAAAATAGAGATGATGAATAGGAAATGATAAATAAAAACCACTGAAGGAAAAAATTTAAATGAATAAAATCATGGAAAGAAAAAATACAGATGATAAATAGAAAATAATAAATAAAATGCGCTAAAGTAAAAAAATACATAATAAATAAAATTATGGAAAGCAAAAACAGAGATATTAAATATATGGATTACAAGAAAAAAATTAATAATAAATAGAAAAATAAAGATTAGTTCACAAAAACGTAAAACTACCGGGAAGGACAAAAAGGAAACCAATTACTATTAAATATGTGTTAAAGAAATCGAAAGACAATGAAGGAAAATAAAATGATTCATAGAAGAATAAAGCTAAGAAAAGGACAAAATGAAAAGACCCATAAAATGGAAAAATTTACTGAGTAACTAGAGGGGCACTCAGTAGGACGCAGACCTCTGCCACAACAGCTTATTTCTCGACTTTTTGACCGCCCCTGACCTTGACCTTTGACCTTAACACGTATTAATTGGCGTGGATTATCATACACTTAAATATGAACCAAGTTTGAATCCTCCGTGACAACGACGTCCAAACTAATGGCTGATTACGTGACTTGGACATTTTCCTTGACCGTGACCTTAAACTTTGACCTTGACCTTCCAAAAGTTAATCATTTCCAGCTTTTTACATAACATTTAATCCTTGCAAGTTCCAATACTCTACCATTAAAATACTGGCCAGGAATTTCTTCATAAACAAACAAACACACAAACACAAACAGGGGCGAAAACATAACCACCTCCTTCCAGTTTCGTTGGCGGAGGTAATAAACAGGTCATAAGAACAGAGAAAACTACGATCCGAAATTAATATTAATCTAAAGAGTATAAATAACGATGGATATAAAAATCATTTGGTCGAACATACCTCGCAAGACAGATAAGAATTTTGATAACGATAAGGCTGCTAAATGAATCTAAATAAATAGCTAGGGTAGGAAGAAATACAGATATAAAGACAAAAGGGAACAAATAAGAACAAAATAAAAGATATAAA
>NC_090744.1:26844952-26847452 GCF_036898095.1 Palaemon carinicauda
ACATTAACAGTTCTCATAATGTGAAATGTGCAACATTAACAGTTCTCATACTGTGAAATGTTTAAGCCTTGTATCTTGATACGTGCAATAACCATTGATTTGTGCAACATTCGCATTTCTCATAAAGTAAAGCGAAGCTTTCTCGGCAAGCATTAAAAGTCCCACGACGCACAGTGCCACTAACACCGATAAATGAACTACGGTGTGCTTATCAGCTTATCTTAGGTTATAGGCTCCGCCCCCTGACAGTGATCGAGTATGAACGTGATTGGTTTGTCGCGTGCCATTGAGCGACCTCCAAAAGGTTCCCTCAATCAATCACACTGTTGGCTTTCCAGGCCTCGTTGGAACCCATTGTTGTTAGCAGCACAGGTATCTTATCTATCTGGTTTTTAACATAAAAGGTAATAGGCAAAATACAAATATAATTCATTGTACCTCTTTTAGAAAAATAGTGGTATTTTCCTTGGTGTATTAAATTACATTTGCAACAGGCCATGAATTTAAAGAAACATATATTTTTCTTCGCAAAAGGGAAATGTTACATGAATATAATTCCTTGAATTTACAGGAACGAGAAATAAAGTTTCAAGAAAGCAAACTTGATACAAACAAGTTTTGTCCAGAAAAGCAGCGGTAAATAAATGTATCCCTATCATTTTCAATAAACGAATGCCTATTTTCATCAATCATAAATAAAAAAAAAAAAAAAATTCGCAAGCATGAATATATGCTTAAATAATCGTTATCATCATCATCATTATTATTATCATTATTGTAGTTGTTGTTGTTGTTGTTGATTTGTTGTTGTTATTATTATCATTATTATTATTACAAGCTAAACTACAACCATAGCTTAAAATGCAGTATGCTATAAGCCCAAACGCCCCAAAAGGGAAAATATCCCAATGAGAATAGGAAATAAGGAAACGGATAAAATATTATGCCCGAGTGTACCCTAAAGGAAAGGAACTCTAACCCAAGACATGGCACCACCCGAGACTAGAGAACAATGGTTTGATTTTGGAGTGTTCTATCTGATCAGTTAATTTTTCTCGTTTATTTACGTTCGATTTGTTCTTAGTTTAGTCTTGTTCTTTTAGTCTGGTCGTGTTCTTTCAGTTTTACCAAGTTTTCTATAATAGTTTGGTTGCGTTCTATATGAGTGATCGCATTTGTCTTTATGTTGGAACGCGCGCTTTACGATTATTCTCATTCACCAATTCACAAAAGGAATCAATCACAAAATATGTGCCTGGTATAATTAGAATAATAATTATATATCTATTCAATTATATACAGTAGTTACAAGATGAGTAATCTCATCTAAATATGAATCAAATGGATGGTCTATGTGTAAATTGAAGATTACTCTGAAGATGATCAAATGAAACTCTTTTAATGCAGACGGAGAGAGAGAGAGAGAGAGAGAGAGAGAGAGAGAGAGAGAGAGATAGCCCCTAATCATTTTAATATTATTTGATTAGATGAAAATGTCTAAACAAAATAAGCAGTTTCAATCTGCCATACAAATAAATATATAAATATATATATATATATATATATATATATGTATATATATATACATATATATATATATATATATATATTATCTATATAAACGGTCTTTTATTTTTAGAAAAAAATACACGCCAGAAAAAAATCATTCAGTCATTCATCTAAACATACTGTATATAAAAAAGGAAATAAAGATGACATGTGATATAAAACTAAATAAAAAAAAATAAAAACAAAAACCAATATTTAATATATTATGGAAAAACCTAGAAATTGAAAATAGACGAAATCATAAGAGCACAGATTCAAATGCCATGGAATACGTCACAACCCAGGAAGTAGACAGAGGGGAAGTAGACAGAGGGAGGCTGAGAAGGAGGAAAGTGATCCATCACTGTCTCTTTACAGATCCATCTCGTTAAAGAGAAAAAAAATACGGGAAGGATGACGGATTTTCGTAGACAGATTGAAGGAGAAATATAAATGAAGGTGAAAATGGAGGGGAAAAATAGAGATGATGAATAGGAAATGATATATAAAAACCACTGAAGGAAAAAATTTAAATAAATAAAATCATGGAAAGAAGAAATACAGATGATAAATAGAAAATAATAAATAAAATGTGCTAAAGTAAAAAATACATGAATAAAATTATGGAAAGCAAAAACAAAAATTTTAATTATAAGGATTACAAGAAAGAAATTAATAATAAATAGAAAAATAAGGATTAGTTCACAAAAACGTAAAACTACCGAGAAGGACAAAAACGAAACCAATTACAATTAAATATGTGTTAAAGAAATCGAAAGATAATGAAGGAAAATACAATGATTCATAGAAGAATAAAGCTAAGAAAAGAACAGAATGAAAAGACCCATAAAATGAGAAAATTTACTGAGTAACTAGAGGGGCACTCAGTAGGACGAATACCTCTGCCACGACAGCTTGTTTCTCGACTTTTTGGCCGCCCCTGACCTTTGAC
>NC_090744.1:26857452-26867452 GCF_036898095.1 Palaemon carinicauda
GAAAATGAAAATGGAAATGAAAATGTAATGATAATGATAATAATAATGATGATGATGATGATGATGATGATGATGATAATATCGTAACACCACGATGACATTTTCCAAAATAATTATAAAACAATGGAGGAACTAATAGATAAAAATATAGCCTGCATTATATACGATGCAAGTGCAATAAAATGGGCTGCATTTGAATTACAAGGAAGATTTAGGTGAATAAATTGAGAGCTTGCGTTAAATTACCTTCGGGGAAGAAAATAATCCTTTTCGTTACCTTCACGAAACAATAAACTAATTCCAATTCACAAAAAGGCATCATTTCGTATTGTTTTATACAGAATAGATTATTCAAAATAACAGTTCTCGGACAAAATAATAATAATAATAATAATCATAAAAATGATAAAGGCTTTTCAAGACACATACAAAAGTACTTATATATAACTATACAAATTAGTAAGACTTTTCAAGACACTTACGAAAGTACTTATAAATAATCATAAAAATGATAAAGGCTTTTCAAGACACTTACGAAAGTACTTATAAATAATCATAAAAATGATAAAGGCTTTTCAAGACATACATAAGTACTTATAAATAACTATAAAATTGATAAAGGCTTTTCAAGACATACTTAAGTACTTATAAATAACTATAAAATTGATAAAGGCTTTTAAAGACACTTATAAGAGTACTTATAAATAATTATAAAAATGATAAAGGCCTTTCAAGACACTTACAAAAGTACTTATAAATAATCATAAACATGATAAAGGCTTTTCAAGACACTTACAAAAGTACTTATAAATAATTATAAAAATGATAAAGGCTTTTCAAGCCACTTACAAAAGTACTTATAAATAATTATAAAAATGATAAAGGCTTTTCAAGACACTTACGAAAGTACTTATAAATAATCATAAAAATGATAAAGGTTTTTCAAGACACTTACAAAAGTACTTATAAATAATTATAAAAATGATAAAGGCTTTTTACTTATAAATAATTATAAAAATGATAAAGGCTTTTCAAGAAACTTACAAAAGTACTTATAAATAATTATAAAAATGATAAAGGCTTTTTACTTATAAATAATTATAAAAATGATAAAGGCTTTTTACTTATAAATAATTATAAAAATGATAAAGGCTTTTCAAGAAACTTACAAAAGTACTTATAAATAATTATAAAAATGATAAAGGCTTTTTACTTATAAATAATTATAAAAATGATAAAGGCTTTTCAAGAAACTTACAAAAGTACTTATAAATAATTATAAAAATGATAAAGGCTTTTCAAGACACTTATAAAAGTACTTATAAATAATTATAAAGTGCGAAGGTACATTTATATTTTTCGTATATATCATAAAGTTATGGTGGCCTACTGGAAACATCCCTGCCTGCCAATCTACTGGAATGGGGTTCGAGTCCTGCTCAAGCTCGATAGCTAAGGGGAGCCTATAGGTCTCAGTAGCCATTGCTTGGCCCTCCCTGGTCCTTAGCTTGGTGATGATCATATGTATATATGGTCAATCTATAGGGTATTGGCACTGTCCCTTGTCTCTGCCATTCATGAGCGGTCTTTATAACCTTTAAACTATTTTTTATAACCTTTAAACTTTTTTTTATAACCTTTAAACTATTTTTATAACCTTTAAACTTTTTTATAACCTTTAAACTATCTTTTATAACCTTTAAACTATTTTTTATAGCCTTTAAACTTTTTCTATAACCTTTAAACTACTTTTTATAACCTTTAAACTTTTTTAAAACCTTTAAACTATTTTTTATAACTTTTAAACTATTTTTTTTATAACAAGAAAGAAATATTTTCTTAATGGATGAAAAATTTCCACTTAATGGAAAACGAATGCAAATTCTCAATGTAAAACTCCGGTTTCTAAAAAAAAAAAGTTTTTTTATCCTCCCAATTTCATAACAACAACAGAATTTCTTAATAGGATAACTAAATCTACTTTATTACATAGACAAAGGCTCCCACACATCCTTTGGAGAAAGGAGGGACATGGCATTAAAGGAAGATGAAGGTATATTTAAGAAAAATTAAGATATATTCTTAAGAAAGATGAAAATTGATTTTGTTAAGAAAGGTGAAGATACATTTGTTAAGAAAGATTAAAACAGATTTGTTAACAAAGCTGAAGATATATCTGTTAAGAGAGATGAAGATATATTTGTTAAAAAGATGAAGATATATTTGTTAAAAAGATGAAGATATAATTGTTAAGAAAAGTGATAATTTATTTGTTAAGAAAGATGAAGATATATTTGTTGTAAAATTAACACTTTACCTAGATATCTTTAGAGGTCTATTAATCACACACACACACACACACACACACACACACACATTTCTAATAGATTACATTTCGATGTTCTTATGTAGGAGAACACAAACACACAAACGCATGCACAAAGATTTTACATATCACAGTATCAGTATAAAGGTGCTCGAAAATGGTACACGGCAAATATCTCTATACGCGCCACTAAGTCCCACAGTTCCACAATGTTCATCACTGTAACATAATGGAACATTCTGCGTCGTTAACAAGTCTGAACAGTAAATCATTTATCATTTTTACTAGATAAACTACAATCCTAGTTGGAAACTTAGGATACTATAAGCCAAAGGGCTCAAACAGGGACAATAGTCCAATGAGGAAATAAAATAAGGAATCAGAAACAATAGTGTGCCAGAGTGCACCCTCAAGCAAGAGAATTCTAACCCAAGATTATGGAAGAACATGGTACAGAGGATACGGCACTACCCAAGTCTTAAATAACAATAGTCTGATTTTCGAGTGTCTTTCTCCTAGAAAATATGCTTACCATAGCTGAAGAGTCTCTTTTATACTCACCCAATGGATGGTAGCCATTGAACAATACTGTGCAGTGGTTAGTCCCTTTGAGCGAAGAAGAATTTTTTGGTAATCTCAGTGTTGTCAGGTGTATGAGGAAAGAGGAAAATGTGTAAAGAATGGGCCAGAATATTCGGTGATGTGTATGCAAAGGAAAAATGAGCCGTAACCAGAGAGAGGGATCCAACGTAGTTCCATCGGACCAGTCAAAGAACCCAATAACTCATTAGCGGTAGTATCCCAACGGAGAGGCTGGTTCAACACGTTCTTGGTATATCATCTTTACGTATTTTGAAATATTCTGAGCTATAAACCGTTTACAGATCCTGTAATATTCTAATCTAAAATCAATTTAGTGGATCCTGAAATATTCAGCTCTGTAAAACAATTCTACAATATAATGAGATAAAAACGGTTTCTACAGATCCTCTAATATTCTGCAATGTAAAACCGCTCTGCAGATCCTGTAATATTTTAGATAAAAACAGTTCTACAGATTCCTGTAATATTCTCCATTGTAAAACCGCTCTGAAGATCCTGTAATATCTTAAATAAAAACAGTTCTACAGATCCTGTAATATTCTGAAACAAATAGTTCCAGAGAACCTGTAATATTATGCTCTGTAAAATACTGTTCTACAGATCCTGTAATATTCTTCTCTGTACAACAGTCCTACAAATCCTGCAATATTTAGACCTAAAAGCACCTATGGATTCAGTAATATTCTGTTTTTGTAAAACACTTTTACAAATCGTGTAACATTTCTACGGCGCTATTCAAATCATTATACTCCTGTTTCTTTTAATCAAGATGGAATTCAAAACTCGGGAATTTCTCTACTGCCACAAAGGAAAGGATATATTGACATAAAAATAAGTGAGTAAAAGATGGACGGAAATACACAAATAACTCTAGTGGATTTTACTCCGAGTAGAAATGAAAAAATGAAAAAAATGAAAAATGTCATCAACGTTATTAAAATGAATAAGCGCGACCAGAGGCGATGGATGAAAGAAGAAGAACAAGAAGAAGAAGAAGAAGAAGAAGAAGAAGAAGAAGAAGAAGAGAGGAGGAGGAGGAGGAAACTAATTGAGAAAGAACGACACTAGATGGAAGATTAAGAATATTCGTTTAAAAGATAGACTACACCTTTTAAGAATCATATATATATATATATATATATTGTACATATCTATAAATGAATATAATATATATATATATATATATATATAATTTATACATACTGTATACAGTATATATATATATATGTATATATATATATATATATACATATATATATATATACATATATATAAATATATATAAACAATTATATACATGTATACATATATGTGAGTGTGTGTGTGTTTGTGTGTATACACATATCAATAACAAATGCAGCCATTCTAGTCCACTGCAGGACAAGTTATCGTCGCTCAAAAAGGCCTTTACTGAAGTTCTTTAGAAGCCATTATGATAAAACACTGATATATATATCAACACAATTGGACGAACTGCAATTACATCTCCGTTTGCTCTTTTCCATTCCCTATTATGGGCAACATTCTAATAGGAAAAAACGACATCGGAATAAAAAAGATTAAAAGAAAGGAAATTGAAATGTATGTTTTGTATATCAAAATGTTAACACTTTCTAATTAATATTAAAAGCATTAACCTCCAAGTATGAAGAGTTCTGGTGATATTAAGAATGACAAAAAAAATATGTTTATGATGATGATAATGGTGATAAATCTTTTATCATCATTTCTCGTTTTAATCATCCTTCCATTTTCATGACTTTTTTTTTTATTTTTTTTTACAAAGCAAACATTAAAATTCCAAAAATATATAAGAGAATATACATAAATCTACAAAGTTATGTTTTTCACACCAAAGCAAATTGTAGTATTGGTAACTTCTTTTCTTGAAAATGAAATTTTTTTTTTTTTTAGTGAAAATAACCTAAACAAACAATACCTAAGACTGTAATAAATTCAAAATTTTCAGAGTTAATAACTTTTTTCCTATCGAAATATGTCTATTATGAATGGTAATAAGATGCTAAACATAACAAGGCAAAATAATCATTCCCTTCCTCCAGAATACAACCAAGATCCTATCTCTCGAGAGGCGACATTCACATCACTAAATCTACAAAAAGGGCTCCAAGGCAAAATATACATATATACATATATATATATAAATATATATATATATATATGCATTATATATATATATATATATATTACACCTTCGTGAACTCTTCTTCCTTTACATCTATATCTATGCACACACACACACACACACACAAAATACAAAGTTGTTTTCCTTAACAAGGTTTTAGAAAGAAAAAAAAGAGACATATATACATTATATATATATATATATATATACATTATATGTGTATATATATATATATATATATATACATATATATATATATACACAACCATAAATAAATCATTTAGCCAATTAGCATTTCATTTATAATTCACGACATAAAATACCTAAAATTTCAGAATACAAGACATGAACACATAAATGCATATTGAAGCTCAACAATATTAAATATGGACACATAAATGTAATAATTCCATTTGCACGAGATAAAATAATATAGAACAACGTCTTACAACGAAAAAAAAAGAAATCGGCCGGAAATAAAAGTAAAACGCTAGCGATGTTTTCCTTCCGGCAAAGGCAAACACCACACAATTCTGCTATAAATAAATATTAAATGCATGCATATCGAGTATGAAAACTCTTGTGTCTAAATTACATTAGATGAGAGTAATAATAAACTATGTAATCATATCATAATCAAAGTGGGATTTATCTCATAATTCTGAATTTGTTTGTTTTTAGATGAAATATAGATGAAATTATATACTACAATGTAAATTGCTAATATGAAATTATCGTAGAAGTGCCCCGGAAATGAAAAGTCAGATGAATTGCTTTCTAAAGCCCTGTCCACACGATCGAGCATGCCCGACGGGCAAACAGTGATACCCGACCACAATAGTTAGTAAGAATGAGGGTTGATGACGTCAGAAGCGGGTAAACTAAAGGCAGGGATCTGGCAACACTTGTGTGATGCCAGATCCATGTCTGTGGTTTTCCCGCTTGTGACCTCATTAACCCTTATTCTTACTAACAATTGTGGTCTGGTATCACTGTTTGCCCGTCGGGCATGCTCGATCGTGTGGACAGGGCTTAAGACGATATGCCCTCCTCTGCAATGTCTTTTTACCAGCAGCATTGGGATACTCGAGATCGAAATAAGATGAGATATCTTTGGTTTAAGGTTTAAAGGTCGCTCATGAATGGCAAACACTCCAAAATCAAACGATTGTTCTCTAGTATTGGGTAGTGCCGTAGCTTCTGTACTATGGTCTTCCACTCTCTTGGGTTAGAGTTCTCTTGCCTGAGGGTACATTCGGCCACGTTGTTCTGTTTTGTTTCTATTCCTCTTGTTTTGTTAAAGTTTTTATAGTTTATATAGGAGATATTTATTCTAATATTGTTATCTTCTTAAAAATTTTATTTTTCCTTGTTTCCTTTCCTTACTGGGCTATTTTCCCTGTTTAGAGCCCTTGGACTTAAAGCATCCCGTTTTTCCAACTAGGGTTGTAGCTTAGTAAGTAATGATAATAATAGTAATAACAGTGGCACTGCCCTAGCTAGCAGGACAATGCCCTCGAGACTGATCATATTGCATTTGCTCAGCGACTAAGCCCCTCTCTCCATCCAGCCAAGGACCAGGGAGAGTCAAGCAATGACTGCTAATGACTCAGCAGGGAGACCTATAGGCTCCCGCAAAAACCCCCATCCTTAGCTCACAATGATGGCAAGGCTGCAGACACTATCCAGCTTGAGGCGGGACTCGAACCCCAGTCTGGCAGAACGCCAGGCAGGGACGTTTCCAATAGGTATAACATGATACTCGAAAGTGGGAGACTTCTCATTGTCGATTTCGCTTTGGGCACATTTGTTTACTAACAGTTTTTTATGACTGGCCAACAGCAGTCATAGTGCAATTCCTACTTGGTAAACCCCCCCCCCCCCCTGACAGTAAGGCATTGATTGACAATGCCCCGCTCTTGGGTGTAATATATATACTAAAACAAGTAAATAAATAAATAAATAAAAACAAAATATTTGAGGCTCGAGGTGGGGATGGCAGGTCCATACTTACCTAGGTGCTTGGAAAGGATGTTTGGTGTTACGAATAATCTCTCGAAGGGAGGATTATTATGGGTGTCTTAAGAGCTTGAAATCATTACGATGTTAAGAGTAGCAAAAGTATTAATTTTCATTATCATCATTAAGTTCTTGTTATGTAATCCATCAGTCATGTAAATGTCAGAAATATAAACTGTAGTGTGAGAAAAAAAACTAATGCGTTGTGTTTTATAATGACGTTGTAGAAATTTGATGCAGGAATAGTGTATAGTTGCGCAAAGATTCAGAGCTTAATAAGCTCCACCTCCTGATGACGTCATATCCAATATGAAAACAATATGATTGGTTATGACGTCATCAAGGGGTTGTGCTTATTTCGGCCGGAATCTCAGCAACCACTAAGCTCCACCTCCTGATGACGTCATATCCAATATGAAACAATATGATTGGTTATGACGTCATCAAGGGGTTGTGCTTATTTCGCCCGGAATCTCTGCAGCCACTAAAGAAGAGTTGACGTGGCATTTACAGATAAGAAGTGACGTCATTTGAAATGAGTTTTACTTCCGAAATTATGTTTTATCTTAGTTAAAATGGATTTCTTTTAATAACTGTTTTAGGTTTCTCTTGCTTGAGGGTACACTCAGGTACAATGTCCTATCTCATTTCTCTTCCTCATGTTTTGTTAAAGTTTTTATAGTTTATATAGGAGATACTTATTTTAATGTTACTGTTCTTAAAATATTCTATTTTTCCTTGTTTCCTTTCCTTACTGGGCTATTTTCCCTGTTGGAGCCCCTGGGCTTATAGCATTCTGCTTTTCCAACAACGGTGGTAGCTTAGCAAGCAATAATAATAATAATAATAATAATAATAATAATAATAATAATAATAATAATAATAATTTTACTATCAGTGAACACGTCATATGAATTCTGAAGAGATTTTCGTTCGGATTATTACTATTATTATTATTATTATTATTATTATTATTATTATTATTATTATTATTATTATTGCTTTCTAAGATACAACCCTAGTTGGAAAAGCAGGGTGCTATAAGCCCAAGTGCTCCAACAGGGAAAAATAGTCCAGTGAGGAAAGGAAACAAAGAAAAATAGTCCAGTGAGGAAAGGAAACAAAGAAAAATAAAATATTCCAAGAACAGCAACATCACCAAAATAAATACCTCCCACATAAACTATAAAACCTTTAACAAAACTAGAGGAAGAGAAACAAGATAGAATAGTGTGTCCGAGTGCACCCTCAAGCAAGAGAACTCTAATCCAACAGAGTGGAAGACCATGGTACAGAAGCTATGGCACAACCCAAGGCTAGAGAACAATGGTTTGATTTTGGAGTGACCTTCTAGAAGAGCGGCTTACCATAGCTAAAGAGGGGGGGGGGGTAAGGGGGTATTCTTAGAGTGTCATTAGAAAAGATATCAAGGGGCTTTAAAATGAAGCTTCTGATGCCTGTTTGTTTGCATAAACAGAGAATATTTATGAGTTAACAATACAGCTTTATTTTTTCATCTTTGATAGATAACCCCCAAAATAATTACATAATTCTCTCTCTCTCTCTCTCTCTCTCTCTCTCTCTCACCTTGCTATGAATATCAGAAATATGATGACATGAACGATGCAACTTTATACTCTCTCTCTCTCTCTCTCTCTCTCTCACCTTGCTATGAATATCAGAAATATGATGACATGAACGATGCAACTTTCTCTCTCTCTCTCTCTCTCTCTCTCTCTCTCTCTCTCTTTCTCTCTCTCTCTCTCTCGACCTGAGTCCTCCGAAACCTCCCCTCCCTCTCTCACTTCCTTTTCTATTGCCACCCCCTTCCCCCCTCTCCCCCTCTCACTCTCATTCCTAAATTGAAGTCTGTTGTTGTCCCTTGGAAGCAGCTCTTGGGCAGGAGGCAGAGCAGGGCAGGGAAGGTGGGCAATGGGAGGGGGAGCTCACGCCCCCTGGAAGCTGCGTCCGGGGGCGGGAGGGGTTTATTTGGAAGGACAGGCGACCGAGAGCCCTTGAAGGCAGCCACGAGTTGCCACCAATTAACCAAAAAAGACCTCATCTGGGCCTCGCCTTATGCTGAGGGCGACCCCACTTCGAGGAGGAGAGAGAGGAGAGAGAGAGCTCTTGGGAAGGGTCTCTCTCTCGCTCTCTCCCGGTGAGAGGTGGGATGAGAGGAGAAGGAGGAGGAGGAAGAAGAAGAAGGAGAGGTAAAGGAGGTGAGAGGTGAAGGATAAGGGAGAATTGCTTGGGAAAATGGAGACAGAGAACGTAATGAAAAGAAAAACGAATGACCATAAGAAAAAGGAAAGAGCGAATGAGGAGGAGGAGGAGGTAGAAGGACGTGAGAGAGAGAGAGAGAGAGAGAGAGAGAGAGAGAATGAATATGAGGAAGATGAAACGGAGAAGGATGAGGAGAGGGAAGAATTTCTTGTTAAAAGAGAGAAACAGAGAGGCGTGATAAGGAAGAAAATGAATGACTATGAATAACAGGAAACGGCGAAAGACGGAGTTAAGGATTATGAGGAGAAAAATTTATACCTACGAAGAAGAGGAAACGAAAGAGGAAGAGGTTGGAGGAAAAGAAGAGACGAAAAGGAGGAGAAGCCTTGACGGGGTGAGAAGCAGTGAGTAAGAGGAGACAAATGACGAGATGGAGTAAGCGGAATATGAGTTGATGAAGATGGAAGAAAAGAAGGTGAAGGATAAGGAAGAGGGAAGGAAGAAAAAGGAGAAATAGAGGAAGCGAAGATGACAAAAAAAAGAAGAGTTGGAAGAAGGAAGATGATGAAAATGGAAAAGAAGAGATGAGAAATCAAGAGAATGAAGTCAATGATAAGAGGAAAATTTGACTAGAAAGAGAGGTGAAACAGAGAAACTAAAGGAAATAAAATAAAAAGTTGTAA
>NC_090744.1:26874952-26879952 GCF_036898095.1 Palaemon carinicauda
ACATATATATATATATATATATATATATATATATATATATATATGTGTGTGTGTGTGTGTGCGCGTGCATATGCATAATAATATTTCAATCATCATGAAGCCTTCAAATATGTACAATATCATAAAGTGAGCAGTAATGCAAATCACTACGATACATACTGTATACATATACTGTACATACAAGCAAAAAAAAAAAAAAAGTACGAGAACTTCATGAAAAATAAAAAAAATCTGCAGGATGCAACTGCAGTCGAGAGCGCACAATTGCACAATTACGTGCAAAAAAACATGAAGCAATTAAGTTTATATCAAATCCTACTCTCCAAGACATGAAAGCAATTAAAGAAAGACCTCTGACCTTAAAGAAAAAAAAATTATATGAAGCATCTTAATTAAATAATATGTTTGAGAGTTTAGTAAAGCGAGTGAGCATTCAGTTTGGATTCTAGAAAGGCTTCATTTACTTTTGATAATGCTTATCCTGTTGAGTAATTATTAAGTTACTAATAATGTATTTCTAACATTATAATGATATCAAGAATAATAATAACGTATAATGTTATTGTTTTTAGAAGCGCCATTACTGTAATTAAAGATAAAAAAATTAGTAGAAACAGGAAAACAACAATAGTAATAATGACAACATCAATAACAACGAACAACTAAAATGGCACTAATAATAATGAGAAGATACGAGAAAATGACGAAAACAACAACAACAATAATAATAATAATAATAATAATAATAATAATAATAATAATAATAATGCGGTGAACTACGTTAAGAGGATTAATATTACAAGGTTTACCTTTGTTAACAGAAATAATTAACAGTTATGTTTGTAAAAACACTAATTATGAAAAATATGTAACATATAATTAATCAAAAAACGCATGTTTATCATTAAAATATTCTATTTGAATTAAAAAAAAATGAAATATAAAAAGATAATACCAGGAGTATAATGATGTAATTCATTACTGATTACAAATGTAATTTTTTAGGCTATGTATACATTACACAATTAAATATTCATACCAACAGATGCATGAACATGTACATGATATGTACAATTGTTCCTAGGATGCGGTTGCGAGGCCCATAGCCTAGTACACTTTGAATAAAATCCAATACTGTTAACTAATTACGAGGTGCTTAATTCACTGTTCAGGTAACAAAAATACCCGTCTGTTATATGGATATTGTTTTACCCTAAGAATTCTAAGGTTTTGTATTCCTCCAATTGAAATACCTTTACATGATCACCAAAGGTATACCAGACAGGGCCAGCCATAAAACTTGCTTTGCTGTGAGCGATCAGACTATAGTTTCCCAATGTAGTGATGAAAATTGGCCAAACCCCAGATATGAATAAAGACGTCTGAGGCCTTTGTCTTGCAGTGGACTAGTGACGGCTGATGATGATGATACTCTCTCTCTCTCTCTCTCTCTCTCTCTCTCTCTCTCCTCTCTCTCTCTCTCTCTCTCTCTCTGTATATATATATATATATATATATATATATATATATATATATATACAGTATATATATACATATATAATATATATATTTATATATATATATATATATATATATTTATATATATATATATATATATATATATATATATATATCAGTTTAGTGAGATTTATGTTACTATATGGATATGAGTCGTGGTATGACAATGAAACAATCTCCAACAGATTTAGTTAATTAGAAAACAAAGCCCTCAAAACAATATATGGAATTAAATTGCATGAGACAATTAGAAATGAAACTATATGAGAGATTACTCGAGTGCCATATGTGGATGAAATCATGATGAAGGGTAGATGAAGATGGTTTGGGCATGCTCTTCGCACTCCAAGAGAGGTTAGTTCACCAAATGTATAACTGCGCTCCACAAGGCACTAGAGGATTTGGAAGACCCAGGCTTACATGGCTAAGAACTATGAAGGGAGATGGTGAATGGAGAAGTATTGAATTAAAAGCTCAAGATAGAAATGACTGGCGTATGAGATGATAAAATATATATATATATATATATATATATATATATATATATATATATATATATATATATATATATATGTATATATATATATATATATATATATATATGTATAATTATATACATTATTATTATTATTACTTGCTAAGCTACAACCCTTGTTTGAAAAGAAGGATGCTATAAGCCCAGGGGCCCCAACAGGGAAAATAGCCCAGTGAGGAAAGGAAACAAGGAAAAATAATATACTTTAAGAACAATGACATTTAAATAAATATTTCCTATATAAACTATGAAAACTTGAACAAAACAAGAGGAAGAGAAACTAGATAAAACAGTGTGCCCGAGTGTACCCTCAAGCAAGAGAACTCTAATCCAAGACAGTGGAAGACCATGGTACAGAGGCTATGGCACTACCCAGGACTAGAGAAAAATGGTTTGATTTTGGAGTGTCCTTCCCCTAGAAGAGCTGCTTACCATAACTAAAAGTCTCTCGTCTACTCTTACAAAGAGGAGAGTGGCCACTGAACAATTACAGTGCAATAGTTAACCTCTTGGGTGAAAAAGAATTGTTTGGTAATCTCACTGTTGTCAGGTGAATGAAGACAGAGGGGAATCTGTAAAGAATAGGCCAGACTATTCGGTGTATGTTTAGGCAAAGGGAAAGTGAACCTTAACTAGAGAGACGGATCCAATGCAGCACTGTCTGGCCAGTCAATGGACCACATAACTCTCTAGCGGTAGTATCTCAACGGGTGGCTGGTGCCCTGGCCAACCAACTACCTACTACATACTACCTACTCCTATATATATATATATATATATATATATATATATATATATATATATATATATATATATATATATATATCTCCGTGTTTTGATTACAGTTTCCATTCACTACCCAGACATTCCCTTTAAAATGACTTCATGAGGAAGAAAGAAAAACAAAACATCACTCTCTCATCCTTCCATTAAAATGTCCACAGCGGGGGATGATGAGCATATCAGTATACATCCCCCCCCCCCCCCGGAGCGTGCTTGCACGCGCGTGCACACACGCAAAGGCTCCATTTACCAGCCGGACGGGGAGAAAAGGAAAATCAAAATCTCAGGGAGCCGAAATGCTGAGGAAGTTGCGTTTGGGTGCGGCTTAAAAGCTTGCCTGCTCCGTCATTTCCAAGCATTTATGCAAGAGCAGCTGGGCTTGCAGAAAGCACCGGCCAATGCATAAAACAACACGACTACATTAGCGGTGACTTTGCATAAGCCGGACTACGCAAGCAGCTTTACGGGACGGAGCTCCGGTGGGGGAGGGGGCGAGTGTGGGGGATTTGGGAAGGGGGGAAGAGGTGGGGGGGGGGGGAGATAAGAGGAAGATGGAGAGGAGGGAAGAGATGAGAGGGAGATTGGTGGGGACACTGAAGTTGGGAGATGGGGAGAAATACTTGAGTAATCTAGGGAAGGAAAGAAGTATTTGGGTAATCTGGGGAAGGGGAGAAATACTTGAGTAATTTAGGGAAGGAAAGAAGTATTTGGGTAATCTGGGGAAGGGGAGAAATACTTGAGTAATTTAGGGAAGGAAAGAAGTATTTGGGTAATCTGGGGAAGGGGAGAAATACTTGAGTAATTTAGGGAAGGAAAGAAGTATTTGGGTAATCTGGGGAAGGGGAGAAATACTTGAGTAATTTAGGGAAGGAAAGAAGTATTTGGGTAATCTGGGGAAGGCGAGAAATACTTGAGTAATTTAGGGAAGGAAAGAAGTATTTGGGTAATCTGGGGAAGGGGAGAAATACTTGAGTAATTTAGGGAAGGAAAGAAGTATTTGGGTAATCTGGGGGAGGGGAGAAATACTTGAGTAGTTTAGGGAAGGAAAGAAGTATTTGGGTAATCTGGGGAAGGGGAGAAATACTTGAGTAATTTAGAGAAGGAAAGAAGTATTTGGGTAATCTGGGAAAGGGGAGAAATACTTGATTAATTTAGGGAAGGAAAGAAGTATTTGGGTAATCTGGGGAAGGGGAGAAATACTTGAGTAGTGTAGGCAAGGGAAAGAAGTATTTGGGTAATCTGGGGAAGGGGAGAAATACTTGAGTAATTTAGAGAAGGAAAGAAGTATTTGGGTAATCTGGGATAGGGGAGAAATACTTGATTAATTTAGGGAAGGGAAAAAAGTATTTGGGTAATCTGGGGAAGGGGAGAAATACTTGAGTAATTTAGGGAAGGAAAGAAGTATTTGGGTAATCTGGGGAAGGGGAGAAATACTCGAGTAATGTAGGGAAGGGAAAGAAGTATTTGGGTAATCTGGGGAAGGGGAGAAATACTCGAGTAATGTAGGGAAGGGAAAGAAGTATTTGGGTAATCTGGGGAAGGGGAGAAATACTCGAGTAGTGTAGGGAAGGGAAAGAAGTATTTGGGTAATCTGGGGAAGGGGAGAAATACTTGGGTAACCTAGGGAAGGAGAGAAGTATTTGGGTAACCTAGGGAAGGAGAGAAGTATTTGGGTAATCTGGGGAAGGGGAGAAATACCCGAGAAACTTGAGGAGGGAAGAAATTCAGGAATAATTTGGGGAAGGGTAAAATACTTGGGTAATTTGGGGATGGGGGAAAATATTTGGGGAAGGGGAGAAACACTTGGGTAATTTGGGGAATGGGCAGAAATAATGGGGTAATTTGGGGGAATGTGTCACAGGAGAAAAGAGAGGGCAGGAGGAGGGAGAGTGGAAGAGAAAATGGAGAATAGAAGGTAGATAAAGGGAAGAAGAAAGGAGCAGAATGATAAGGAGTTATATTGACTAAGGGCAAATGATATAACGCTTCCGGTTGCACTTACGTGGCACACTGCAAGCATCATTTCTTAAAACAAGAGCATCGTTGCTTTCAGTCTTCTCCTTCTGATCTAGTTGTCCAACTCCTTCAACCTTCCCGTTTCACTTATTTTCTTTTCGCTGATAAAACGAAACTTAACAAGAATCAAGAAATGTGATTCCAAAGT
>NC_090744.1:26882452-26884952 GCF_036898095.1 Palaemon carinicauda
ATTTTTTTGGACAGAGAAGCTATGATTTTTTTGGACACAGAAGCTATGATTTTTTTGGACAGAGAAGCTATGATTTTTTTGGACACAGAAGCTATGATTTTTTTGGACAGAGAAGCTATGATTTTTTTTGGACATAGAAGCTATGATTTCTTTGGACACAAAAGCTATGCTTCTTTTGGACAGAGAAGCTATGATTTTTTTGGACACAGAATCTATGTTTGGACACAGAAGCTATGATTTTTTTGGACACAGAAGCTATAATTAAAATAATCATAAGAAAAGTTATGATTGTAGTGACTTGAAGATTAAGCGATAGACCAAAAAAGATCAGAAGTATTAGTTAGAATAGGGAAAAGAGGAAAGCAATATCAAACGCAACAGTACTATCTGTAAAATTCATAGCAGAAATAACAGCTATGATATCAGTATCAGTACACATAATAATAAGGTGAAATGCATCAACAGCAGTAGGAGAAGAAACAAGGGCAAAACGTAAAAACAGGACCAACGATAAGAAAATGGCAGAGGTAATAGCTATAGTATCAGTAACGGTACACATAATAATAACAAGAAATTCATCAATATCAGTAGGAGTAAAAACAAGGGGAAAACGTGGGAAAAAAGGCTCAAAAGACACAGCAGAAGACATAAAAACGGAATTAAAGACACACCAACAGCATCAGTACAGAACATAGACAGTAGCGTTAAGGTGGGCTCAGTACAACACAAACATTTTAAGCCCGGACACAATACCACGACATTGAGAGCATTACTAGAGCAAAAAATAAATCAGGGGCTAAGCAAAAATAACATGTACAGCAGAAGTATAAATTAAGAACCAAATTAAGATATTGATATACACGAAGCAGCAAAAGAATATAAAGAAAACAGCAGGACGAAAACAAAAACCTTTGACATCATCCTTTGTAATGGTAAACGTAAGAGCTAACACTGTGGCAGACAAAACGGCAGAAGCAGTAGCAGTAGCAGTAGAAGCAGCAGCAGTAGCAGTAGCATTAGAAGTAGCAGTGGCAGTAGCAGTAGCAGTAGAAGCAGCAGCAGCAGTAGCAGCAGCAGCAGAAGAAAGCAACAAAACAACTACATTAACACTATTTAAAGAACAAAGCAGAAATTACAGCTGAAATAATATCCAAATAACTTTCGTACATTTATGTCGGAATGCCCCAAGACAGGTTGGCGCGCATCACATCCTCTGTGAAATTACATTTCTACTCAGAAACGGAGATGGGAATTTCAAAATGTGTACATGACGCACAGATTTTCTTTAATAAATACGACTGCAGTATAGCGAACGAGTAGATTGTATGTATTAGAGGCATATTTAACAGAAAATATATACGTTTGACACGATAGTGGACTTTCAGCTATATTTTCGGGACAATACTGTTTCCACCTAAAGAGGGATTTGTGCTAGAAGATTTAAAGGTTTAAAGTCCTCTCGTGAATGCCAGGGGCAAGAGACAGGGGCAATGCTATAGCAGAACAATGTCCTAGATAATGACCATATATAAATATGATCAGCGCCCATGACACCTCTCCATCCATGCTAGGACCATGAAGGGCCAGGCAATGGATGATGACTCATCAGATACCCCTATGGGCTCACTCAAACAAGCAACCCCCCCCCCCTCTTTCTTTGTTCACAAGGACGGTGAGTTTGCAAACACCACAAAAGACTATCAAGCTTGAGCGGGTCTCCAACCCGAGTACGACAGAATGACAGTCAGGGACGTTTCCAATAGGCCACCCAAACAGTTCTGCTGTTTCAAAGCATGACTTTAGGAATGGGGTTGCTAGCCATACGTCTTTTTTTTCTACTCAGGATGATGCTGATACTTAATTAAAAGGTGTTTTGGGCTGTTTAGTGAAAAGGTGAGCGACTCACAGACCAAAGAAACGTAATTTGAGTGCTATCCACGTACAGATGGTCGAACAAAAGTGAAAAGTCAGCATAATTGCATATTGATTAGTACCCGTAATCATAAAAGGATTAAATATAAAATAGAATAAAGAACTGAAAACAGAGAAAATAGAGAAAGTAAAAAGACAAGCTTTTTCCAACATCATTCAGATCTGGAAAATATAAACAGGGAAATAATAATAATAATAATAATAATAATAATAATAATAATAATAATAATGACAACTAGAGGGGCACTCAGTAGAGCACAGACCTCCACCGCAGCAGCTTATTTCTCAACCTTTTGCTTGACTGAGACCTTGACCTTTGACCTTAACATGTATTAATTGGCGTGGATTTTCATAGACTCAAATATGAACCAAGTTTGAATTTTCTTACAATGATGTTCAAAATTATGGCTGATTACGTGAATTAGACATTTTGCTTGACCGTGACCTTGACCTTTCAAAATTCAATCATTTCCAGTTTTTTTTTTTTTCATAACAATTAATCACCCCAAGTTTCATTACTCTACGATTAAAATTGTGGCAAGGAAGCTGTTCACAAACAAACATACAA
>NC_090744.1:26892452-26894952 GCF_036898095.1 Palaemon carinicauda
CGACCAACAACATTGACCAAAACGACAATAATTAATAGAAATTTTAATTAATAGAAATTTCAACCAAGGTAAGAAACAACTTGGAAGAACTCATTTTCATAATAAGATCTTACTTCTGTATCATAAATTTTTTAAAACAAGAATGTCAAGCTATGGTTAGAAGATGCTTTGTATACCTGAGTTTAGTTAGGACCTTTTAGACATGGCTGACCAACGTTTCTAAAATATCCTAAAATAAATTTCTTTCATGAAAAACACTATTCAAACCCAGAATTCAAATGTGAGGCCACAGTTGCAATGAGGATGTCAGGTTTGAGGTTTATACATTAAGTATTTAGCAATTCTGCGATATGGCTAAAAAAAAAAAAAAAAAAAAAAAAAAAAAAAAACGTAATTTTAATCGGAACTTCTCCGTAAAAATATACTGTTCTCAGCCATATTTCAGTGTAATAAAGGCGACCGTAATTTTTACCTTACTTTCTTATTATCTTTTACGGGTTGGTGACCGTAATATCAATCCTATACGTCAATATATCCGTTTTTAAAACGGTAAATGCCTGGCAACATTTATTCCAGGATTTTTACCTCTTATTACGGCAATTTTAAGAGTTTATAGTTCTGTAATATATCCAGGAATCTTGAATGTAAACAAATTATAAATGTATACTCAAGCACACTATTCTGTTTCCATATTCCTTTTCCTCGCTGAGTTATTTTCCCTGCTGAAGCCCTTGTAGGGCTTATAGCAGCCTGCTTTTCCAACTAGGCTTGCACCTTCATCATCATCTCCTACGGCTATTGACGCAAAGGGCCTCGGTTAGATTTCGCAAGTCGTCTCTATCTTGAGCTTTTAAATCAATACTACCCCTTTCGCCCTCTTCTACTTCACGCATCATAGTCCTCAGCCATGTAGGTCTGGTCTCCCAACTCTTCTAGTGCCTTGTAGAGCATAGTTGAAAGTTAGCTAACCTAGTTATAATTATAATATTATCTAAATGGAAATTATTTAGCTTACCTAGTAATAATAGGCTGAGTCCCTGGTTAGGCTGGAGGAACATAGAGAGTAGAGGTCCCCTTTTTTGTTTTGTTCTTGTTGATGTCGGCTACCCCCCAAAATTGGGGGAAGTGCCTTTGGTATATGGATGGATGGAGTAATAATACCAATATTACATATATGGAAATCGTGGATAAATTGGAAAGAAAATTAAATTTATTCCAATATTACCTAGCTCCATAACCCCATTAACACTAATACTGCTTCAAATTCTAAAAATTCAAATAAGCATATTCATTTTCTCCTTAATTAAGGTAAAACAAACTAACACACATCCCAAGTTATTCCCAGTCTCCAAAATGGGAGATATATTAAGGTACTCAACAGCCGCCCAAGTCCCCCTCTCTCCCTGGCAAGTCTAAAACCATCTTCGGCGTGACATAAACAAACCGAAGTTCTGGTAGAAGAGGTTGGCCCCATAACTCCGTCTCCTTCGAAGTTATTGAGAGAGAGAGAGAGAGAGAGAGAGAGAGAGAGAGAGAGAGAGAGAGAGAGAGAGAAAGGGGAGAGGGTGCTTAACGCTTTCCCAAACTTGGAAACTTGAGGGAGGGAGAAGACGAACTTGTGAACAATTAACCCACAAGATAACTCAATGAAGACGCCTAAAGAGAAACGGCCTCTCTCTCTCTCTCTCTCCTCTCTCTCTCTCTCTCTCTCTCTCTCTCTCTCTCTCTCTCTCTCTCCAGCAGAGTTTTAAAGCTCCCTGTTTCTCTTGATACATGTCTCCCTATTTTTGTAAGTAAATGACCACTATTATTGGCATTATTTATCAGAATTTAATCTCTCTCTCTCTCTCTCTCTCTCTCTCTCTCTCTCTCTCTCTCTCTCTCTCTCTCTCTCTCTCTCTCTATTTTGAGAGACAGAAGCCTAAGAAGAGTGAGGGTGTTTATGAGTATTTCAAAAATAATGATCATATTATCTACTTATACACATGCTTATCTATTCCTAAATATATTTAATTACATCTTAAATGAATTATTAACGATTTTTCTACTTGTGCATTCAATTACACACATTTACTGAGATCAACGCTATGGAAGTCGTTTGCATTCTATATAATTCCTCTTTTATAATTTGATTAAAATCAAATATCTTCCTGTGGTTCATCACCTATCTCAATTCCATATACATCTCTCTCTCTCTCTCTCTCTCTCTCTCTCTCTCTCTCTCTCTCTCTCTCTCTCTCTCTCTCATATCAAATAATCTATTCCTAGTAGCCTTGCGTCAAATGAAAAGTATTTTCACACGCTGAATATGATATTCACTTCGCATTCAGCGTCACTTTTGCAGCCCTTTGAAAGTCATTAAAACCAACACAATACGAGAAATGTTTCCGATAAAAATATGAATAATTTTCACTTGAAATTCCCTAAAGGTCATAATAGAAAACGTGTAAATTATAACAAGGTCCAAAAATTATTAACAGTTAATAGATGATACACTGAA
>NC_090744.1:26904952-26909952 GCF_036898095.1 Palaemon carinicauda
ACTGTATTTGTTCAGTGGCTACTTTCCTCTTGGTAAGGTTAGAAGAGACCTCTAGACATGGTAAGCAACTCTTCTAGGAATCTAGGAGGACACTCCAAAATCAAACCATATTTCTCTAGTTTTGGGTAGTGCCACAGCCTCTGTACCATGGTCTTCCAATATCTTGGGAGTAGAGTTCTCTTCCTTGAAGGTACACTAGGGCACACTATTCTATCTCATTTCTCCTCCTCTTGTTTTTTTTTTTTTTTATATTTTATATGTAAGATATCTATTTTAATGCTGTTACTGTTCTTAAAATAATCTAATTGTATATTACTTCTTTTGTAGTTTATTTCCTTGTTTCTCTTCCTCACTGGGCTTTTTTTCCTGTTGGAGCCTTTGGGCTTATAGCATCTGGCTTTTCCAACTAGGGTTGTAGTTTAGGTAATAATAATAATAATATTATCCTGTAAGGGCGCTGTCACTGCCCCTTACCTCTACCATTCATGAGCAGCCTTTAAACGTCCCTGGCACTAGCTTGGGTGGAGAGGGGGCTTGGGCCCTTATCATAATGTATACAAGGTCAGTTACTAGGGCACTGTCACTATACCTTGGCTTTGACTATCATGAGTGACCTTTAAACCTTTAAACCTCCTTGGTCATAGCATGGGTGAAGAGGCTTGGGCGATGATCATATGTATATATGATCAGTCTCTAGGCCATTGCCCTACTAGCTAGGACATTGCCACTGTCCCTTGCCTCTGCCATTCATGACGATCTTTAAACCTATAAACCTTCCTGGTCCTAGATTAGATGGTGAAGGGGCTTAGACGCTGATTACATGTATATACGGTCAGTCACTTTGATATTATCTTGCTAGGGCAATGTCACTGTCCCTTGCATCTGCCATTCATGAGTGGCCTTTAAACCTCCTTGGTCCTAGCTTGGGTGGAGAGGGGGCTTAGGCGCCCCAGTCCCTGGAGCATTGCCCTACTAGCTAGAACATTGCCACTGTCCCTTGCATCTGCCATTCATGAGCGGCTTTTAAACCTCCTTGATCCTAGATTGCGTGGAGAGGAGACTTTGCCGCTGATCATAGAGATATATGGCCAGTCTCTTAATTGTCCTACTAGCTAAGATATTGTCACAGTCCCTTACCTCTGCCATTCACGAGAAACCTTTAAACCTTTAAAGGCGACGATTCGGAGAAGATTAAAGCACGTTTAACAAAAATCTGCACATTAGGCAATTAAAGCTACAAAGGGGAAACACGGGTTAAAAAGAGGGGGAAAATAAGGGGACTAATACAACCACTGACCGTAATTGTTATTCTGACCTCATTAGGGGCCGTTAAAAAACAAGCGATGGGTCACTGTAATGCAATTCAGGTATACTTGAGTAATGCTGTTTTACCATTCGCCTATTCACATTCCCGGCCATTAAGGGATCAGGGTTTCTAATTAGTGCGACCTGTCTCTCTCTCTCTCTCTCTCTCTCTCTCTCTCTCTCTCGCTACTTTATACTTGTATACCTTTTCTTTCTTTTCTGTAATATTGATATAATGTTCTCTCTCTCTCTCTCTCTCTCTCTCTCTCTCTCTCTCTCTCTCTCTCTCTCTCTCTCTCTCTCTCTATCACACTTTTGCCTTGGATAATACCTTTTATTTCTTTATACTGTAATATTGTTATCTCTCTCTCTCTCTCTCTCTCTCTCTCTCTCTCTCTCTCTCTCTCTCTCTCTCTCTCTCTCTCTCTCTGTAGATAATTTTTTTAAATTTTTGACTTGGATAATACCTTCTATTTCATTTTTCTCTAATACTGCTGTAACGATTCTCTCTCTCTCTCTCTCTCTCTCTCCTCTCTCTCTCTCTCTCTCTCTCTCTCTCTCTCTCTCTCTCTCTCTCTCTCTCTCTCTCTCTCTCTCTCCGCATGATTTTTTAAATGTTTGACTTGGATAAAACCGGTTATTTCTTTTTCTCCAATACTGGTATAATAATTTCTCTCTCTCTCTCTCTCTCTCTCCTCTCTCTCTCTCTCTCTCTCTCTCTCTCTCTCTCTCTCTCACTCTCTCTGTTATTTTTTTAACCGATTTGGTAAAACACTTTTTATTCCTTTCTTTTTTTCCTTAATATCATATTTTTTCTCTCTTTATAAATGTGTGTATATACTGTATATATATATATATATATATATATATATATATATATATATATATATATATATACACATATAACATATGCATATATATATATATATATATATATATATATATATATATATATATACATATAACATATGCATATATATATATATATATATATATATATATATATATACACACACACATATATATATATATATATATATATATATATATATGCATATTCATATATATTTATACCTTTACTTTTGTGCTAGTTTTAATATCTCGCATGTAAATTAACAATATGTTTGCATCAGACAAAAACGTCCAATTAACCAAAAGTCGAGGAACATAGAATTCTGCAATATTCAGACCAAACAAGAAAAAAGAGAAAAGAAAGGACAGATAAAATCATATTTTTGTACTAATTAATAGCCTTTTATAGAAGCTTCTATCGTTCCGTGTCGGATTTAAGGCGTCACTATTCCACCTTCCTCTGTGTTCCCATAATCATTAACAGGTGTCACTTTGGTCTATTTTAACTTATTTTCGTAATTTCTTTAGCCAGACTGTTTAAATACCTCGTTTCGGTCGCTTACAGGAAATATTTGTTAAGTAAAACGATCGTAATATTGAATAGGAAAATTAAAATATTATATAAATATTTTCTACAAATTCGACGACTAAGGGGATAATAGTTATTATTATTATTATTATTATTATTATTATTACTAGCCAAGCTACAACTCTAGTTGGAAAAGCAAGATGCTTTAAGCCCAAGGGCTCTAATAGGGAAAAATAGCCCAGTGAGGAAAGGAAATAAGGAAATAAATAAATGATGAGAATGAATTAACAATACGTAAATTATTCTAAAAACCGTGACAAAATCAAAACAGATATGTCCTATATAAACTATTAACAACGTCAAAAACAGATATGTCATATATAAAATATAAAAAGACTCATGTCAGCCTGGTTAACATAAAAACATTTGCTCCAACTTTGAACTTTTGAAGTTCTACTGATTCAACTACCGGATTAGGAAGATCATTCCACAACTTGGTAACAGCTAGAATAAAACTTCTAGAATACTGTGTAGTATTGAACCTCATGATGGAGAAGGCCAGGCTATTAGAATTAACTGCCTGCCTAGTGTTACGAACAGAATAGAATTGCCCAGGGAGATCTGAATGTAAAGGATGGTCAGAGTTATGAAAAATCTTATGCAACATGCATAATGAACATATTGAACGACGGTGCCAAAGATTAACACCTAGACCAGGAATAAGAAATTTAAAAGACCGTAAGTTTCTGTCCAACAAATTAGGAAGAGAATCAGAAGCTGAACACCAGACAGGAGAACAATACTCAAAAAAAAAAGGTAGAATTGAGCCTCATGATGGAGAAGGCCAGGCTATTAGAATTAACTGCCTGCCTAGTGTTACGAACAGGCATTCAAAATTTAAGACTTAAAGGAATAACAAATGAAGATTAGCACAATCTATTCACGCTTAGCACAAATCAGTCCAGAGGTAACGGATTCAAACAGGAATTTAAAAGTTACAACACCACTCAATGTGGCAATTTCTTTACATACAAATTAGGAAATACTTGGAACATACTTCCAGAGGATGTAGTAAACAGTAATACGGTAAACGAGGTCAAGAAGTAAACAGCAATACGGTAAACGAGGTCAAGAAGTAAACAGTAATACGGTAAACGAGGTCAAGAAGTAAACAGTAATACGGTAAACGAGGTCAAGAAGTAAACAGCAATACGGTAAGCGAGGTCAAGAAGTAAACAGTTATACGGTAAGCGAGGTCAAGAAGTAAACAGCAATACGGTAAGCGAGGCCAAGAAGTAAACAGTAATACGGTAAGCGAGGTCAAGAAGTAAACAGCAATACGGTAAGCGAGGCCAAGAAGTAAACAGTAATACGGTAAGCGAGGTCAAAAAGTAAACAGCAATACGGTAAGCGAGGCCAAGAAGTAAACAGTAATACGGTAAGCGAGGTCAAGAAGTAAACAGCAATACGGTAAACGAGGTCAAGAAGTAAACAGCAATACGGTAAACGAGGTCAAGAAGTAAACAGCAATACGGTAAACGAGGTCAAGAAGTAAACGGTAAAACGGTAAACGAGGTCAAGAAGTAAACAATAATACGGTAAACGAGGTCAAGAAGTAAACAATAATACGGTAAACGAGGTCAAGAAGTAAACAGTAATACGGTAAACCAGGTCACGAAGAAGTTAGACAAGACCATAAGAATTCTCTAAACGTTCAAACAAAATCGCTCTAGCCAAGAGCATATGGAGTCTCCCCCAGTGGACTACGAAGATTCTAAGACATCCAAAATCCTTGTAAGTCCTTGTAAATAGGTCCTTATATCACTTAAAAATGATTGATTGATTGATTTGAAGTTTTCTGGCATCCTGACATCGAAGGTCATTGACGCCGAGCTTTGAAATGAAGTGAAGTTATAAACACGAAGAGCTGGACAACGATTGGTCATATGAATTATGTACATTCAAATCCCCTTTGTAATATTTAATCAGTAATCGGAATTGAAAAAGACAGATTATTATTAGTAATACGGAAGAAAAGCAGTATTCAATTTTCTTTAATGAGGCGCATTTGCACTGACTCTCATCGGTGCCCTTTTAGCTCGGAAAAGTTTCCTGCTCTCTGATTGGTTAGAATTATCTTTTCCAACCAATCAGCGATGAGGAAACTTTTCCGAGCTAAAAGGGCACCCCTGCGAGTCGGTGCAAATCTGCCTCACTTAAAAGAATTGACTATACATATATTTAGATATATCGTCCACGTTATGCATATCTAACGTCTATAAAAAGATCTTCAACAACAAAAAAGCATAATGGA
>NC_090744.1:26917452-26929952 GCF_036898095.1 Palaemon carinicauda
GGGGAGCAGTGGAAAGGGGGAGGAGAGTGAGGGGGGCAAAAGGGAAAGGAGGGGGATGAGGAACACAGATTCGTGCTTAATAAAAAGGACGAGAAATGACATTCTTTCTGGCGGCTGTCTGGCAACAATGGATAAAGGTTCATTTACTTTTTTTGAAAACCTTCAGACTTTCCAGTCACTAATTAGCCTTAAGCCGTAATGAATAGTAAGTACCACAGCCAGGTTCCATTCACTTGGCAGGAGCTAAAGTACTCCAAAGACCCCATTATTGGAAACTTTCTTTATTTTGCCCAAACATTCTAATGATGGTGTTTTTACATGTGGAACCTTCCGTAATTAAAGTCGGTATCTGAGGTCGTTATCCAAAACAGCTGTACAAGAGACATTCAAAGATACATCCAGGCACGGTTGCTGTAATTTGAGACTTGTAATCTTTTTCTTAATGGATGTCCCTGAGGGGAATTCAAAGAATTTGCCTTGGAATTTACCATTTTGGAATATTTCAAGATCTTGTGCTTCAACCTTATAGGCAAGCGCTACACACCCTCTACAAAGATTACAAGACTTCCAGAAGGCTCAAAACATATGATATTAACAATTTCAATAATAAGAGTAACTTTATCAATTTTAATAATTATAATTACAACGACGAGACGACGATTACTATTCAAATAATCCAAAATTCTTTAGCTCTCATAATTATGTATTTATATATTTTCAGATTCCAAAATTTAATGACCTCAAATGATGCAGCCTTCCCAAGATATTTTATCATTATCAAAATTATTATTATTATTATTATTATTATTATTATTATTATCATCTTTGGTACTGGTTTTCGGGTAAAACAATTGGTACTCTCGATATAGCTAGAAGTAAGGTAGCTTCCATTTAAGATATCATCAACCACTCCTTGGAAATTATCAGAATATTTCAAACCGAGTATCATTCTAGGATCAGGTAACCCTAGGGAGATATTGTATATTTTCTATTAATTACTTCGCATATATAGTTTATTTCTGTTTCATTTCCTTTCCTCGTCAGGCTACTTTCCTGTTGGAGCACTTGGCTTTGTAGTATAATCCTTTTCCTACTAGAGTTGTAGCTTTGATGATAATAATAATAATAATAATAATAATAATAATAATAATAATAATAATAATGATAACTCAAGAGCTTTTCGATAACTGTGTAGGTATTCCCAGATTTTGTCACAATAGGGTTTTGAAAAACTCCGAAGTCCCTTCTATCACTAAATATATTTTACACCACGTAACACTTTCAACATTCTCTTAAGACCTTCCTATACTACAGAATACTGCAACAACCTGCAACATTTTCAATTTTGATTTCAAAGGATCTATACCTACTCAAGCGTATTGATTGATTGATTTAAAGTTTTCAGGCATCCTGACATCTAAGGTCATTGACGCCGGTAACATTTAATTTATGTATACAAAAATAAAAAATAAAATAAAATAAAAAATAAAATAAAATAAAAAATAAAAGAGTATTCAATTAAAATCATAAAAGTTGAATGTCATAAAAGTTAAATAGTTTTCAGAAGACCTGCTTCTGAAATAAATCTAAAAATGCCACTTGCATAGTACACATCATTTCCAAGAATCTTGGCAAGGATGAACCTGCCACCCTCACCTCGAGCCTCAAACAAATATCTATTCCTTAAGTTGTTATAATTTGGGCATTAGGTCAACAAATGCCTCACTGTTAGAGGTACTAAACAGTCGTTCTTAGTAACATTAACACTATGGAAAACACTGAGCCAATGAACTTACTCTAGAAGATATTTTCAGAACCCTTACAATTAACATTCCGAGAAACTCGGATATCTGTATATTTCACAAACTTGCAAACAATGAAAAAGGACTTTTAATATTTTCTTCCTCTTTTATTTTTAGATTATCCTTGATGTCTTTGGAAAAAAATATTATGGGAACGTTTATTAATATTTTGATGTCTATTTAAGGGATACCCTAGATATTTCTATGTTTTGTTGTGGAAAGTTGATAATTTCAAGTTCTTACTTCCGTAGAGAGAGAGAGAGAGAGAGAGAGAGAGAGAGAGAGAGAGAGAGAGAGAGAGAGAGAGAGATTAAAAAAGTCGTAACAGGAAAATCAAATAATTACTTTCTGATATTTTCTACATGAAAATCACATATAACAAGTGGAGATATAAAAACTATTTTTACAGGACCGCACAAAGAAACGGCCAACAGTATAACAGACAAATAAAAAAAAAAAAAGAATCAAACCTCGAAAATACAGGAAAATACAGCAAATGCCGACTCATAAATTAAAGAAAAAACGTTTCGAAAATACAGGAAAATACAGCAAATGCAAACTCATAAATTAAAGAAAAAACGTTTCGAAAATACAGGAAAATACAGCAAATGCCAACTCATAAATCAAAGAAAAAAAAACATTAAAAAAAATTGCTCATAAACAGGTCCCATATTCGAGATGAAAAAAAATTTGCAATTTCCTGATTTAAAAAAAAAAATCACGAGGACATCGTTCCATTTTTTTTCCAAGCTGGAAAAGGAAACAAATGACCAAAACACTTACAAATGAGTCATTTAGGAAGGAAATCAGCGATTAAGTGGATCTGTGATTGCGATCAGGCCGGCCAATCAGTCCCTTATGAAGGCATCAAGTCGGCTGATTGGTTCTCAATGGAAAGATTGTCAATCTCTTTAACGCAATAAGGAGATTAACGCATCTGGAAAAAATATGACGTCTCTGGAGATTGGGGCCGATGGAAGAAGAAGAAGAAGAAGAAGAGGAAGAAAAAGAAGAAGGAGGAGGAGGAAAAGAAGAGGGGGAGGATGAGGCATAAACAAGTAGTGGAGTTGGCGGAAGGGGATACAAGAGAAGAGGAGGAGGAGAGGAAGAGAAAATGAAAGAGAAGATATGTAAGTACGAATAGAAGGAAGATTAGGTAGGGGACCGTTGGAAGAAGAAGAAGAAGAAGAAGAAGAAGAAGAAGAGTGGAAGAAGGCATAAACATTGAGTAGTATTGGCAGAGGTGGACATAGGACAGAAGAGGAGGAGGAATAGTAGTGGTGTATAAGAGAAAGAAGTAATGAAAGAGATGTAAAGAATAATAGGAGTTGATGGAAGAGGAGGAGGAGATGAAGAGCGATTGGAGAAGAACATAACAAATAATAAAAAAGGAGGAGGAGGAGTAGATAGAGTAAATGGTGAACAACGAATTGGAGATGAGATATAGACGGACGAAGAAGTGGAGGAGTAGGAAGGATGGGTAATTAAGTTCATATCTTGGCGAAATAGACTACTGAAACCAGAAATGAGAAGACCTATCAGCATAGAACTAATATATTATCAAAATAAAACATTCAGAAGAAATCATATCTTTTTTTTGGGGGGGGGAGGTCCGTTCCGATATTAATAGGAAAAATGTCTAGTTTTATCTTAATAATAATAATAATAATAATAATAATAATAATGATACTAATAATAATAATAATAATGATAATAACAACAATAATAATATCAATAATATTAATAACAACAACAACAACAATAATAATAATAGTATTAATAATAACAACAAGAACAACAACAACAACAATAACAACAACAATAACAACAACAATAATAATAATAATAATAATAATAATAATAATAATAATATTCATCACGTCACAAATCATGAAAGCTGGTCTATACAAATACAACAGCTATATACAGCTTCTTCAGTATCATAAGAATTATTGTCTACAATTGATCTTAGTCGTGGGATAGTTGCTTACCATAATTATCAACAATACCTATAATAGGGTTGTGAAAGCGCCATTGCCTGGTGATTGCCAAACTGGGATTCGAGTCCCGCTCATACTCGTTAGTTCCTTTGATCACTGCAGCCTCACCATCCTTGTGAGCTAAGGATGGGGGAGGGAAGCGGTTGAGGGAGCCTATAGGTCTATCTGCCGAGTCATCTACAGCCATTGTCTGGCCCTCCTTAGTCCAAGCTTGGGGGGAAAAGGGGATTGGGCGCTGATCATAATCAGTTAGTCTCTAGGGCATTGTCCTGCTTGATAAGGCAATGTTACTCTCCGTTGCCTCTGCCTTTCATGAGTGGACTTTAAACCTTTAAATAGAACCAGAACTCAAAATGTATATCAATCTCGTCATTTTGAGATAGGTATCACTAAGTGAACGATAAATTTGTCTATCTCTTTATCTCTATATAACCTAATTATGCTATGAAACAAAATCTAAATAAATACTTTGTACTATATTCCGTCATCAACTCGCTCTCTGCAGTGAACTAAAAATGGCCAAGATTACTGTTGTTGTTGTTGTATATAAGTATATATATATATATATATATATATATATATATATATATATATATATATATATGTGTGTGTGTGTGTGTGTGTGTGCGTGTATATACATATATATATATATACACTATTATCTATCAAATTAACTTTACTATTATTAATAACCATTAAGCTCTCTGTCTCTCACATCCTAAGAACAGAAAATAATATATAGACACACTGTCGATACAACCAATTACTCTCTCTCTCTCTCTCTCTCTCTCTCTCTCTCTCTCTCTCTCTCTCTCTCGAGGATTTTAATATCGAAAAGACCGTGTACGGTGTCGTTCCATTTCAGGGGCAATTCCAGAAAAATTCATCAAATGCTCTCGTCGTCGCTCCGGCGGTTATGAGAAGCGTCAATCATTCCTTTCATTGGCTAAACTGCGCTGAAGCTCTTCCAGTTCTGGATCCTGGAATTGGTTACCTGATACTGAAGCTCTTTCATGTTACCCCTTAATTTTTTTTTTTTACTACGCTGAATTTCTTACAGTCAGCATCCTAGAATTGGTAGTATGTCGAAGATCTTCCAGTTCTGAGATCTGGAATTAGTTAGGCTATAATGAACATTTTCTAGTTCTGGATCCTGGAATTGGTTACCTGATACTAAAGCTCTTTCACGTTACCCCTTAAAATTTGTTAAACTACGCTGAATTTCTTCCAGTCGGAATCACAGAATTAGCTAAACAACGCTGAAGCTCTTCCATTTCTGGATCCTGGAATTGGTTACCTGAGACTGAAGCTCTTTTAAACTACCTTTTTAAAAAGTTTTTACACTACACTGAATTTCTTCCAGTCAGGATCATAGAATTAGTTAAGAATGTCGAAGACCTTCCAGTTCTAAGACCTGGAATTGGCTAAACAGCGCTGAAGCTCTTCCATCTCTGGATACCAGAATTGGTTACCTGATACTGAAGCTCTTTCACATTACTACTTAAAATTTTTCACTACGCTGAATTTCTGCCAGTCTGGATCAATGAATTGGTTAAGAATGTCGAAGATCTTCCAGTTCTAAGACATGGAATTGGCTGAACAGCGCTAAAGCTCTTTCATCTCTGGATCCTGGAATTGGTTACCTGATACCAGAGCTCTTTCGCGTTACCCCATAAAATTTGTTAAACTACGCTGAATTTCTTCTTCGCAATCACAGAATTGGTAAAGTGTGTTGGAGATCTTCCAGTTCTAAGACCTGGAATTGGCTAAACCACGATGAAGCTCTTCCAGTTCTAAGACCTGGAATTGGCTAAACCACGATGAAGCTCTTCCAGTTCTGGAACCTGGAATTGGTTACCTGATACTGAAGCTTTTTCACGTTACCCGTTAAAATCTTTTAAAACTAAGCTGTACGTCTCCCAGTCAGAATCCTAAATTTGGTAAATAATGTCGATCTTCCAGTTCTGAGACCTGGAATTGGTTAAACTATACTGAAGCTCTTCTGGTATCTGAACCTAGAAATTGGTTTCACAATGTGGAAGTTCCTCCAGTTCTATAACCGGAAATTGGTAAAATTATGATGTACCTCTTCCAGTTCTGGACAATGGAATTGGTTTAACTGCACTTAACTTCTAGTCCTTGACATTGACATTGGTTATATTATGCTACCGCTCTTCTAGTTATGGGACCTGGAATCGGTAAAAAAGTGTTGAACTTCTTCCAATTTTGGGTCAGGGGATTGTTTAAACAGCTCTTAAAGTTTAACGTGTTCCGGTTCTGGACCCTGGAATTGGCTATACTATATTGAAGCTCCCCCATTTCTGTATTCTGGAATCAGTTAAATTATTATAAACCTCTTACAGTTTTGGATCCTGGAATTGGCTAAGCTATGTTTAAGCTCCTTCACTTGTGAGCATTTGAATTAGTTAAAAAACTAAATCTTTACTATTTCTGGGGCTTAGATTTGATTAAACTGTTATAAACTTCATTTAGTTCTCGGACCTGGAGTTGGTTAAACTATGTTGAAGACTGTCAAGGTCTGGGCACCAGAACTACAGTATGTAAATTAAGCTGACGCTTTTCCAGTTCAGGACCCTAAAGTTTGTTAAACTGCACAGAACTTCTTAAAGTTCTGGACCATGAAACTGGATAGAATACACTGAACTTCAAATTCTGGCCCTTAGAACTGGTTAAAATATCCTGAAGCTCTTCCAGTTATCAGGCCTATAACTGGTTAGACTAAGCTGAAGTTTTTCTAGTTCCCGATCAAGGAATTGGGTAAACTATGATGGATCTCTTCCATTCCTGGACCATCCCCTTGGGGTGAAGCTTTTTCATTTAGACTCAGGAGTTAGCTAAACTTAGCAAAGCTATCCCAGCTTCATCCTGGAACATATTAAACTCCATTGTGGCTCCTTTTCCTATTGAACGTTGAACTGGCTTAAATTTAAACAAGTTCTTCCAATTATGATGCCTGAAACAGGTCGTTTAAAATATGATGGAGATATTCGAAGCCTACTTTGAGGCTCTTCAAATACTCTATCTAGAAGCTCATACAGTTTTACACTTTTGAATTTGTGAAGCTATGTTCAAACCTTTACAATTACTTTGAATCTGTTTGAATTCTGGACCCTGGAATGAATTAAACTACGCTGATGATCCTGAAATTACACCGAATCTTTTCCAGTTCTAGGCTCTGGGATTAGTAACACAACAATAGAGCTCCATGAGTTCTGGGCCTTAGAATTTGTTTATAATAAGTTATAGCTCATTCTGGACCCTGGAAATAGTTAACCTGCGCAGTAGCTCTTTGATGTATATCCCTTAGAAATAGCTAGAGTACCTAAAAACTTAAAATACTATAACTAGAACTAGTTAAACAACAATTACGCTCTCCAAGTAATAGAAGCTGTAATAGGTTAAACAGGCAACAGTTTTCCTAGTTTTGAACTCTTGGGTATGGCTAAACTACCATGAAACGCCTTCAGGTCGTCAAGCTCCTAACCTAGGCTAGGGTATTCAACCTCTGCACTTAGGAAATGTTTCTGGATTATGGAATTGGGTAGATTACTAAGGACCCACGACTTCTGTGATTTAGAGTGAAAAATACTTCAGAAATATACCAAGAAGTTGATTGTATTCATGGCCTGTATTTAGGTATGTAATAGGACTATACTTATAAATGTACTGAATTAGCAGAGTGGATTTCTGAACTAGACAATTGAACAGAACTTTTATACAGTTTCAAGTACGGTTCTATTATAAAGAAATAGAGTGAACAGACAATTCATACGAATTATGAATAGTGGCTCACTAAAATAAAATCAAGAACATCCTCAATAATAATGACTGATTGATTGATTGATTGAATGAAAGTTTTCTGGCATCCTGACATCTAAGGTCCTTGACGCCTCAATAATAATGAATTTATGTAAAAAAAGTAAATATTGGTGGGAACGACAACACTCTACCATTAGTATAAATATACTAATGATAATGATTACAACTATAACTTAAAGTATGTTTTTGATAAAAATATAAAAATGATAATTGCTATCATTTATGATAATCATCCTATTATGCTTACAGACGATTTTATGCCAGTCTTAAGCCAACAAATCCTAAAAGAATGATATAGAAACAAAGGGAATTTGAGAGAGAGAGAGAGAGAGAGAGAGAGAGAGAGAGAGAGAGAGAGAGAGAGAGAGAGAGAGAGAGAGAGATTTGTTATGCAATAAAAGGTGGGAGAGCATAAGTATGACAGAAAAAGAAAAGATGGAACATTATTCTGATTTGACAATAAACGATGTGATAGAAAATTGATAACAACATCATGACATGACAGGAATGAGAAGAGAAAATGAAAAAAGAAAGGGAACTGAAAGAAGGCAAGGAAACCCTGACAAATTTAACAATTAGAAATTAGGAACACAAATGATAATTCTAAAAACCAAGAAAACTCAAATAAGAAACAAATTATAAACAATAACAATTTAGAAAAAATCGAAAGATAAACAAAATGAAAAATGAAAAAAAAATTAAAAAATATAACAAAAGAACAAAACCTAAACAAAAGAAGTCAAAACATACGAAAGAAAGTAAATTGAGAACTATAATACTTTACCTTTATATATAAAACATAGAGAGAGAGAGAGAGAGAGAGAGAGAGAGAGAGAGAGAGAGAGAGAGAGAGAGAGAGAGAGAGAGAGAGAGAGTTAGTTGGTAGGCGCCCCTGTACATTTTAATATTAAGAGATCCCTTTCCAATTCGCCTATGCCTGTATACATATATGTGTATATATATTTTTAAGTGTTTGGAGCCACTCTCAATTTGATATGAAGCACATTATTAAAACCGGTTTGGTTTATATGTAGCGTGTGAGGCTTTTAATATTGCACATACTTTCCTGCAGTAAATTGGACGCCCTTGCTCACCTCTCTCTCTCTCTCTCTCTCTCTCTCTCTCTCTCTCTCTCTCTCTCTGCGTTGCTTTCCGTATTCGTGGTGTTGTAACGCCGGGCTTTTAAAGAACTCTCTTTATTAACTTTTGTTTGGCGATAATAATAAAAGTTAGGATTAAATGTTTTTATTTCTGTTGTTGATCGGAGTAATTTTAATAATTACTAATGCTAATTTGACTATTCTCATTATTAGTATTATAAAAAAAGAAAAAAAAAATTACAGTGCCAAGATAATGACAATAACACGAATAATAACACTGCATCAGTATAACATCAGAATGAACAAAAATATACTTCCATTCTTATGTTGAACAAGCTTAAAAAAATGCCTCTCTTTGTGGTTCAAAGGTTTTAAGGCCGTTCATGAATGGTAGAGGCAAGGGACAGTGACATTGCCCTAACAAGCAGAACAATACCCTAGAAACTGACAATAAGTACATATGATCGGCGCCCAAACCCTCTCCTCCCAAGGTAGGACCGGAGAGGGCCAGGCAATGGCTGCTGATGACTCACCAAATAGACCTAGAGTCTCCCCATAAACACCCCATTCATATCTCACAAGGATGATAAGGTTGCAGGAACCAAACATACTAACGAGTTTGAGATGGACTCGAACCTAGTCTGATGATCACCAGGCAGAGACGTTACCAACAGGCCACCAGAACCCTTATATATAAAAGATCTATTGTAATGTTACTCGTCTTAAACTATTTCATATCAATTTTTTCATTACTTTTCTTGTAGTCTATCTTTTCTTTTTATTCCTTTCCTCACTGGGCTATTTATTTCTCGTTGTCCTTGGGCTTATAGCATCCTGGTTTTTCAATGATCAACGCCAGAACAGAAGCCTTAGAAATAACTAAGGTCAGAACATTGGCCTTAGGAAAAACCTTAACCTAGATTAGTCCCTTGACAGAGGTTGACATCTACGCATGGATAGGACGAGAACGAAATCCTAATCTGGATACAGGCCTTTGGAAACCGGATCTCAACAAGGGACTTGGGAAACCTCTGGGAAACCGGATCCCAACAAGAGCCTTGGGAAACCGAATCTCAACAAAGGACTTGGGAAACCTCTGGGAAACCGGATCCCAACAAGAGCCTTGGGAAACCGAATCTCAACATGGGAATTGGGAAACAGGACATCAACAAGAGCCTTGGGAAACCAGATCTCAACAAGGGCCTCGAGAAACTGGATCTCAATAAGGGCCTTGGGAAACCGATCTCAACAAGGGCCTCGAGAAAGTGGATCTCAACAAGGGCCTCGGGAAACCGGATCTCAACAAGGGCCTTGGGAAACCGGATCTCAATAAGGACCTTGGGAAACTGGATCTCAATAAGGGCCTTGGGAAGGGCCTTGGGAAACCAGATCTCAACAAGGGCCTCGGGAAACCGGATCTCAACAAGGGCCTTGGGAAACCGGATCTCAATAAGGACCTTGGGAAACTGGATCTCAATAAGGGCCTTGGGAAACCGGATCTCAACAAGGGCCTCGAGAAAGCGGATCTCAATAAGGGCCTTGGAAACCGGATCTCAACAAGGGCCTCGGGAAACCGGATCTCAATAAGGACCTTGGAAAACTGGATCTCAATAAGGGCCTTGGGAAAACCGGATCTCAACAAGGGCCTCGAGAAAGCGGATCTCAATAAGGGCCTTGGGAAACCGGATCTCAACAAGGGCCTCGGGAAACCGGATCTCAATAAGGACCTTGGGAAACCGGATCTCAATAAGGGCCTTGGGAAACCGGATCTCAATAAGGGCCTCGAGAAACCGGATCTCAATAAGGGCCTCGAGAAACCGGATCTCAATAAGGGCCTTGGGAAACTGGATCTTAACAAGAGCCTTGGGAAACCGGATCTCAACAAGAATCTTGGGAAACCGGATCTCAACAAAGGGCTTGGGAAACCGGATCTCAACAAGAGCCTTGGGAAACTGGATCTCAACAAAAGCCTTGGGAAACCGGATCTCAACAAGAGCCTTGGGAAACTGGATCTCAACAAGAGCCTTGGGAAACCGGATCTCAACAAGAATCTTGGGAAACCGGATCTCAGCAAAGGGCTTGGGAAACCGGATCTCAACAAGAGCCTTGGGAAACTGGATCTCAACAAGAGCCTTGGGAAACTGGATCTCAACAAGAGCCTTGGGAAACCGGATCTCAACAAAGGCCTTGGGAAACCGGATCTCAACAAGAACCTTGGGAAACTGGATCTCAACAAGAGCCTTGGGAAACCGGATCTCAACAAGAATCTTGGGAAACCGGATCTTAACAAGGGCCTCTGGAAACAGGATCTCAATAAGGGCCTTGGGAAACTGGATCTTAACAAGAGCCTTGGGAAACCGGATCTCAACAAGAATCTTGGGAAACCGGATCTCAACAAAGGGCTTGGGAAACCGGATCTCAACAAGAGCCTTGAGAAACTGGATCTCAACAAGAGCCTTGGGAAACCGGATCTCAACAAGAGCCTTGGGAAACTGGATCTCAACAAGAGCCTTGGGAAACCGGATCTCAACAAGAATCTTGGGAAACCGGATCTCAACAAAGGGCTTGGGAAACCGGATCTCAACAAGAGCCTTGGGAAACTGGATCTCAACAAGAGCCTTGGGAAACCAGATCTCAACAAAGGCCTTGGGAAACCGGATCTCAACAAGAACCTTGGGAAACTGGATCTCAACAAGAACCTTGGGAAACTGGATCTCAACAAGGGCCTTGGGAAACCGAATCTCAACAAGGGCATTGGGAGATATCCGGATATGAGTAAGGTAGCTGGGGGGGGGGGGTAGCAAAGATTGTAATTGATTTGAATTGTAACTGTAGTTGAAATTAATAAATCAGTTCATGATAAAAGGGGAAACATACATTAGAGTAATTATTGAAATTGCTTAGATTACTTTTTACATGAAAAAATTGAGAAAAATAAAGTTTATAAGAAAAAACACTGAGTGGACAAAGTAGTAAAAATTTGTACAAAGTTAACATTATTGGTAAACAAGTATGAAATTAAGATTGAAATAGTCGTGAAGAATTACAGCTAAACTTTTATCAGTAGAATTAAATATGTATATATATATATATATATATATATATATATATATATATATATATATATATATATATATGTACACACATGTATATACTGTATATATATATATATATGTGTGTGTGTGTATATATATATACATATATATTATACATTTTTATATATATATATATATATATATATATATATATATATAAATATATATATATATATATATATATATATATACTGTATAAATATATGTATATATATAAATATATATATATATAAATATATATATATAAATATATGTAAATATATATATATATATATAATATATATATATATATATATATATATATATATAAATATATATATATATATAAATATATATATATATATATATATATATATATATATATATATTGTATATTTCACCTAAGAAGACAAAAATTCTAAAACAAGAATTTTAAGAATTTACCCCAAAAGGATGAAAAGTCTATTAAACATAATAAAAGAAAAAGAGAAAAAATAGAAAAAGTACAAAAACTTAACACATAAAACGAAAAAAAAAAATATGAAAAAAAATTTTCATTAAAGGAAGCTGTGGAAATCATCTCAAGGGCCCTCCTTATCTCTTCCCTTGATAACCAGCATCTAAGGACACGACCGTTTCGATCCACTGATAATGATCCACAAATCGCCATCCGCCAAAGGCATA
>NC_090744.1:26934952-26942452 GCF_036898095.1 Palaemon carinicauda
TATATATATATATATATATATTTATATATACTTATGTATATATATATATATATATATATATCTGTACGTGAGTGTGCGTGTGTATGTCTGTATGTATAAATGGTGTATTTATGGCGTCTATAAATTGAAAACATCTTTCCGAATAAAAAAAAAACACCAACTGGTTTCAGGAAAAGACAAAAATAGCGACTAAGTTGGTCTATTTAATATCTGTCGACACCAGTCACATTAAATGGAATAAAATAGTAACTTATCCGAAGAGATGTTGTCTTCGACATATAGACGTCCCAAATATATCATATACACATGTATATGAATATATTTCATATATAGATAGGACCTTTTTTTCTTTTTTTCGTGACCCATGCAATTGCTGGTACCCATTTAAGAAGTTATTATGTGGATAATATGACGGGAACGATCAATGACCTATCAACTGAGAGCCAAGAGATATACCACCCCAAACATATGATATAATCTAATGATTTATCTGGAAAAAGGTGGGTGATAGTGTTGTGTGTATCTATATATATACATGTGTGCATATATATATATATATATATACACACAAACTGTACATATACAATATATATATATATATATATACTGTACATATATATAATATACATGTATCTAATGATTGTTCTTTAAAAGGGATGACGTTCTCTCTCTCTCTCTCTCTCTCTCTCTCTCTCTCTCTCTTTATATATATATATACACACACACACACACACACACATATATATATATATATATATATATAATCATTGATGTAAAAGTTCATTCCTTTATATCATCCATCAAGACTGCCCTACTTAAGAATACGATACTAAAATTCGTGCACCTAAAACACACAAAAAATAAGAAGATTAATCAATCAACTATCACTCAAAAAAAAGATGCAGATTATGTAATCTCTCTCTCTCTCTCTCTCTCTCTCTCTCTCTCTCTCTCGTCCTTAACAGGAACTACCGAAAAAAAATTTAGAAATAGCTGGGAATCACATAATGGCAAACATTTTTGAAGTTGAAACGATTGAGTTTTCGTCGATACTTCGCTCGTCCATCGGCAATTTTTTTACGATTTTTGCCATACGTCACGGAGATCAACGTAGATTAACATAAACACCTGCATTTCCAAACGTTTTTTCCCAAAATGTTTATTCTCATTTTTTTAATGTCAGAATATAGCATTTGTGCGGACTATGATAAAAAATCATCTAAAAGTGACAATTAGCAAAGATCAACACTTTAACGCTTGCTGCTCCAAATGCTTTCTGAATGCAGTTTATTTCACCCTGATAAAATGGTTGATGAAATTGAATGGATTAATATTCTCAGTCACTTGAAAATATTTTGTGTAGTTCGAAATATTCGGATGAATAACATTTTTCTAATTCCATACTAACCATATGCCGACAATCTATGACTTAAATAATAAATTAATGTGAGAGAGAGAGAGAGAGAGAGAGAGAGAGAGAGAGAGAGAAGAAGAAGAAGAAGAAGAAGAAGAAGAAGAAGAAGAAGAAGAAGAAGAAGAAGAAACTTGGTCAAATCAAAATAAATTTCCTGACACATCCATCATTATTTGACAAATGGTGGCCAAAAATCATATTCTATAAAAGTAAAATTACATCGGTGAGAGTATAGTTAAAAGTGACACTCGTATCATTGATTTTGCATAAAACGAGACCATAAAATCAATAAATTAAGGTAAAAATAACCCACTTTATAAGTAAATTTATATAAGGCCAGAAAAACCATCAATAAAGTCAGGCAGAATCAATATAGGAAAATAATCTTACTTGAAAAAACTAGGAAAATAAACTTAATAATGATAAGTAAATATACTTAACAGGGTCATGAAAGTTACCAATAAAGTTAGGCAAATAAAGTCAATAAAGACAGGAAAACAGATAAATTAAAGAAAGGAAGAATAAAAAAATAACTTCAGAAAAATTAGGACTTAATAAAGGAAGGAAAAAAAATTCATTCTAAAGCCAAGAAAATAAACTAAATAATGGTAGGGAAATACACTTAACAAAACAAGGATAACAAAGCCATAAATGTAACTCGTTGTTGAAAACAATATAAATTCTGATATTTCTCCTATTGATAGAATTTGAATTACAATAATTGGTTACAAAATATGAATTTGATACAGGATAGTATTAACTAGGAAATTATTTTTTTCAAAAACAGACAAAATATAAAATTTAAAATAGTTAATATTAATCTTTATGCCTTATTTCCTAACATAGTTAATATTAACCATTATGCCTTTTTCTCTTAACATAGTTAATATAAATCCTTAGGCCTTTTTTTCCTAACAAACAAAGTTAAAATCGAAAATCAAACTTATTTTTTTTTCTTAGTTAGGATGTCATTTTCAAAAATAAAACTCAAACATTTAAATTAAATAATGGCCATATTTTTTTTTCAAACCATAAAATTATTCTAAACAATATGTGAGTTCAGTGTGACATATCTACAAGTTCTCTTTAATGAATCAACAAGAAAATACAAATTAAAATAAAAATTCATAAAATACTCAAAAGAAATCAGTATTATGCAATAATACAAAAATACGAATTTAAAAAAAAAAAATTCAAAATACAGTACATAAAGCATTTGAACATTCCAAGCGCAGATCACTCCTACCCCTCCCCCCAACCAAATCCATACCTACCAGGGGGCCTGAAACCACCCTCTAGCCCCCCCCCCCCCCACCCCCCTGGGACTCGAACACCTATCTGATTATCTCACTAAAATAGATAATAACAAAACGAGGTTAAGTGACTCTTCACAGTGTCCTTCAAACAGACATGTCACTTCACTGGCGAAGGTATATGAAGCTGTGACATTTCAAAACGCATTTCTGGATGTGAATTACATAAATGGCACATCGGTTTTGCGAGATCTGTTTGCATGCACGACAAAATGTGTGGGGGGAAATACAATAACGATAAAGCATTTATATATGCAATGATATAATAGAAATGCCTGTGTACGTACATTTATTAGTGTACGGATACCTGTACGTCTGCTCTTGGAATACTCGTGTGTGTGTGTGTATATATATATATATATGTGTGTGTGTGTGTGTGTATATACATATATATATGTACATTATGTATGTATGTATATATATATATATATATGAGTATATATATATATTTATATATGTAATACATATATATACATATATACATTTATATCATGTATATATATATATGTATGTATATGTATGTAATACATATATATACATATATACATTTATATCATGTATATATATATGTATATATATATATATATATATATAAAGTGCCACAGGTAAAATGAAAGTATGAGTGAACCCTGACTAGTTTCGTCTTACTTCTTCAAGAGGGCAGATTTATTAAGAGAGAGTTTTACATTATATATGGCGCAGTAAGAGTACGAACATCCATACAGACATTCTTGTATGTCACAAGAAAAATAAACATTTACAAACACGAAGCACCGTAAACCCTATGTGATGCGAGCACTAAACATCCATCCATACACATACAGTACACTGTATACTGTATATACACATATGCCACTATATTTCTTAATCTACACTGTTTAGAAAAAAAAAACTTAAATGTAATCGGAAATTCTCCGTAGAAATATAATGTTCTCAGCCGTATTTCAGTAAATACAGGCGACCTTAATTTTACTCTACTTTGTTAGTATCTCTTAAGAGTTGGTGACAATAATAGCGTACCTTGACATCAATATATCCGTATTAAAAACTGTAAATGCCTGGCAACATTTATTCCAGGATTGTTACTGATAATTTACAGCAAACTTTTAACAGTGTAGATCAGACACACCATTCTATACATCCGTTTCCAAAGATACTAATTTTACGCGCATAATTCATTAAACTTAATGATGCTTCAATCAAAAGGAAGAACAATAGACGAATCATGCCATTTCGGTGTTCGACACATCATTAATTACATCAGAAGAAACCTATCAACCCAAGAGAAAAAACCAAGAGAGTGAAATTAGACCTTTTAGCATTACCACACAAACGTAACGTTATCCTTGGACTTCTTCTTATATCGTATATGTGCCCATGTTCATACTTAGCTTTAATGTCTTAAATAGATTCAAGCTTATAATAACATTTTTACATAGTACATATAGACGCAACTTAATTCTCACTCCTCTACGTATCTTTTATATATTTATTAAATTTTATTATCAGACTTCTATACAGTATATCTTACTTAAAGACTTGACTTCATTGTTAGCCTCCTATATATCCCCTATTAACCAAACATTCTCTTTAACCTCCTATAATATATATATATATATATATATATATATACAGTATATATATAGACTGTACATAAACTCATCTATCTCCAAATAATCAGAAAATATATTCGGGCAAAATGATGCGTGATATGAATGCGGCGACCACCAACATTGTGACGCCAGCAAACACCGAACCACCCAAATCAAACAACAGTGAACCAAATCAATCAATTACTGAAGAACAGCAAAGGAGACGGACAGACCGACGGGTGTGGTATGGCTCTTATAAAGGGGGGCAGGGGGCAGTGGGTAGGGGGCAGGGGGGGAGCTGGATGTTGTTATGTCCGGCAGCAGGAGCGCGTCCTTTCGGTAATCCCTGGCGCCGTGGGGTCAGCCAGCAGGGCCAGGCGGGGGGACCACGGGCCAATTCCCTGTACTTGGACACGTCAAGGGGATACTGAACTAATGGACAATCACACCTCCTTATTAGCTCTGTCATTAGCATTATCTGCTTGGAATTAGCGACACGGCGTTGGTCGTTATAATTATGACTTGTGCTGGCATATAGAGCGATGGATCGTTTACTGATTGGCGGTTCTGGGAGGGGTGTTAGTGGTGGTGGTGTTGGGGGAAACTATTAATAATAATAATAATAATAATAATAATAATAATAATAATAATAATAATAATAATAATAATATCTATATTGATTAGCAAGATCATTATCAATATTACCAGAACCTACAGCCAAGATTAAGGAACTTACTTATTAATAATGATAATCTCTTCTATATAGTAAAGAGTAAGTCTCTCTCTCTCTCTCTCTCTCTCTCTCCCTCTCTCTCTGTATATTTATATATATATATATATATATATATATTATATATATATATGTGTGTGTGTGTGTGTGTGTATGTTACCGCTCACACTCAGCGGAATTGCTAGATTTATAACTAACACGAGTTTACCCATCCCTCGGATAGGAGGAGAAGGAATAGTCATACCTGGTGAAAGAAGATGGATGTGCGTCTGTGTGCACATCTCTCTAAATATTTAGCCGTCCTTTTTGACTGGCTGTGTACACTAGTTATCGTAATCATTTCGATAAGGACGAGGGCAACATTAATATAGGGTCAACCTTTTTATTGATATCATAAGTATAAATATTATTATCATCATCATTAGATATAACAGTAATGATAATAGGAACAATATTCCTTGGAATACTGACTGTTGATCATACATCTGTTTTGAGTCTTGACATGGCTAACTTCAGATGCTATTAATCGCAACCACAACAACCATCCTCCAAACCAGGATATTAGATAACACCACCCATGTAAATGGAAGTTGAAATTTCTGTTAAAATGAACAGAATCCTGGAAGATATTCGAGTTACTTAGTCAACGGGGTAAAGGGCTTCATGAGGGGTAACCTCATGAAAATTTTCAAAATTTTACTGCTTTACCGATATCCTGTGCCAGGATTTGATTATTATTATTATTATTATTATTATTATTATTATTATTATTATTATTATTATTATTATTATTATTATTGTTGTTGTTGCTGTTGTTGTTAACATTATCATTATTATCACTATTATGTAAGCTACAGCCCTACTTGGAAAGGCAGGATGCTATAAGACCAAGGACTCCAACAAGGAAAAACAGCCCAGTGAGGAAAGGAAATAAAGAAAGGAACAAACAACAAGAGAAGAAATGAACAATTGATATGAAATGAGCAGAGCGAGGAAAGGAAATAAAAGAAAAAAATAAACAAGAGAACCATTCATATTTATCCTATGTTTTTTTTTTCTAAGCATTATCTCAATAGATTGGGTCATCTGTAACTTTACATAGAGAAGAGAGTATTTAGGGTTGTGGTGGCCGATTTGGTAACGTCCCTGACTGGTGAACGCCAGACTGGGGTTCGAGTTCCGCTTAGACTCGTTAGTTTATTTGGTCGCTGCAACCTCACCATTCTTGTGAGCTAAGGATGGGGGGGGGGAGGTTTGGGGGAGCCTATAGGTCTATCTGCTGAGTCATCAGCAGCCATTACCTGGCCCTCCCTGGTCCTAGCTTGGGTGGAGAGAGAGGGCTTGGGCACTGATCATATGAATATATGGTCTGTCTCTAGGGCACTGTCCTGCTTGATAGGGCAACGTCACTGTCCCTTGCCTTTCCCATTCATGAGTGGCCTTTAAACCTTTATAGGTGATGATTATTTGAGTATTTTTTGTGTTAATTCTGCCTTTAATGGATTCTATAAACATTTGCATTGACCTGAGATAACTGGAAAACAAACATAGATAGGATCTCATAAATCTACGCAACTACAAACAAGGAGAACAAATATATTCTACGCAACCACAAACAAGGAAAACAACCATTCCTAGGATACCAAAAATCTACGCAACTACAAACAAGGAGAACAAATATATTCTACGCAACCACAAACAAGAAAAATAAACATTCCTAGGATCCCAAAAATCTTAGCAACTACAAAAAAGGAGAACAAATATATTCTACGCAACCACAAACAATAAAAACATATATAGGGTCCCCAAAATCCTACGCAACTTCAAACAAGGAAAAAAATATATTCTACGCAACTACAAACAAGAAAAATAAACATTCCTAGGATCTCAAAAATCTACGCAACTACAAACAAGGAAAACAAATATATTCTACGCAACCACAAACAAGAAAAACATAGATAGGATCCCAAAAATCTGCGCAACTAGAAACAAGTAGAACAAATATATTCTGCGCAACCACAAACAAGAAAAACAAACATTTCTGGGATCCCAAAATATTACGCAACTATGAACAAATATACACAAAGTCGTAATATTATCAAACAGCAGAATGTCATTAAAAACACAAAAAACTTCCAGACCATCATTCCAGAACACTAAAACTCTCACAATAACACATAGCATACTTTGTATTACTGGAAAAAAAATCAGTATATCTCTACCACAAACACGCACCGAGAACACTTATCTGAATATCAATAACACACACGCCATTTCTAAACAGAGCCACAAACAGTCAAATACTCTCGTTATATGCAAACATCAAACACGGCGTGTCCGTTGTTCTTAAATCATACCAAACACACATTCCAAACACGCAAAGCACTCACCATTCTGACAAGCATAAAGACGCAAACACGCCTTGTTAACGGAAATAAAACTCAAACGGAC
>NC_090744.1:26947452-26957452 GCF_036898095.1 Palaemon carinicauda
AATTATGGACAGATCATCTGTTTAAAGGTCGCTCATGAATGGCAGAGGCAAGGGACAGGACAATGTCCTAGAGACTGACCATATATTATTATTATTATTATTATCATTATTACTTGCTAAGCTACAACCCTTGTTGGAAAAGCAGCAATGCCTATAAGCCCACGGGCCCCAACAGGGAAAATAGCCCAGTGAGGAAAGGAAATAAGGAAAAATAAAATATTTTAAGAACAGTAACAAACATTAACAAAAATATTTCCTACATGAACTATAAAAACATTAACAAAACAAGAGGAAGAGAAATCAGATAGAATAGTGTGCCCAAGTGTACCCTCAAGCGCTCACGGCTCTTCTCTATCAAACTAGGTCTAGGGAGGGCCAGACAATGGCTGCTGATGACCCTGCAGGTAGAACTATAGGTGTCCCCAATGATAGTCAGGCTGTAGACACTACTAGAAAACATAGAAGTCAATTTCAATTACTTAATTGATATGGGTAAGCGTAGAGCTAAGAGGTTGTACATAATCTTCTTGAAGAAATACAACGAACTCCCAGTGCCTTCACACTTGAGCGTATTTTGGAGAGTCTCCACCCCCCCCCCCCCGTTACAACAACAATTAATATTGTTACTCATAATCTGTATATTAAGCCATGTGGTTTCTTAACCGAGACGATGTCTTTAATTTATATACAAAATTTTATGCAGGTTTCTTAGTTCAGTACTCTCTCCTCTTTTCAGTATAATACGAAAGTAACATCAGGAACAGTTTAAAATTTATGCACAGAAGAGGCTTTCTGCTTCAAGTGGATCATGAAACTGAAAAAAATCACTAAAATAAATCTGAAAAACTGAAGCAAATAGGAAAATCCATCTTAGTGTGAAGTTCGAAACTATATGCAGTATAACACGTTAGCATCTATTCGTAGCAATTTATCAATTAAAAGATATAAATACATAAAATAAAACTTTTACAATGTCTAGCAACAGAGGGAGAAAAATATTACAGAAACCTACATTATAATCTATAATACATATCCCGAAGAATACATGGAAAGTGAATATTATCATTATTATTATTATTATTATTATTATAATCAACTTAGCAAAAACCATTGGGTAAAAGCAGGATCCTACAAGCCCAACGACTCCAACAGTGAAAACAGCCCAGTGAGGAAAGGGAATGAGGAAACACAATAGTGTGCCCAAGTGTACCCTCAAGAACGAGAACTCTACCCCAAGCCAGTGGAAAACCATGGTAGAGAGGCTATGGCACTACCCAAGACTAGAGAACAATGGTTTGACTTTGGAGTGTCTTTCAAGATACGAGGGGACATTGAAAGACTCCCCTTAATTGCATAACGGGACTGGACCCCCGTGTTGAACTCAGTCAGAGGCAAAAGATAAACTTACCAGTTGATAAGTAGGATGAGAGTAAGGCTTACACCTTCAGACTTGTGCAAAAACAAGAGTGAAGTAAATTTATAAATAACATCGCGCCGAGTTTTTAAAACCAAAACTGGACTGTGTATATATATATATATATATATATACACATATATATATATATAAATAAATAAATATATATATATATATATATATATATGAGAGAGAGAGAGAGAGAGAGAGAGAGAGAGAGAGATGTAAGTATCTTAAATGGCATTTCAGGATAATTTGACGCATTAAGGTGTATTTCCGTAAGTTAGAGAGAGAGAGAGAGAGAGAGAGAGAGAGAGAGAAAGAGAGAGAGAGAGAAGAAGAAGAAGAAGAAGAAGAAGAAGAAGAAGAAGAAGAAGGTGGTGTGCGTAAGAATTTTCAATTAAAGGTAAAACGAGGACGTTCACTCAAGCCTAGCGAAATTGAAAAGGTAGTTTGAGTTTTAATTTGAAAACAGACTCGCCTTGCGATCATCTTACCTCGACTTGCACGGGACCCAACGCACACCAAAAGAGCATTTCAAGAATGTTACCAGGAGAGAGAGAGAGAGAGAGAGAGAGAGAGAGAGAGAGAGATTGGAAGTGAAATGACGGTCCAGACAGAGAGAAGGAAAGGAACGGAGGAGAAAGAATGCTGTAAAAATACCAGGGGTTAGATATATATATATATATATATATACAATATATATATATAGATATATATAGATATATATTTTTATATAGATATATATATATATATATATATATAAAGATGAATACATTGATCGATCGACAGACCAACAGATAGATAGATAGATAGATAGATAGATAGATAGATAGATAAATATATCGATCAATAGATACGTACAAAGAGTAGTAATGGGAGAGAAGAGTGCCATAAAAAATATCAATAGACAGATAAATATCTATAAAAATATAGATAGACATATCGATAGATAGCTTCAAAACACTTATGCAAAGACCAACGGAACATCTCTTTAAAATGCTATTAAAAAATGTGAATTCCCTTCAGAAATGTCTTCATTAAAAGCAACTAGCAGTTTCTTAAAATGTCTCCCTGAACCCGCCAAAGATGGACAAGAAATTCCCTTGTAAAATTTAAAACTTTCCCAATTAAAAAAAGGAGTTTTAAAACTGCAAAAGGAAGAATTCTTCTGAAATGTTGTTGTAAAGAACATGGATAATTATTTATAAGTGCAAAGGTAAAGAAAATTTCCTTTTATATTATCTATAATTACTTGTTTAAATATATTAAGAAAATTCTAAAATATTTTCCCATAAACCAATAAAAAATTTTCTTGGTGATGAGAGAAATTCAATTTTCATAAAACATCAAAAAATATATAAAAATTTACACTGGATCCCGTTTAAAGGTATTTTTCTTTCATATAACTGCACGAATTTCTAAATATTTCTTATAATAATTTCTATAAAATATCATCACTCAAACTTAGAGTTATCGTTAAATATTTTGTAATCACCAACATCAAAATCCCTTATAGTTATCGCTTGCAAAATCAAGAGATAGAAAAGGATTGCAAACCATTAAAAAAGCACTGACTAAAATGCACCATTGTCTTAATTCGAAAGGAAACTATGATACAATATAAACTGTTATGTTGATTTCGCTTTTAAGGGTGGAATCGTGCTAACAGAAACTCCTTAATGTTGAAAAAGGTAATTACAGTCAACACAAACACGAACACGCAAACATATGTGGTTATATATACAATTATCTACATAATATATATAAACACAAAAAGACAGACACACATACATATATATTTAAACATATAAATATATATATATATATATATATATATACAAATAAATATATATATATATATATGTATATATATGTGTATATATATACATATATCTGCATATATATACATTTATATACATACATACATACATATATATATTTATATACATATATATATATATGTATATATACATATGTATATATATATACATATATATATATATATATATATATATACATATATATATATATATATACACATATACACACACATTCTATATACATACATATGTTTGCATCTGTTGATAAAACCCACGTCATTAACTCATTTCCCTCTTGTCGATAAAAATTAAGGATATCCGTAAAACGAAGCAAATAAAGTGATAGAAAAAAAAGTCTCTACTCGTTTCCTAGTCGCATTTACTTTCCTTTGAAACCGTGTCAGCAAATCCCAGGAGATAGGCGCAGCCACCTTGGTCACCCAGACCTAATTAAAAGTTTACCAGGAATTTAGAGAGAGAGAGAGAGAGAGAGAGAGAGAGAGAGAGAGAGAGAGAGTCGATACTAAAGTCTACGGCCCTTCTTTTCCGTATTTAATTTACTCGCAGTTGGTTTATGTTGCAATGTTTTTACCTATATCCACCTATGTTCTTTTACGTATATTTATGAATACATACATACATACATACATATATAAGTGTGTGTATATAACCATATATGTATGTATGTATACTGTATATATATATATATATATATATATAATTTATATAGATATATATGTATATAATTATGTATGTGTATACATATATATGCATATATATATATATAATATATAAATAATAATATATATCTATATATATATTTATATATATATATATATATATATACATATTATATATATATATATATATATGTCCGTGTGTGTATATATACATACATATATACATATAGAGTATATCCCTTTCAGGATGGGGATAGTTTAACGTGGGGAAAAGGTTTGCATATCGCCATAATCAGCAAAGTTAGTCAGGGCCTCCCATACCAGGTTAGTTTTCTGTGAGCGATCAGACTAAATTCTTCCACTATCACCAATCCACATTGGCTAGCGTGCTGATGAAAATGGCCATACCGCAGACATGACTAAGGCCATGTCTGAAGCCTTTGTCCTGCACTGGACGACAAATAATTTTTTTTTCTCATTGCAAACGCCAACAAGAGAACAGCGCATCCTTCAGGATTAATCCTGAAGGTCAACTTGATAATCCTACGCCAATTAGTTAAATCTTAACAGACTATAGTATCCAATTATAAGTGCGTAGACTGGTGGATAGAGGGCCAGAAGCAAACCAAAAGTCTATCAAATGTGAGCACAGCGCTATACCTACTAGTTCATGGAATATTTATATATATACTGTCTATATAATATATATATATATATATATATATAAGTACATATATATAAATACATACATATATATATATATATATATATATACACACATTAAGAATAACAGAATGGGGCCCTAGGATTGTAAAAGAAGCAAGGGAAGGAAGAGAAAGCAATGGATTGACGAACTAAGAAATTTGCGGGTGTGGCTAGCATAAAAAGACCATAAACAGACGCAAGTGGAAGGACATATCTGAGACCTTTGTTCTGCAGTTTACTAACATGTAATGATGATGATGACGACTGTTTATATATATATATATATATATATATGAATATATATGTGTGTATGTATATACTATTTGTATATACTATTTATGATAGTAATACAACCTGGTAAACGTTGAAATAAAGTTAGTGCTAACTTTCATGCTATTTTAGCAACTGTGGTAGCATAATTATTAGCTACCTTGATTTCCATTTGAAGAGACTGCGGTCTGATTACTATACTGTATATACATATATATATATATATATATATATATAATATATATATATATATATATACATATATATAAATATATATATATAAATATATATATATAATAATAATAATAATAATAATAATAATAATAATAATAATAATAATAATAATAATAATAATGATAATAATAATAATACTAATAATAATAATAATATTAATAAATAGAATAGACCCGCATTCAGGAAAGGAGAAATTATTCTTAGATCGAAGAGACCATCTCTCTATCATTTCAGAATAGGAAGGGGAAGGTCCTTTCAAAAGTAATATATATAATATATAATATATATACATATATATATATATATATATATATACAGTATATATATATAAATATATATATATATATATATATATAATATATGTATATATGTGTGTATATGTGTGTGTATGTGTGTGTATCAACAGCGATAACGAGGAGTCATAGTGCTGTTCCCAACAATCAAAATATTCTAAGGTTTTAGAAATTGTCTTCCTATTCTACCTAAGGAATCCGCAAAAAATAAATTCATGCTATACAGAAACAACAAATAAAGTAATTAAGAAATTAATTAACACAATATACTTATCCAAGCCTCGTTCCAGGTTTAATTAAGCTGCTGGTTTATCAATATGTGTCCTGCAAGAGGAAGGTCTGGAAAGAATCTTAGTTAAATTATGTTGATATGCCAAGCACTGGTTTACCAATCTAATCTAAGTGACATCAACATGCCGGAAATTAACGTAATGATTTTCTGCGACTTCGATAAACAAAGTAGCATAATGATTGGATCAAGACTACTGAATCGCTCATCCAAGACGAGGTCGGGTAACTGATTATAGTCCATTTCTTTTAGCGAGTCATATTTGCACCGACTCGCAGCGGTGCCCTTTTAGCTCGGAAAGGTTTCCTGATCGCTGATTGGTTGGACAAGATAATTCTAACCAATCGGCGACCAGGAAACTTTTCAGAGCTAAAAGGGCACCGTTGCGAGTCGGTGCAAATATGACTCGCTAAAAGAAATGGACTATAGGCTTGTACATTCTAGCACCCCTCTGTTAAAGAGGGGTCCAATTACTAAACGTGAACCTGAAACCTGTTCTTTTATAATTCTTAAACTTTTTTGTATATAAGACTACAACTTGAATCTATCCATAACAAATTTGGAGAGTCGAGATTTACAAACTACAGGATGTAGCAAATTTTTTTTTCTATTTGGTAGGATAAGACATTTCTGGGCTTACTTTAATTAGTTTATTAGGGTATAGCTCTGCAATAAAGTTACGCAAAGATTGAAAAGGTGATACTGTCTATTGTTTTCTATTTGTGATTTTCCTGCCCTTCTGGAAAAGCCTTGAAAATCAGCTGATTTTTTGGTTTGTTTGATATGTATTAAATCTTAGATAAATCCCACGGATGTGCAACATACTGATATAATAATACGTTGCTAATACACATCGATTTATGGGTACACTGAATAATCATGGGCATTTTATTCATACAGAAAATACTATACTACTGTACTTACTTTACTTTCATCATTAGCATCAGTTGATGAAGACATTGATGCAGTTGATGAAGAGTTCTAATGAAATGACACATGGTAGAGGAATGACAGACTCGATATTAATCAAATGGGTTCTTAGCATGTATATCCATTTGAGGGTTAAAGAGAAAATTAAGGCATATTGTGATGCTACTCACAGTATAGGAGAATAGTATGTATAAGCCAGAAAGGATCGCTTCATCATCATCATCAACCGTAACTATACTCAATTCTTTTTTAAAAAGTAGCACTTGCACCGACTCGCAGCGGTGCCCGTTTAGTTCGGAAAAATTCCCTGCAACCTGATTGGTTAGAATTATCTTGTCCAACCAATCAGCGATCAGGAAACGTTTCCGAGCTACAAGGGCACCCCTGCCAGTCGGTGCAAATGTGCCTCGCTAAAAAGAATTGACTATAATTCACTACAGGACAAATACCCCCAGAGAAGTCCATCCACTCATGTCTGTTTATGGTCTTTCTGTGTCAGTCTATACCCGCAAATTTTATTACCTCATCAATCCTTCGTCTTCTCTTCCTTCCCCTGTTTCTTTTCTAATCTCCAGGGACCCATTCTGTCATTCTTGATTTCCATCTATTGTCTGTTATTCTCATTATATGTTCTGCCCATGTCCATTGCTTTTACTTGTTAGAATATCCCATATTTTAGTTTGCTCTCGTATCCAAGTTGCTTTTTTTCTGTCTCTTAGTGATATTCCTAACATTATTTTTTCCATTGCTCTTTGAGATGTAACTAGCTTACGTTCTAACGCTTTAGTAAGGCTCCAATTTCTTAAATTACCCATTCGGTTTAAATTAGCAACAGACAAATACAATTCGTAAAATTGAACATCAAAATACGCAGGGAATTCAATCGCTTTTGATTTTGCATTACCCGATTCATTCACATCCCAATTTGCATAACCCATCTTTTATTCCCTCTTCACTATGGGAATCCTCCCATCGAAAGTAAGCCGTATAAAAAAAAAATGGTAAGCTCTCGAGAAAAAAGGTGGCTCTTCTGCGCTCTTCCGCCATCTCCTCCTTCTCAATAACCGCCATCTTTTCCATATGGATTCGGGATCATAAAAACAAGGACGAGTTTCGTCTTTTATGCAAATCCGGAGGCTGGCTGAAGTCGTTTCAAGAAGCCAAGGAAAGATGGCGGCGACTTTTTTGTTGATTAAGTCTCGGCTGGGGGGGTGGGATGGGGAAGAGAAGAGAGGGGAAGGGGGAAGAAAGAGGAGAGGGAGGAGGAGGAGGTGGAGGTGGAGGTGAAGGAGGAGGAGGAGGAGGAGGAGGAGGAGTGAGAGAGTGAGCGAGAGAGGGAAAAGGTGAAGAGGGAGGGGTGGGAGAGAAGAGAAGGGGGGAGAGGAGAGGGGGAGGGGGAGGAGGAGAGAGAGGGAGACGAAAAAGGTGAAGACGGAGAGGTGGGAGAGAAGGGGGGAGGGAGAAGAAAGAGAAGAGGGATGGGAGGAGGAGGAGGAGGAGGATAAGGAGGAGGAGGAATGAGAGACAGTCAGATGGAGAGGGAAAAGGGGAAGAGGGAGAGGTGGGAGAGAAGAGAAGAAGGAGCAGGAGGAGGAGGAGTGAGAGGTAGAGGGAGAGCAAAAAGGTGAAGAGGGAGGGGTGGGAAAGAAGAGAAGGGGTGAGAGAGAGGAGAAGAGAGGAGGAGGAGGAATGAGAGACAGTGAGATGGAGAGGGAAAAGGTGAAGAGGGAGGGGTGGGAGAGAAGAAAAGAAGGGGGAGGAGGAGGAGGAGCAGTGGGAGGAGGAGGAGGAGTGAGAGGGAGAGGGAGAGCGAAAAGGTGAAGAGGGAGGGGTGGGAAAGAAGAGAAGGGGGTGAGAGAGAGGAGAAGGGAAGGAGGAGGAGGAGGAGGAGGAGTGAGAGGGAGACGGAAAAGGTGAAGAGGGAGTGGTGGGAGAGAGAAGAGGAGGAGGAGTACGAGTAGGAAGGAAATGAGAAGGGGAGGGGTTAGAGGAGAAGGGGGAGGGGGAGGGGGAAAGGGAATGAGAAGGAGGAAGGTGAAGAAGGAGGGGAGAGAAGAATTAGAATGGGGAGGGGGAAGGAAAAAGAGAAAGGAGAGGGGGGAAGGAGAATGCGAAGGGGGTTAAGGGAGAAGAAAAATAATCCTAGTGCAAAAGAGAAAGGGGGAAACGAGAAGAGGAAGGCTGAATAGGGAGGGGTAAAGAAAAGGGGGGAGAGGAAGAAGGACCAAGGCATTCCCCACTCAGCCTCCTCCTCTTACAAAGCCCCCCTCCCCCCCCCCTCCAAACAAAAGAGTGGAGTTTGGGCTGGATGGAAGCCCTAAGTGACCGTTCATCATGGAGAGACAATCGGTCGCTCTTCAAAATTATTCCTTTGGAGGGAAACGGCCCAAGAGAACAGATACGACGACTCCCGGAAATATAAAATGGAAGGAATAAAAGACAGTTTAGTAAGGAAAGGGAAAGGGGGGGGAAAAGGTGAAGGGGAAAAGGGGATAAGGGAAGTGGAAAGGGAAGGGAAATGGAAAAGGGTGAAGGGGGGATAAGGGGAAGTGGAAGGGAAATGGAAAGGGGTGAAGGGGGATAAGGGGAAGGGGAAGGGAAATGGAAAAGGGTGAGGGGGGGAAGGGGAAGGAAAATGGAAAAGGGTGAAGGGGGGATATGGGGAAGGGGAAGGAAAATGGAAAAGGGTGAAGGGGGAAGAGGGGGAAGGGAAATGCAAAAGGGTGAAGGGAAGCGAAATGGTAAAGAGGAAGGGAAAAAGGTGAAGTGGAAGCGAAAAACGTAAAGGGGAAAAGGGAAAGGGTAAATAATAAAAAGGAAGGGAAAAGGGTGGAGGGGAAGCGAAAAGAGTAAAGGGGAATGGAAAAAGGGTAAAGTGGAGGGGAAAATGGGACATTGGAAAAAGGAAAAGGGTAAAGGGGGAAGGGAAAAGTGAACATTTGACTAAAGAGAAAAAGGAAAAGGGTAAAGGGGAAGGGAAAAGAGAACATTGGAAAAAGGGGAAAGTGTGAAAAAGGAAAAGGGAGGGAAAAGGAAAAGGGTAAAGGGGAAGGGGAAAGGGTAGAGGCAAATGGAAAAGGGAACATTTGAAAAAGGAAAACGGTAAAAGGGGAAGGGAAAATGAACATTGAAAAAAGGAAAAGGGGGAAAAGGAAAAGAGAGGAAAAAGGAAAAGGGTGAAGGGGAAAGGAAAATTGAACATTTGAATTCAGAGAAAGGGGGAAAAGGGAAAAGGGTAAACGGGTTGGGAAAAGAGAACACTGAAAAAAGGGAAAAGGGGGAAACTTGCAAAAAAGGCGAAGAGGAAAGAGAAAGGAAGTGGAATGGGGAAAAGGGGGAAGGGAAAAGGAGTGAAGGGAAAA
>NC_090744.1:26959952-26961349 GCF_036898095.1 Palaemon carinicauda
AATATACAGTAAAGGTGATGTAATATATATATATATATATATATATATATATATAATATATATATATATATATATACATGTATATATATATATATATATACTATATAGTGTGTGTATACATAAATATATATACACATTATGTATATATATAAAGAGAGAGAGAGAGAGAAAGAGAGAGAGAGAGAGGAGAGAGAGAGAGGAGAGAGAGAGAGGAAGAGAGAGAGAGGAGAGAGAGATAACTAAAAATTAAAACACGCAAATAGTGTCTCAAACCAATCTTGCTAGTCCGCATACAATCTAAATACAAGTCAATCATTAATGTGTGTGCTAGCGAGAGAGAGAGAGAGAGAGAGAGGAGAGAGAGAGAGAGAGAGAGAGAGAGAGAGAGAGAGCTCTCCCGGTCTTGATTTATTCCCGGGAATTATCTTTGATATATTCCTTCAATACTCTGATGCATATTCCGGAAGGTTTAGATTTGGGAATTGAGTGCAAACGGGATCTGGAGGAATAGAGGAGGAGGAGAAGGGGGAGAGAGAGGAGGGGGAGAGGTTATTGTACGTCAGAGGAAGGGGCAGATAGAGGATAGAATTAAGGGGGGAGGGATAGGGGATTTACAAGCTGGAGGATAGAGAAGATAGAGGCATAAGGAGGAAATGAAATGGATGTAAAGGGATAAAGGTTAATGAAGTCGAGGTATTACCTATCAGGGGGAAAGAGATAGGGACGAGAATAGGGAATAGTACGGGAATATGAAAGGAAAAATGAGAGAATATTAAGAAATAGAAGATAGGATAGAGAACAAGAAGGCATATAGATTGATGAATGGTATATAGGAAAGCATAAAAATTAATCTAGAACAGATAAGAAATGCAGTAGAATAGATTAACAGATAAGGCATGCCAATTGAGAAATGGGGTAGAATAGGAGATTGGATAGAAAAATGGGAAAGAGGGATGTAGAAGGATAATGAGGGGCTAAGAGAAATACGCTAGACAGAATAGAAAAAAAAAAAGTGGAAATGGAGGATGGAGGATAGATAATATGTTACTTCAAAGTAGAGAATAGAAAAATATTTATATAAAGTACAAAGAGAAAAGACATGAATATTTGATAGGAAATTGACCAAATGTTTGGAAGGCTTTAAAGGTTTAAAGGGCCACTCATGAAAGGCAGAGGCATGGGACAGTGATACTGTACTAGCAAGTAAGACAATGCCCTGAAGACTGACCACATATACATATGATCAGCGCCCAAGCCCCCTCTCCACACAAGCTAGGACCATGGAGGGCCAGAAAATGGCTGCTGATGACTCATCAGATAAACCTATAGGCTCCTCCAAACTCCCCAACCTTAGCTCACAAGGATGGTAATGTTGCAGACACTATAGGAACTAACAA
>NC_090744.1:26961849-26966849 GCF_036898095.1 Palaemon carinicauda
ACAGTAAAAGAAATAAAAGGTATTATCCAAGGCAAAAGTAAGAGAGAGAGAGAGAGAGAGAGAGAGAGAGAGAGAGAGAGAGAGAGAGAGAGAGAGAGAACAATATTACAGTAAAAGGAAATAAAAGGTATTATCCAAGGCAAAAGTAAGAGAGAGAGAGAGAGAGAGAGAGAGAGAGAGAGAGGAGAGGAGAGAGAGAGAGAGAAGAGAGCATTATATCAATATTACAGAAAAAAGAAAGGTAATCCAAGTATAAAGTAGAGAGAGAGAGAGAGAGAGAGAGAGAGAGAGAGAGAGAGAGAGAGAGAGAGAGAGAGAGAGAGAGAGAGAGAGAGAGATAATTGTTATGTCAATATTAAAAAAAGGTGTTATCCAAGTAAAAAGGAGAGAGAGAGAGAGAGAGAGAGAGAGAGAGAGAGAGAGAGAGAGAGAGAGAGAGAGCATTATATCAATATTACAGAAAAAAGAAAAGGTATCCAAGTATAAAGTAGAGAGAGAGAGAGAGAGAGAGAGAGAGAGAGAGAGAGAGAGAGAGAGAGAGAGAGAGAGAATTGTTTATGTCAATATTAAAAAAAAGGTGTTATCCAAGTAAAAAGGAGGAGAGAGAGAGAGAGAGAGAGAGAGAGAGAGAGAGAGAGAGAGAGAGAGAGAGAGAGAGAGAGAGAGAAATAACAATATTACAGTAAAAAGAAATAAAAGGTATTATCCAAGGCAAAAGTAAGAGAGAGAGAGGAGAGAGAGAGAGAGAGAGAGAGAGGAGAGAGAGAGGAGAGAGAGAGAGAGCGCATTATATCAATATTACAGAAAAAGAAGAAAAGGTATCCAAGTAAAAATAAAGTGGAGAGAGAGAGAGAGAGAGAGAGAGAGAGAGAGAGAGAGAGAGAGAGAGAGAGAGAGATAGGTCGCACTAATTAGAAACCCTGATCCCTAATGGCCGGGAATGTGAATAGGCGAATGGTAAAACAGCATTACTCAAGTATACCTGAATTGCATTACAGTGACCCATCGCTTGTTTTTTAACGGCCCCTAATGAGGTCAGAATAACAATTACGGTCAGTGGTTGTATTAGTCCCCTTATTTTCCCCCTCTTTTTAACCCGTGTTTCCCCTTTGTAGCTTTAATTGCCTAATGTGCAGATTTTTGTTTAACGTGCTTTAATCTTCTCCGAATCGTCGCCTTTAAAGGATTAAAGGCTACTCATGAATGGCACAGGTAAGGGACTGTGACAATATCTTAGCTAGTAGGACAATTATAGACTGGCCATATATCCCTATTATTATTATTATTATTATTACTTGGTAAGCTACGACCCTGGTTGGAAAAGCAGGATGCTATAAGCCCAGTGGCCCCAACGGGGAAAATAGCCCAGTGAGGAAAGGAAACAGGAAAAATAAAATATTTTAAGAAAAGTAACATTAAAATAAATATTTTCTATATAAACTATAAAAACTAACAAAACAAGTGGAAGAGAAATAAGTCAGAATAGTGTGCCCGAGTGTACCCTCAAGCAAGAGAACTCTAACCCAAGACAGTGGTAGACCATGGTACAGAGGCTATGGCATTACCCACGACTAATTCAAATTCAAATTCAAAAAAGTTTATTGACATATAGATACATCAAATGGGATGTATTAGCATGCTAATGCATCCCCAACAAAACTTATCACAAAGCTCTTTTATCTATTCCAGTAAAACCTAGGAAACTTGTTAACAATTTTTTTTGCGATATTATTATTTAAGACAAAGCAAACTTGCTCAGTAACACTATTAATAGAAACATTTCTAAATTCCCTAAGTTTATCACATTCTAACATAATGATGCAGAGTATGCGAGTATGCTTCACCACACAATCTACAGGGGTATACCATCACCATCAATATATTGCCAACAATAATTATACCCCAACCTCATTCTCATAACAAAAGTATCAACTTAGAAAGGACCTTGCCGTATGTAACATTAGTATTTTCAGTAACAAGCAAATAATGCCTCATACTGACGCTGCCCTCATCCAAGATCTTTAAAGCCTTTTCTGTTCCCCAAACCTCTCGTTTTATTTTCATTCCTCGTTTTATTCTATTAAGGCTCATAGATGTTTCTATGTCAATGTCAGGCTTTCTTGTGGCCTCCTTGGCCAGATTGTCGGCAACTTCATTTAATGAAATACCTATATGAGACGGAACCCAATAGAACTTTACAGTTATTCCTTTCTCCTGAAGCCGACAAACCAACCCTTTACAAAGAACAACCACCTCGCTATTAGTGGGCGTTTTGCTATTTAAGGCTAACAAAGCATTCTGGGAATCAACTAATACAAATATATCCTTTGTTTTATTAACTACCATTTTGAGACCCTCATGTATAGCATGTAACTCTGCTACCGTAGACGATGTTTCATCTTCAATCCTCTTAGACATCATTTCATCCACACTAACATCATTTTCATAATATTCACGAACCACCACACCACAACCAGCTTTATTACCATTCACAGAGCCATCACAATATATATGAATGGTATTACACTTGGGTAACATGTTAAATTTACTAAGAAAGTATTGTCTTAACACATATTTATTACATTCGCTCTTTTTATAGTTCAACTTACTTATACATATATTTAACCTACAACATAACCATGGTTTTGGACACATTACTCTTTCCAATTGAACACAAAATTTAACAAAGTCATATTTTAACAATATTCTATATAGTTTTCTCAAATGAACATTAGGTTTATTCGAGATTCTACGGTTACCAGACATCATATCAATAGCCACTTTTAAAAACTCTTCACCCCTCCTTATACTTCGGACAACCGCTGCACAGACTATTTCTTGAACTCTTTCAGAGATACTTGGAAGGTTCAACTCTATTCTCATGATCTCTGTGCGCGTGCTCATGGTACAACCTAGTATTAGGCGCATTGCTTGATTTTGTATTACTCCTAACTTCTTTAATTCTCTCTCCGGATAGCAGATTAGCACTGGGGCTGCATAATCAATAACCGAACGAACTGTGCTTATGTACATCATTCGCAATACAGGTATACCGGCACCATTGCCTCGGTTAGCCAATACCTGCAAAGGTTTTAATCTTGCCAGACAAATATTTCTAACATAATTTACTTCATCCATACTTTTGTGAAACCCAATATACATACCAAGATATTTATAAGTTCCTACCTTTTCCAGCTGCCTCCCATTAAATGAAGTCTCGTTTTCAATTGGAGAACGTGACTGAATTTTACTTTTATTCTCATTAACAACTAATCCCATGTGCAAGCATAAATTATGTAATTCAGCTAAAGCCTCTTTCAAAACTAACTCATTTGTGCACTGGATCATTATGTCATCAGCGTAAATTACAACTACCCACGACTAGAGAGAGATGGTTTGATTTTGGAGTGTCCTTCTCCTACTTACCATAGCTAAAGAGTCTCTTCTACCCTTACCAAGAAGAAATTGTCCACTGAACAATTATACTGCAGTAGTTAACCCCTTGATAGAAGAATTGTTTGGTAATCTCAGTGTTGTCAGATGTATGAGGTCAGAGGAGAATATGTAAAGAATAGGCCAGACTATTCGGTGTATGTGTAAGGAAATGGAAAAGAAACCGTTACCAGAGAGAAGGATCCAATGTAACAGCGTCAGTCTCCTCTCCACCCAATTTAGGATCAAGGAGGTTTAAGATCCACGCATAAATGGCAGAGGCAAGGGACAGTGGCAATGTCCTAGCTAGTAGGGCAATGCCCTAAAGACAGATCATATATACATATGATCAGCGCCCAAACCCCCTCTCCACCCAAGCTATGACCAAAGAGGTTTAAAGGTTTAAAGGCCACTAAAGATTGTCAGAGGCAAGGTACAGTGACAATGCCCTAGTGACTGACCTTATATACATACGATAAGGGCCCAAGCCCCCTCTCCACCCCAGTGAGTACCAGGGAGGTTTAAAGACCACTCAAGAATGATAAAGGCAACGGACAGTGACAATGCCCAAGCAGGACAATATTATTATTATTATTATTATTATTATTATTATTATTATTATTATTATTATTATTACCTAAACTACAACCTTAGTTGGAAAAGCCAGATGCTATAAGCCCAAAGGCTCCAACAGGAAAAAAAGCCCAGTGAGGAAGGGAAACAAGGAAATAAACTACAAGAGAAGTAATATACAATTAGATTATTTTAAGAAGAGTAACATTGTTAAAGTAGATATCGCATATATAAAATGTAAAAACTTAAAAAAAAAAAAAAAAACAAGAGGAAGAGAGATGAGATCGAATAGTGTGCCCTAGTGTACCCTCAAGGAAGAGAACTCTACCCCCAAGATATTTGAAGACCATGGTGCAGAGGCTATGGCACTACCCAAAACTAGAAAAATATGGTTTGATTTTGGAGTGTCCTCCTAGAAGAGTTGCTTACTATGGCTAGAAGTCTCTTCTAACCTTACCAAGAGGAAAGTAGCGACTGAACAATTACAGTGCAGCAGTTAACCCCATGACGAAAGAATTGTTTGGTAATATCAGTGTTGTCAGGTGGTTTGAGGACATAGGAGAATGTGGAAAGAATAGGCCAGACTCTTCGGTGTATGTGTAGGCAATGGATAAGTGATCCGTAACCAGAGAGAGGGATCCAATGTAGTTCTGTCTGGCCTGTCAAAGGATACAATAACACTCCACCGGTAGTATCTCAACGGATTACTCTTGTCCTGGCCAACCTACTGCCCTAGAGATTGATCATATACACACATGATCAGCGAGGGAGGTTTAAAAGTTTAAAGGTCTCGTGAATGGCAGAGGCAAGGGACAGCGACAATGTAGCAGGACAATGAGAAACTGACCATAAATACATATGATCAGCACCCAAGCCCCCCCTCTCTACAAAGCTAGGACCTGGGAGGGCCAAGCATTGGCTGCTGATGACTCAGCAGGTAGATCTATGGGTTCCCCAAAACCCCCATCCTCAGCTCACAAGGATGGTGAGGTTGC
>NC_090744.1:26974349-26994349 GCF_036898095.1 Palaemon carinicauda
TGGCTGCTGATGACCCTAGCAGGTAGACATAGAGGGTCCCCCAAACCCTCCATCCTTAGCTCACAATGATGGCGAGGTTGCAGCGACCAAAGGAAATAACGAGCATGAACGGGACTCGAACCCCAGTTAGACAATCACCAGTCAGGGACGTTACCACATTGCCGACGTGAATGTCAGGTTATTCATGCAAACAGAATGGAGAAGAAGAGAAAGGAAGTAGATAGATTGTAAAAAAAAAAAAAAAAAAAAAAAAAATTGGTGTTTGTAGTGGGGTGGGTTGACGTACTAATGATGTGCTCTCTATGTAGTGTAGGTGTGTGAAATGATATGTTGTGATTATTTAACTGCAAAGTTGGTTTATCTGAAATTCAGCAATTGAAGGATGATTGTGGTAGGTGCTGTTGTAGTAGATGTTTTTCAGAGCCACCCAATGTTATTAGATCAGCTTTCTGCTGAAGAGACTACCGTATATATATATATATATATATATATATATATATATATATATATATATATATATATATATATATATATCGAATGATTTTCCATTGAAACCTTTCCCGAGAGAGAGAGAGAGAGAGAGAGAGAGAGAGAGAGAGAGAGAGAGAGAGAGAGAGAGAGAGAGAGAGAGAGAGAGAGAGATAATAATAATAATAATAATAATTCTTTATTTCCAATTTATACATTGGGTATTAATATCCATGTTAAGGATAATACATAGCATCAAGTACACAGAGAAACTAAACATAATATAAAAGTTTTAAAAGTATTGATAAAAAATATACGTACTCAAAATAATAATAATAATAAAAATAAAAGCATTTAAAACTAAAATCATGAGTCTTATAAAAGTCAGGAGAAAAACAAAATGTATAATAGTTCTAAAAGTATTGATAGAAACATATGCATTTAAAACGTTAAGAGCATAAAAAACCGTATTATTAGAACGTTAAAAGTATTGATAGAGATACAAGTTGCTAAAACAATGAAAACCATAAAACATCATAAAAATCTTTAAAGCTCTTAGGTAAAATTAAACTAACACATTAAAACATTTTTAAATAGAGACATAAATATAAGTAGCTAAAATATTAAATGTTAGATATAATATAAAGATCAAAATACCATTTAAAAGAAGTTTCTTTAATTTGTATTTAAAAGACGGTAACGAATTAGTTTCCTTTAAAGACCCTGGTACACTTCCAAAAACGTTAAAAGTATAGATAGAAATATAAGTTGTTAAAACATCGAAAACCATAAAACATCATAAAAATCTTTAAAGCTCAAAGGTAAAATTAAACTAACACATTAAAACATTTTTAAATATATATATATATAAATATAAGTAGCTAAAATGTTAAATGTTAGATATATAAAGATCAAATACCATTTAAAAGATGTTTCTTTAATTTGTATTTAAAAGACGGTAACGAATTAGTTTCCTTTAAAGAGACTGGTATACTGTTCCAAAAATGGGGACCCCTCACTGTCATCTCTCTCGATCCCATATCAGTTCGAACTCTCCTTTCGAACAAATTGTTAGCCTGTCTGGTAATGGAGTTTACAGTCTGAAGATTATATAGCCACTCTGGTAAAATGCCTCTTAAAATCTTAAAAATTAAAATACATACATCATATCTGTATTTCTCTTTCATCTTTAACCATCCTAGTTTTATTAGATGCGGAGTGATATGATCATATTTACTCACCGTCCCAAGGGCCACACGAGCTGCAAAATTCTGCGGTGCATATGAACAAACGAAGAAGACATAGAATTGAACGAGATGTAAAACTGAAAGATAAATAAGGCGTACAATAGACAGGCAGAAAACGAGAGAGAGAGAGAGAGAGAGAGAGAGAGAGAGAGAGAGAGAGAGAGAGAGAGAGAGAGAGAGAGAAACCCATTCCCCCATGTGATCAATTCTCTTCCGGTTCTGGTCTTGGGACGACCCGGAGTTGGAAAGTTCGTCTGGAAGTTGCCACCAATTAAGACGTGGCACCGGGAGTTGATTGTCTCCGCCGCTCCCGAGTGTCAGATGTAGCCTCGGTGTTTGTTGTGGCTGTGTTTGCGTCCAAGCAGTGGCGTGTTCTGCGCTCGTGTTTGTTTGCGTGCTGTGAATGATGAATTGTGCGTGCGTGTGTCATTCTGTTTGCGTGCCGGCGCTTGTGTTTGTTTGTGAGCGTTTGTGTGTGAATGTTTGTCGTTTGATTTTCATCCAATAGATGGCGGGATTGTTTACTTGTTTTAGTATATTGCTGTTTTTTTTAGTGGCGCGTGTATTTGTTTGAGTACTTTGCGAGTGATTGATTATTTTTAAGTTTTCTTCCTATAGATGGCGTGATTTTTTCGTGTTTGTACGCATGTTTGTTCTTTGTTATTGCCTTTTTCTGGTAAGTTTCAGTATCAAATAAAAAAAAAAATCAAGACGCGAGTTTGACACTGATAACTTGAAAGTTGATGGGCACCTAACTCCTTTAGCCTTTATTTCTCCCATTTTCTCTTTAAGTCCAAACCACCAAACAGCTAAAATAACCAACTTTTCTGTTTTAATTGCCTATGTTAACTCATGAATGTACATAGGTAATATATATTATAATAATGTTTGCTGAGCAAAATCTTAATATCTGTTTGTTTATATATTTTATATAACTATTAATTTCCTTATTTGTTGATCCTTTCAGTGTATCATCTATTATTAACTATTAATAATTTTTGGACCTTGTTGCAATTTACACGTTTTCTATGATGACCTTTAGGGAATTTCAAGTGAAAATTATTCATATTTTTATCGGAAACATTTCTCGTATTGTGTTGGTTTTAATGACTTTCAAAGGGCTGCAAAAGTGACGCTGAATGCGAAGTGAATATCATATTCAGCGTGTGAAAATACTTTTCATTTGACGCAAGGCTACTAGGATTAGATTATTTGATATGAGAGAGAGAGAGAGAGAGAGAGAGAGAGAGAGAGAGAGAGAGAGAGAGAGAGAGAGAGAGAGAGAATGTATATGGAATTGAGATAGGTGATGAATCACGGGAAGATATTTGATTTTAATCAAATTATAAAAAAGGAATTATATCGAATGCAAACTTCTTCCATAGCGTTGATCTCAGTAAATGTGTGTAAGTGAATACACAAGTAGAAAAATCGTTAATAATTGATTTAATATGTAATTAAATGTATTTAGGAATAAATAAAAATGATCATTATTTCTGAAATACTCATAAACACCCTCGCTCTTCTTGGACTCAACTGTCGCTCAAAATAGAGAGAGAGAGAGAGAGAGAGAGAGAGAGAGAGAGAGAGAGAGAGAGAGAGAGAGATTAAATTTTTCTGATAAATAACGCCAATAATAGTGGTCATTTACTTACAAAAATAGGGAGAGATGTATCAAGAGAAACGGAGAGCTTTAAAACTCTGCTGAGAGAGAGAGAGAGAGAGAGAGAGAGAGAGAGAGAGAGAGAGAGAGAGAGAGAGAGACCGTTTCTCTTTAGGCGTCTTCATTGAGTTATCTTGTGGGTTAATTGTTCACAAGTTCGTCTTCTCCCTCCCTCAAGTTTCCAAGTTTGGGAAAGCGTTAAGCACCCTCTCCCCTTCTCTCTCTCTCTCTCTCTCTCTCTCTCTCTCTCTCTCTCTCTCTCTCTCTCTCTCTCTCAATAACTTCGGAGGAGACGGAGTTATGGGGCCAACCTCTTCTACCAGAACTTCGGTTTGTTTATGTCACGCCGAAGATGGTTTTAGACTTGCCAGGGAGAGAGAGGGGAGTTGGGGCGGCTGTTGAGTACCTTAATATATCTCCCATTTTGGGGACTGGGAATAACTTGGGATGTGTGTTAGTTTGTTTTACCTTTATTAAGGAGAAAATGAATATGCTTATTTGAATTTTTAGAATTTGAAGCAGTATTAGTGTTAATGGGGTTATGGAGCTAGATAATATTGGAATAAATTTAATTTTCTTTCCAATTTATCCACGATTTCCATATATGTAATATTGTTATTATTACTAGGTAAGTAAATAATTTCCATTTATATAATATAATTATAACTAGGTTAGCTAACTTTCAACTATGCTCTACAAGGCACTAGAAGAGTTGGAAGCCCAGACCTACATGGCTGAGGAGTATGATGCGTGAAGTAGGAGAGGACGAAAGGGATAGTATTGATTTAAAAGCTCAAGATAGAGACGACTTGCGAAATCTAACTGAGGCCCTTTGCGTCAATAGCCGTAGGAGGAGATGATGAGGAAGCTACAAGCCTAGTTGGAAAAGCAGGATGCTATAAGTCCTACAAGGGCTTCAGCAGGGAAAATAACCCAGCGAGGAAAAGAAATGTGGAAACAGAATCGTGTGCTTGAGTATACATTTATGGTTTGTTTACATTCAAGATTCTTGGATATGTTACAGAACTATAAACTGTTAAAATTGCCGTAAAAAACGGTAAAAAACCTGGAATAAATGTTACCAGGCATTTACCGTTTTAAAAACGGATATATTGACGTGAAGGATTGATATTACGGTCACCAACCCGTAAAAGAAAGTAAGGTAAAAATTACGGTCGCCTTTATTACACTGAAATACGGCTGAGAACAGTATATTTTTACGGAGAAGTTCCGATTAGAGTTACGGTTTTTTTTTTTTTTTGTTACATTATAGCCATATCGTAGAATTGCTAAATACTTAATGTATAAGTCTCAATCCTGACATCCTCATTACAACTATGGCCTCACATTTGAATTCCAGGTTTGAATAGTGTTTTTCATGAAAGAAAATAATATTTAAATATTTTAGGAACGTTGGTCAGCCATGTCTAAAAGGTCCTAACCAAACTCAGGTATACAAAGCATCTTCTAACCATAGCTTGACATTCTTGTTTTTAAAAAAAAATTGGTGCAGAAGTAATATCTTATTATGAAAATGAGTTCTTCCAAGTTGTTTCTTACCTTGGTTGAAATTTCTATTGATTAAAATTTCTATTAATTATTGTCGTTTTCGTCAATGTTGTTGGTCGTCTTTTTTTTTTTTTTTCCTCCTCCTTATTCTTCCTCTAATTCTTCTTCCTCTTCCTGTTAATTTTTGCTACCACTAATTCTGCGAACCAAGAAATAATTATTTGAAACATTACTAGTGTTATTGTTGTTGGTCTATCTCCTTTTTTCTTTATTTCTCCATCCTTCTTATTCTTCTTCGAATTCTTTTTCATCTTCCTGTTAATTTTTTCTACCGTTAATTATACGAACCAATAATACCTATTTGAAAGAATCTCGAGTGTCGTTATATTTTTTTACCTTTATTTTCTTCATTTCCTTATTCTTCCTCCAATTCTTCTTCTTCACCTTCTTCCAGTTCAATTTTGCTACTACCAACACTACTCGCCGGAATATAACTATTTGAAAGAATCCCTACAAACCAACAGCACTTTTTTCTAGTTTTTATTTTTCAAAGTCAACTTAAAAAACAAAATTGCGCGAATCCCTCAGGTATGAATTTCCACGTTCTGCAAGACTGGTTGCGTTTGTCACACTCAAAGTTTCTTTTTTTCTTCTTCCTCATAAAACTCTAAAGATGTTTGTCTCTGGGAATTTACTCACACTAACAACCCACATTCATATAGACGCTTTCGACGAATCGTCCTAAGTTCTAAAAAGAAAGAGAAAAACAGAAAAAATATTTTACTTTTTTAAGCGTTTTAAAGATTTTTTTTCTTTTTACATCTTTATTTCCGGTTCGTGAATTTGAATCTCTGGACAAACATGGGCCACGTACTAAGACCGCCTGAAAGGCGTTTCCTTTAAACAGAAAATCCTTAAACAAAAAGTCCTTAAATTTCTCCTCCGAGGTAACCCAAAATGCGACCTTTAACCCTCTCGGCCCCCGGCGGGCGAGAAGGCGCCCTTTTGTTTGGTTAATTGGTGGCTTCTTGCCTTGTTTGGGCAAGTCCTTACTTCCCGGGGCATCTACAGGAGGTCAGCCAAGCGTAAGCGAGGGTAAACTTGTCAGACGAGGGGAGAGAGCGAAGGTGCCTTTTGGAGAGGGAGCAGGGGTCCCTGGGGGAGGGGGGGGGCAGTGAGGGTCTCAGAATCTCGGGAGAAAAAGTGTTGAAGAGATCCCATCACTGTTGTGCTACTACGCGAAGGAGAACATTAATAGCACATATACACGCACGCACACGCGCACTCACGCACGCTACCACGCACGCACACACGAACACGTACACACACACATATATATATGTGTGTGTATATATATATATATATATATATATATATATATATATATATATATATATATATATACAAACACAAGAGAGAGATTAGTTCATCAAACGTTTAACTGGGCTCCACAAGGCAGTAGAAGAGTAGGAAAACCCAGGGCTACATGGCTGAGGACTATGAAGCGTGAAGTAGGATATTATGAATGGAGGAGTATTGAATTAAAAGCTCAAGATAGAGATAAGCGGCGAAATCTAACCGAGGCCCTTTGCGGCAATGGGCGTGGGAGGAGATGATGATGATAATTACATATATATATATATATATATATATATATATATATATATATATATATATAAATATATATATATATTATATATTATATTATATTCTTTCAAGTATTAAACCACAAATACTTCTTAGATATCGAATTCCCTCTTGCCTTGAAATCACAGAGCAAGAGGAACTTCTATTTCTGATTAGGTCTTCCGCCCGATTCTATATTCAAAAGTACGGAAGTCGCGTATGATGGTGACAAAACTATCACCCCTCATATATATATATATATATATATATATATATATATATATATATATATATATATATATATATATATATATATATCTACACACATATATATAAATAAATTTCTATCTCATACTTGGGATCGAACCCTAGCACCTTGTAATGAAAGGCCAGGTCGCTTCCAACCAACTCACCAGAAGCCATAAAAGAAGTCTGAACTTAATTGCTAATCTGCCGTTCTGGATTTACCTGGCGAGACATCAGTCTCTTACCAGCGAGTTTTCCCCGACTTTCCGGCCCACCAGGTGACACAGTTGATAGTAATTTCTTCAAATTACCTCTAATGAGTCAATGTGGATAAATATCAATACAATATCGTGCTCAAAAGAAATTAATTTCTACCTCATACCTAGCCTTTCATTAAAAGGTGCTAGGGTTCGATCCCAAGCATGAGGTAGAAATTTGTTTCAATTTGAGCACGATGTTTTGTTGATATTTATCCATATATATATATATATATATATATATATATATATATATATATATATATATATATATATATATATATATATATATATATATATATATATAATATCCCCTTATAAATTTCAAACTATACTAACTTATAATCACTTCAATGGGATGTGTTGTGACTGCTGTTAACGCAGGAGACAACATGATTGGCCATGACGTCATCAGGGGGTGGGGCTTTTTTCGCCCGGAATCTCTGGCAATTATACACACACTCACACACACACATGTATATGTATTTTTGGGCTCAAGCCATGTCGTCCTGATGGAAGTTCCTATAGGGTAGCTTCCTAGGGTATATTACAACTACGGCGATATTCCCAGAGAATTTACCTTAAGGTACCAGAATTCTAACTCCTGGAGCGAGTATCCCTCGTGAAAGGGATATCGCGACATATCAGAGGACGTATTCTAGACACGTCACATGGCAATCTACGACCTGAACAGAGATTCGTCTCGTAGGAGGGAGATTGACGAGATACGAATTTGGGAAAGAAAAAGGGGAGCCGCTCCCAAGGCTTCCCTATCCCCCGATTCGTATGCGTGCCTGGCGCCAATCCTGGCGCCATCTGCATTCCTTTTTGCGTAGCTTAACAACTCGGTGTTTTTTCCTGTTTTTCTCGCAAATCTTGGATTTATTCAGCTTTTCATGGCTTCTTCGTCTTCGTTGACCTCGGATAAGTTGAGTATAGTGTCTGTTATGTATAAATGTAGGCTCTTGGTAAAATTTTGAGTGATTAATAGGATTAATCTTTGATACAAGAGCCGTAGCCTACCAGAGGTGTCCTGGACACTGTCACTCGCTAGGTATAAATTAGTTAGTCAGAGTGACATTCCTGGTTGTTTTGCTTAATAAATTTTAGCTATTTAGCTTTACATAGGATTTCCTTTCGTGCTTAGTATTATTTGGCGAAGTATTCGCCATTCTGGCCTACGCTAGGCCATGTAGCCTAGTCGTTTGGTCCTAGTACTTAATGCATGATTTTGGTTTTTCCGAGTGTAATTAAAATTTTATTGAAGCTTTAGGCTATATTTTATACATTTTAGACTGTGTGGAATATTTCCAAGATTGTATACGTGAGAGTTTCGGTGAATCAGGTAATCGATTCTCTTGGTGCCTAGGCTATTTGCTTATGGAGCCTTAGTATACTTTATTATACTCCCCGGTTGCTTTATTTTCTTCGGAGAAGGTATGCAATCCCTTTCCCTCTGTTTAAGCCTTGGGCTTATCCCTAAGTGGTTTTTTTCCGAATTTATTTTCGATAAAACTATACTAGGGTGTTACTGTACCTTCCTGTTCCAGCAGAGTCTGGTTCAAAGAGGGACAGAACAACAGAGTTTTTAGTCAGAGTCCGTGTTTTCTGGCTTGGGGCAGAGTCTCCCTCGCTGACCTAACACTTACAAAGGGAGCTTAGCTCCCTTAGGTCACTATCGAAGGTTTCTGTAGTTATGATTCCTTCTTGTGTGATCGACCAGACTAAGTCCTGTTGCTGTTCTCGGGGAGGATAAAATCTTCCTTTGGGAGTAGCAACGCCTTCCTTGCTTTGGTGCTCTGGAAGCTGGCAGGTATTATACTACTGTGCTGGCCCTTTCCCTTAGATCTCCCTTAGGCTAAGACAAAGTTCTTGGCTGCGGGTGATCTGTCACTAAAGCAAGGTTGGCAGGACCCTCTTGTCCCTTCCCCCTCTATCTCCGTAATGGCCTAGCCATTACTGTACTGTACCTTGCCGGCCGGCAGAGCTGGCCGGCAGGGGTATTACTGTACTGTTTGTCATTCTACTTCTGGACCTAGTATAGGTTGGGATGTGGAATTGACTAAGCCCATTGCCGGCCGGCAGAGATGCTGGACGGCAAGGGTCTTATGTTTTCGAGTGCTGCCCGGACCTCTCTTGGTCCCTCATCCATGCCTGCCGGCAGAGCCGGACGGCATTGGTCAAGGAAGCCTGAATTAAGTTTCTCCCCTTCCTTATATGCACTCTTTCGGTTGCCGGGCTTGGGGGGTTGTGTACACTCTTATCCCGGCATCCATTCTATTTTCTTCTAGTGCTGTACCTGTCCCGGCTGCCGGCCTCATAGGCCGGCAGCCGGGCAGGTGTAGTCTTCTGGTTCTTTTGCTGCCGGCTGGCATCGGTCTTGTACCTTTGCCGGCCGGCTTATGTCAGTCCTTGTCTGCCGGCCACCAAGAGTGTGGCCGGCAGCTGGGTACTACCTTGTGTAGTTGCTGGCCGGCAATCATTGCCGGCCAACACTGGCTGTTGCTGGCCGGCAGCTGCTGCCGCTAGCACAGGCATTTGAACCAGTGGGCTGCCGCCCTATAGCTGTTAAGTAGTATACTTTAAAGCTAATTGTGGTGTGTGCCGGCCGGCAAAGGCAGGCCGGCACACATCCTCCTATACTGTACTAGTATTCTTCTGTATAGCATATACAGTAAGAAGAAAACTATAGTAAAAGTTTAGGTACAGCACTGTATCTTCTAACACTATTGTGTTTTCTTGCACGGCCCTTTACTGTTGCCTTCAGACAAGAAGCAGAGTTCTTCCCTGTCTATTATCCCGGATTTTAAAATCATTGCCTAGGTGTGAGCTCCACCTGTTTCCTCTGGAAACTTTGCACTGGTTACTCTAGTAGAGATAAACCATTTTGATTTTATTATCTGGAAGGCTGCAGCAATGGGTTGTGAGGGAAACACAAGTGTGTGTCTTTAATTTCTGAATTGTTATGCTATACTATGCATATCCAGTGATACATAGTTCACTTGATACTCATGGAAATTTCTTCTCTTTACAGAAGGACACTCCGAAGTGGGGAAGTGCTTTCTGTAATGTCAGCAGCAAGAACCTCTGCGGACATGAGTTTTGTAGGAGACACGCAGCATACGCTGTCTCCAAGGATGATCTCCGGTATTGGGACCCTCAGGTATGTACTGTGTGCACTAACCTGATTAATGAGACATTTAAATAGCTAGGAAGAAGCTTCGTACCTGGGTAAGGGGCTTCCAAAAGTACACTTCTGGCCCTTATCTTCCAAGTGAGAAGATGAGGGCGTATCTTTTCCCTAAGGCATCAGCTGATGCAGTGATTCCCCAGCCTCAAGAGGAGATCCCCTAAGTTCAGATCCAGGTGGATGCTGAAGTCGCGGTCGCGATGCAAGACATCCAGCTAAATGACAGGATATCTGATGTGGACGGGTGTCAGGAGGAAGACCTCCTTGCAGAAGCCCAGGATGAAGTTCAAGTCCCTCTACATCGGCCGGTCTCCCAGTAGAGCTGGGACAGGCCCTCTCTTCTATTGTTGGAATGATCCAACAAATGCAGAAGGAGAATCAGGAGAAGGCGGCTGCAATGGAACTGCGAATGCAGTGCCTTGCAGAATCACATGGGCCCCAGAAAAGCTCAATGTGAAAGACCTTCCTTTGTGCTCGGATGCTAACCCATGGAGGTATGCTGAGCACATGTCGATGACGACTGGAAAGATCGTCATCTCGGATATGCTGGGCTCAGTTCCCCTGGAGGGTGGAATTCTGGCCCAGCAAGGCACCATATCCGGACTGTTATGTCCGGCTGAGGAAGGAACCAGCTTCAAAGGAGGAGGCAGAGCCGAAGGAGGTCATAGTGATGACCATGCTAAGGCTCAAGCTCTACTTTCATCTTCGATGAAAGAGAGGGGCTTCTCTAACTCAAAGGTAGCTGCTTTGAATAGGAAGCTTCCTTCCTTTGTGTCCTCGCCTACTAGAGCCTTCCCCCTTTTACAGAAAGGGTTTCTGGCTGTACTAAAAGCAATCGAGGCCGGCAAGTCTTGCCCCTCCCTAGAGGAGTGTAAACCCTTGTCGCTGGCCCTGCCTATGGACCACAAAGATTGGAAGGACGTCCATCTTACGTTCTAAGTGGGAAAGTTGGAGGCTGATATTGCCGGACGTCAGTTCGGCAAGGACCTCCCTAAGCTGTCTGACTTTCTTTTGCGAAGTGAGTTCGATACAAAAGAAAGACTGACTGCCTCAATGTCTCTTCAGACTACTCTCGAGACGATGGCAAGTGACCCCAAGGTCCATGAAATGTTCATGGTAGTGGCCAAGCCTCATCTGGCCACAGTGACGAAGGACCTTTATGGCTTCGTCAAGGCAAGGAGAGCTTGTAGGGAGTTCGTGTTTACCTCGGCTACAGTGAGGCACGAGCTAAAGAAACTAATCTCCTCCAACATTTGGGGAAAAGACCTTTTTCCCTACCGACTTGGTCAAAGAAGTTTTTGATAAAGCCACCTTGGAGAATAGAAACCTTCTCCAGAAGTGGGACCTGGCTATCAAAAGAAAGTCTTCCCCGGATGAGGGTCCTCAACCAAAGAGGAAGACTATGAGGACTAGGCTACCGTCTCGGCCAGCCAAGCCTCTTAGACAGCAACAACAACTGCAATTGCCATTGCCCCCAGTGCCCCAGATCGTGGCACAAACCCCGACCACCTTTCAGTGGGTACCCCAGGCCGTGTCGACACAGTCCACGGCATTCACCCCAGCGTTCGAAGGGCAGTCTACTTCCTTCCGAGCAAAGCCTAGAGGAGCAGCCAGAGGCTCGTCTAGACGCCCCTCAAGGGGAAGGGGATTCAGGGGTGGTCGTGGTCAGGAAGGCAAGACCTCAGGACGGCAGTCCAAGTGAGGTGATACCGGTAGGAGGGAGACTTCTGAAATTTCGGGATCAGTGGACCTTCGATCCCTGGGCCCACAGCCTACTCAAGAATGGATTGGGCGGGAGCTGGTACAGCACTCCACCCCTGTACCTTCGGTTTTTCCAACACTCCACCCCCGTTATGGAGGAGTACGTTCAAGAACGGTTGGAGAAAAAGGGTGAAGCCCATCAATTTCTAAGGGAGGCTGTTTTGTGTTCCCAAGAAAGACTCGGAAAAGCTCAGAGTCATTCTGGACTTGTCGCCACTTAACAAGTTCATAGTGAATTGCAAATTCAAAATGCTAACACTGCAACACATAAGGACCTTACTGCCCAAGAGGGCATATTCCGTCTCTATAGACTTGTCAGATGCCTACTGGCATATTCCAATTAGCCATCGACTCTCCCCCTACCTAGGGTTCAGGCTGCAGCGAAGACTATACGCCTTCGGAGCCATGCCATTCGGGCTAAACATAGCCCCAAGGATTTTTACGAAGCTTGCGAGCGTAGCTCTCAAATAATTTCGCCTAAAGGGAATTCAGGTAGTAGCCTACCTGGATGACTGGTTGGTGTGGGCAGCATCCGAGACAGAATGCTTGCAAGCTTCCAGTCAGTGATCCAGTTCCTAGAGTACCTAGGCTTCAAGATCAACAGAAAAAGTCTCGACTTTCTCCATCTCAAAAGTTCCAGTGGCTAAGATCCACTGGGACCTTTTGTCACACCGTTTCTCCACCCCAGCGAAGAAAAGGAAGGAGATAGCGGGTTCTGTCAAGAGACTTCAAGATTCCGAAAGGATATCAAGACACGAGCAGGAGAGAGTACTGCGCTCTCTCCAGTTTGCTTCGGTGACAGACCCAGTGCTAAGAGCACAGCTAAAGGATGCAATCGGAGTTTGGAGAAGTTATGCATCAAACGCGTGAAGAGATCTGAGAAGACCAGCCGCTTCGGCTAAGTACTCTTCTCAGGCCTTTGTCCCAAGCCAGACATCTAAAGAAGTCAGGTTCTTCTTCAGCCACCTCCCCCGTCGGTGACGATTCACTCAGACGCCTCAAAGGAGGGATGGGGAGGTCACTCTCATCGGAAAAAAAAAAAAAAAAAAAAAAAAAGTCCAGGGGACTTGGTCCAGGCTATTCAAGACCTTTCTCATAAAACTTTCTAGAAGCTAGGGCAGTGCTCCTTACCTTAAAGAAAGTCTCCCCGCGTCATTCGTTCCACATAAAGTGGTAATAGACAGCGAGGTAGTTGTAAGATACTTGAATCGACAAGGATCGAGGTCACCACCTCTCAACCAGGTGATGTTGGCCGTCTTCCGATTGGCTGAAAAGAAGAAGTGGTACCTGTCGGCAGTTCACCTTCAAGGAGTCCGCAATGTGACAGCGGACGCTCTATCCAGGTTCACACCGATAGAGTCGGAATGGTCCTTAGACGCAGGATCATTCTCCTTCATTCTGAATCAGTCCCAGAACTGCAGATAGACCTCTTTGCGACGAAAGACAACAAGAAGTTGCCCCTGTACGTGCCCCGTACGAGGACCCCTTAGCGGAAGCAGTGGACGCGATGTCCCTCGACTGGAACAGATGGTCCAAGATTTATCTGTTCCCTCCTCACAACCTTCTGTTGAGGGTCCTCAACAAACTGAGATCCTTCAAAGGGTAGCGGCAATAGTGGCCCACAAGTGGCCGAACAGCGTGTGGTTCCTCCTGGCATTGGAACTGTAGCTGAAGTTTGTACCACTACCAGATCCAGTTCTGACCCAGCGAGTCCAGAAGTCAACTGTCTGCGCTTCATTACAGAAAACCCGGACCCTGCAGTTCATGATTTTCTCTCCCTAGCGGTGAGAAAGCGTTTCGGGATTTCGAAAGCCAGTATAGACTTCATTGAGGAATATAAATGCAAATCTACTAGAAGGCAATATGAGTCATCTTGGAGAAAATGGGTGGCCTTTTGTCAAGGCGAAGATTCCGCAGGAGATCTTGACAGACTTCTGCTTATCTTTTTCCCCACCTCCATGGTCAAGGGTTGGCAGCGAACACGATTTCAGCGTGTAAGTCTGCTTTGACAAGACCCATTCTATATGCCTTCCAGGTCGACCTAGGTAACGAGATCTTTAATAAAGTCCCGAAAGCCTGTGCTAGGCAAGTTCTTCATTTCGCTTCTCTGTTGAGCAATGAAGAATGTGCGTTAAAGGATTTGACACAAAAAGTTATTTTCCTAATTTGCACTCGCGTCCGGGGCCAGGGTTAGTGAAATTGTAGCCTCTCGAGAGAGGCAGGTCGTGTTCAGTTCCTGGATGGGGAAGAACTGAACCTGTTTCCGGATCCTACGTTTCTCGCCAAGAATGAGTTACCCACCAACAGGTGGGGTCCCTGGAGAATCTGCCCTCTGAAAGAAGATGCATCTCTATGTCCAGTAGAATGCCTAAAGGTCTATCTTCATAGAACTTCAGACTTCAAGGGTGGTCAACTATTCAGGGGAGAAACATCAGGCTCAAATTTATCTCTGAATCAACTCAGAGCAAAAATCACATATTTTATTCGCAGAGCGGATCCTGACAATACACCCGCAGGTCACGATCCGAGGAAAGTTGCCTCATTCTTAAATTTCTTTAATTGCATGGATTTTGAACATCTCCGTTCATACACTGGCTGGAAGTCTTCCAGAGTGTTCTTTCGCCACTATGCGAAGCAAGTAGAGGAACTAAAAGAGATCTGTGGTAGCAGTGGGTCGCGGTGTTAACCCTACTGTTTAACTCTGCGAGGAACAGTGGTCTTAATTGGGACGATTAATTCCAGGGTGAGTGTGTAGTTACATACTGTACTACAAACTAAGTGAGGGCACTGTGTTGCCCATCCAGACTGTTCCATTTCCGAAGGTGAACCTAGCATAAGTGCAGACATGTGTGCCGAGCGTTTCTAACGCTAATGTCATTGATTTGTAATACAGGCTTTTATGACTTTGATACCTCGGTATCTTAAAAGTGGCATCTAATGTTTTTCTTTCAGACAAACAAGCCCTGTTTACTATCATACTTATGCTTAAAGTTTTGGGTTATCCTCTTCTTATATATATATATATATATATATAATTGTGGTTAACCTGTCTATTTATTACCTGTCAATAATCTGGTTCTTGAGAACCTTGCATCTCCTTCACCTGTGTCAATTTACTGGTATAATTGAGCATTCATTCTATGTACCTTATCTGGGATAATTCTAATAGAATTGTTCCTTTATGCAAGCTATGTTGCATTGGTTTTCCTCCTATGCGGATATAAAACCTTTGTCCAATACAAGTATTGTGCGGAAAACTGGTCGATATTTCATATTGACGCAGTGGTCCTTTACAAACTATGCTTTACTTAATATAGGGCGAGACCACTATATTAGCTTGCCTGGTATTCGTACATAGATATATGTACTCTTCGAGACTTTTCCAGAGTCTAGTAGGACTCTTCCCTGTAGGGGGCAGGAAGCTCTAACATAGTTTATAGTTAGTTGAAAAGATGTATAACGGTAACATCTTAGGTCTCTAGGTCTAGTCGACCGGGAAAAAATTACCTCCGGGGAGTACGGCACGTTCTGAGAATCCACAGATACAGTAATGCTCTGGTACACTTCCATCAGGACGACATGGCTTGAGCCCAAAAAACGGATTTTGAGCGAAGCGAAAAATCTATTTTTGGGTGAGATAGCCATGTCGTCCTGATGGACCCGCCCTTGCCTTTCTAAGAAAGGGCTGTAGGACCCCTCCCTACATACAGTATCTGTAGCACCTCGTGTACGCTACAAGGAATACAGATGGCGCCAGGATTGGCGCCAGGCACGCATACGAATCGGGGGATAGGGAAGCCTTGGGAGCGGCTCCCCTTTTTCTTTCCCGAATTCGTATCTCGTCAATCTCCCTCCTACGAGACGAATCTCTGTTCAGGTCGTAGATTGCCATGTGACGTGTCTAGAATACGTCCTCTGATATGTCGCGATATCCCTTTCACGAGGGATACTCGCTCCAGGAGTTAGAATTCTGGTACCTTAAGGTAAATTCTCTGGGAATATCGCCGTAGTTGTAATATACCCTAGGAAGCTACCCTATAGGAACTTCCATCAGGACGACATGGCTATCTCACCCAAAAATAGATTTTTCGCTTCGCTCAAAATCCGTTATATAAATTATATATATATATATATATATATATATATATATATATATATATATATATATATATATATATATATATATATATATAAAATGCGTTTATACTGGGATTTTTTTACTTCATATTAGTCCGCGTTTTTATATTGGTTTTCTGTTTGCATCTATCCATAAGTAGTGTGTAGAAGTTTCTTAAAGTAGTTAATGAATCCTTCTTATGCCTAAGTAAATAATTTGGTTAATAATAACTGAAATTATTAACACCAGATCGTAAAAATTCGGAACCGCACTCTTCCCAAACACGGGCTCGGTTCCATTGGCTTGGAAGTACAGTTGGGTACAAGAAGTCTTGGTGCACCTAGCCACACCCTTACTGCGCAGAGAGTTCCTTTGTTTAGCCCCTCCCACCATCTCTGCCATCTTTCCCTAGTTTATCTTTTTAATTACTCGCTGAGAAGTAAGGATGTGACAGAATTCACTTTTCCTGAGCGAGGTGTGGCAGGAATTTTGTGGCACACTGTACCTCTATCTAAAGGCAGTTATCAGTTGGTTGTCTTTATTGGTTATGTATAAATGGCATTGTTCCAAATTTCAAGTTTATTCTAAAGCTAGATCTTCTTAGATTTTTTTTTTCAAATAGCTTAATTGTCAGTTGTCTTCTCGGTGACTGAGAATATTCTCAAAAGGAATTTTCAACTTTCAAGTTACAACTTTCTTACCATTGTTGTTAACATTTTGATGCAATTCATATAATATAATCAATGTTGTAGTTGTTGTTGTTGTTTCTAAGGAGCCTACTTGTATTGTGAATCTCTCTTATTGACCTAAGCATTTTAGAGAGAGAGATTCCTCCGTTACTCTATAATTTACCTTTTAAAATTCCAGTAACATAATTGTTATATTTTTATGAATATGTATATATATACATAAATATATATATGTATACATACATACATACATACAGAGAGAGAGAGAGAGAGAGAGAGAGAGAGAGAGAGAGAGAGAGAGAGAGAGAGAGAGAGAGAGAGAGAGAGAGAGAGTGAGTGAGTAGGTGAGTGTGGCAGGCCCTGTCTGCCATTTAGGTCTAGGCAACAAATGGTCAAATTAAGGCAGACATTGTGCGGAAAGGCTGTATGCAAATTAGAGTTTCTTTATGCTAGTTAAGTGACAGACAATGCCAGTAGAGTGTGATCCCATGTAACTCTGGATAGACGAGAGAAGGTGGGGAGGGGGCCCTCCCACCCCTTAAACCCCCCCTCCCCCCCTCTCACCTCCTCTCGGAGATTGAAAGGTGCAGGGGGGAGAGTTTGGAACACACGGCAGGCTAAAGAGGATGAGAGAGAGAGAGAGAGAGAGAGAGAGAGAGAGAGAGAGAGAGAGAGAGAGAGGGGGTTGTTGATATTAGGGTTTAATATGTCTTGATTTTAATAGGGTTGTTGTTGTCAATCCTTTTTATTACTAGTATATTTCATATCGGTACAGTACGCGTATAGGTGTGGCTTTATATATATACTGTATATATATATATATATATATATATATATATATATATATATATATATATATATATATATATATATATTTATATGTATACATACAGTATATATATATATATACTATATATATATACACACACACACACATATATATATATATATATATTATATATATATATATATATATATATATATATATATATATATATATATATATGTATGTATATATATGTATATATATTTGTATTTTACAGCATATGTATGTATATTTATACAGATATAATATGGGTTATATATAAATATGTATGTATATATATATGTATATATATATATATATATATATATATATATATATATATATATATATATATACAATATATATATATATATAATTACATACTATATATTGTGATGTATTCAGTATAAATAAATATAGGGAAGTGTTTATCAGTTTTTATTTTAAATGATAGAATATTTGTGTACTTTTTGAGATATATAGTGAGAGAGAGAGATGGCTTTTCATCGTCTGTTATTATCGTATTCATGTTCTCTTGGATACATAAATAAAAGTGAATTTTTTTAATATTGCTTTTAAATATGTTTTTGCTTTTATTGATGTTGTAGTCGTTTTCAATATCTCCTTTATTAGCATATTCAATATATGTTGGAATGTGTGTTTAAGTTTGCTCATAGTATATATATGAGAGAGAGAGAGAGAGAGAGAGAGAGAGAGAGAGAGAGAGAGAGAGAGAGAGAGAGAGAGAGAGAGAGAGAGAGAGAGAGAGAGAGGTGGCCCTATGGTTAGCTTTTGTTTTTGTTATTGTCTTAGTAAGTAACGCGAATCAAATATTATTATTATTATTTGCTAAGCTACAAGCCTAGTTGGAAAAGCAAGATGCTATAAGCCCAAGACCTCCACCTGGGAAAATAGCCCAGTAAGGAAAGGAAATAAGGAAAAACTGCAAGATAAGTTTAAGAACAGTAATAACATTAAAATAAATCATTCATATATAAACTATGAAGACTTCAAAATAACAAGAGGAAGAGAAACAAGATAGAATAGTTTGCCCGAGTGTACCCTCAAGCAAGAGAACTCTAACCCAAGACATTGGAAGGCCATGGTACGGAGGCTATGACACTACCCAAGACTAGAGAACAATGGTTTGATTTTGGAATGTCACTCTCCTAGAAGAGCTGCTTACCATAGCTAAAGAGTCCCTTCTACCCTTACCAAGGGGAAAGTGGCCACTGAACAATTACAGAGTAGTAGTTAACCCCTTGGGTGAAGAAGACTATAGTCAATTTCTTTTAGCGATGCAGATTTGCACCGACTCGCAGCGGTGCCCTTTTAGCTCGGAAAAGTTTCCTGATCGCTGATTGGTTGGACGAGATAATTCTAACCAATCAGCGATCAGGAAAATTTTCCTAGCTAAAAGGGCACCGCTGCGAGTCGGTGCAAATCTGCCTCGATAAAAGAAATGGACTATAGTTTGGTAATCTCAGTGTTGTCAGGTGTATGAGGACAGAGGAGAATCTGTAAACGAATTAAAATTCGGCGTATGTGTAAGCAAAGGAAAAATTAACCGTAACCAGAGTGTATGGGTCCAATGTAGTACTGTCTGACCAGTCAAAGGACCCAATAACTCTATAGCGGTAGTATCTCAACGGGTAGCTGAGAAATCCGAGCCAAAGACACTAATTCAAATGTAGTTTTTTTTTATTTTTTCTTAAATTTTGAGGTTAATATGAATTCGGATGGTCAGTTTATTATTAACCTTTTCGTTTTGTCCTTTTTTTTATTTGTTACTTTTGTATTTGGTTTCTCTATGTGATTCTCATCCTTCTTATTTGGCTTTATATTGTTTTTGCTTCTACTGTCTTTCTCTAATATTTTATATAGTTATTCATTGTTTTCCTTTTCTGTAAACGAATTAAAATTCGGCGTATGTGTAAGCAAAGGAAAAATTAACCGTAACCAGAGTGTATGGGTCCAATGTAGTACTGTCTGACCAGTCAAAGGACCCAATAACTCTATAGCGGTAGTATCTCAACGGGTAGCTGAGAAATCCGAGCCAAAGACACTAATTCAAATGTAGTTTTTTTTTTATTTTTTCTTAAATTTTGAGGTTAATATGAATTCGGATGGTCAGTTTATTATTAACCTTTTCGTTTTGTCCTTTTTTTTATTTGTTACTTTTGTATTTGGTTTCTCTATGTGATTCTCATCCTTCTTATTTGGCTTTATATTGTTTTTGCTTCTACTGTCTTTCTCTAATATTTTATATAGTTATTCATTGTTTTCCTTTTAGTTTATTTTTATTTATTATTTCCTATTCTCACTGAGATATTTTTTCCTTGTAGAAGATCTTTCGCTTATAGCATCCTGCTTTTCCAACCATGATCTTAGCTAATAATAATAATAATAATAATAATAATAA
>NC_090744.1:26996849-27001849 GCF_036898095.1 Palaemon carinicauda
ATCTGTACGTGGAAAGCACTCAACTCACGCTTCCTTGGTCTGTGGGTCGCTCACCTTCTTTTCACTAACTAGCCCAAAACACCTATAATTAAGTATCAGCATCATCTTGAGTAGAAAAAAGACGTATGGTTAGCAACCCCATTCCTAAAGTCATGCTTTGAAACAGCAGAACTGTTTGGGTGGCCTATTGGAAGCGTCCCTGACTGGCATTCTGTCGTATTCGGGTTGAAGACCCGCTCAAGCTCGATAGTCTTTTGTGGTGTTTGCAAACTCACCGTCCTTATGAGCAAAGAAAGAGGGGGGCCTGTTTGAGTGAGCCCATAGTGGTATCTGATGAGTCATCATCATCCATTGCCTGGCCCTTCATGGTCCTAGCATGGGTGGAGAGGTGTCTTGGGCGCTGATCATATTTATATATGGTCATTATCTAGGACATTGTCCTGCTATAGCATTGTCGCTGTCTCTTGCCTCTGGCATTCACGAGCGGACTTTAAACCTTTAAATCTTCTAGCACAAATCCCTCTTAAGGTGGAAACAGTATTGTCCCGAAAATATATTTGAAAATCCACTATCGTGTCAAACGTATATATTTTCTGTTAAATATACCTCTAATACATACAATCTACTCGTTCGCTGCATTGCAGTCGTATATATTAAAGAAAATCTGTGCGTCATGTACACATTTTGAAATTCCCATCTCCGTTTCTGAGTAGAAATGTAATTTCACAGAGGATGTGATGCGCGCCAACCTGTCTTGGGGCATTCCGACATAAATGTACGAAAGTTATTTGGATATTATTTCAGCTGTAATTTCTGCTTTGTTCTTTATATAGTGTTAATGTAGCTGTTTTGCTTTCTGCTGCTGATTCTGCTGGTGCTACTGCTGCTGCTACTGCTACTGCTGCTGCTGTTGCTGTTACTGCTACTGCTTCTGCCGTTTTGTCTGTCACAGTGTTAGCTCTTACGTTTACCATTACAAAGGATGCTGTCGGAGGTTGTTATTTTCATACTGCTGTTTTCTTTATATTCTTTTGGTGCTTCGTGTATATCAATCTTTTAATTTGGTTCTCAATTTATACTTCTGCTGTACTTGTTTTTTTTTTTTTTTTTTTTTTTTTGCTTAGCCCCTGATTTATTTTTTTGCTCTAGTAATGCTCCCAATGTCTTGTTACTGTGTCCGGGCTTAAAATGTTTGAGTTGTACTGAGCCCACCTTAACGCTACTGTCTATGTTCTGTACTGCTGCTATTGGTGTGTCTTTAATTCCGTTTTTATGTCTGCTGCTGTGTTTTTTGAGCCTGTTTTCTCACGCCTTGCCCTTGTTTTTACTCCTACTGCTGTTGATGAATTTCTTGTTATTATTATGTGTACCGTTACTGATATCATAGCTGTTACCTTTTCTATTTTCTGATCGTTGGTCCTGTTTTTACGTTTTGCCCTTGTTTCTACTCCTACTGCTGTTGATGCATTGCTCGTTATTATTATGTGTAGTGTTACTGATATCATAGCTGTTACCTCTGCCATTTTCTTATCGTTGGTGCTGTTTTTACATAATGCCCTTGTGTTTATTCCTACTGCTGTTGATGCATTTCACGTTATTATTATGTGTACTGTTACTGATATCATAGCTGTTATTTTTGCTATGAATTTTACAGATAATACTAATACCGTTATGTCTGCTGCTGTGTCTTTTGAGCTTTTTTTTCTCACGTTTTGCCCTTGTTTCTACTCCTACTGATGTTGATGCATTTCACGTTATTATTATGTGTAGTGTTGCTGATATCATACCTGTTATTTCTGCTATGAATTTTACAGATAGTACTGTTGTGTTTGATACTGCTTAACTTTTTTTCCTATTCTAACTAATACTTCTGCTCTTTTTTGGTCTATCTCTTAATCTTTAAGTCACTACAATCGTAACTATTCTTATGTTTTTTTTTTTTTTTTAATCATAGCTTCTGTGTCCCAAAAAATCATAGCTTCTGTGTCCAAAAAAATCATAGCTTTTCTGTCCAAAAAAAATCATAGCTTCCGTGTCCAAAAAAATCATAGCTTCTGTGACCAAGAAAATCATAACTTCTATGTCTAAAAAAATCATAGCTTCTGTGTCCAAAAAATCATAGTTTCTGTGTCCAAAAGAAATCATAGCTTCTGTGTCCAAGTTGAGTGTTGTCCCTTCAAATATTTTCCGGTGTTTGTAACATTTACTGAATCGGCATTTTATTTTTTTTTAATATTTTACGGTTACCGACGATTTTCTTTTGTTTCAACTGCTGGATTGCGAATTTCTATTGCTCGTGCTACTGTCTTCCATTACATTTTTGTATTTATAGAGTTTCTCTTAAAATAATTCCCGCTTTCATATGTAATTTAGTTCATGTTCTTGAGTAGGCTATGTTTTTTCCTTCTACTTTGGGTTTTCCCCCATTTTTTACTTACTATTTTATTCTGTCTTCCTTTTTATGTAAATGGATCTTCTGGTATCTTCGATGATTCATATTTTCTCTTTTTAATCGTGGTGTTACGATTGCTTGGGTGTTCAGTCTGTACTGCTGTCTTCGTATTTCATCTTTGCTACTGCATCTGCCATATTTTAATCTCATTTCTCTTGTTGCAAATAATATTATTTCTTTCTCATTTCTTTTACTCAAAAAATTATATTCTAATCTTATTTCAGCTGAGACTTATGCTATATTATAATTTTGATGCTGCCTTTGCTACATTTTTTCAATTCTACTGCTACGTTGGTTATTTCACGCTATTAATTTTAATGTTACTATTCTTGAAATATTTTGTTTTTCCTTATTTCCTTTCCTCACTGGGCTATTTTCCCTGTTGGAGCCCCTGGGCTTATAGCATCCTGCTTTTCCGACTAGGGTTGTAGCTTAGCATTTGATAATAATAATAATAATAATAATAATAATAATAATAATAATAATAATAATAATAATAATAATAATAATAATAATAATATTCTTGATACTGCGTCAACTGTTGTTTTATTTCTCTAACATTTTCCGTGCCGGCAGTTTTCCATGCACCTTTTATTATATTACTAGTGTACGCAACACGTCAAAAGTGATAGTGAGAGAGATAGATATGCACGCACCCCCTCTCGCCATGGTATGACTAGTCACTCTTCCCTTATCCGAGGGATTGGGAGTGCTTAGTGTGACTGGAAGGAAAAAAATACACTAGATATATATATATATATATATGTATATATATATATATATATATATATATATATATATATATATATATATACATATATATATATATATATATATATATATATATATATGTATATATATATATATATATATATATATATATGTGTGTGTGTGTGTGTGTGTGTGTGTGTGTGTATCTTGTATCTACAAATAATTATACCAGTTAAACAGACTTTCGAATCACATTTCTAGATTCTTGTTAAGTTTCGTTTTATTCACGAAAAGAAAATAACTGGAATGGGAAGGTTGAAGGAGTTGGACATCTAGATCAGAAGTAGAAGACTGAAAGCAACGCCGCTCTTGTTTTAAGAAATAATGCTTGCAGTGTGCCACGTAAGTGCAACCGGAAGCGTTATATCATTTGCCCTTAGTCAATATAACTCCTTATCATTCTGCTCCTTTCTTCTTCCCCTTATCTACATTCTATTCGCCATTTTCTCTTCCACTCTTCCTCCTCCTAGGCTCTCTTTTCTCCTGTGACACATTCCCCAAATTACCCCATTATTTCTACACATTCCCCAAATTACCCAAGTGTTTCTTCCCTTCCCCAAATATTTTCCCCCATCCCCAAATTACCCAAGTATTTCATCCTTCCCCAAATTATTTCTGAATTTCTTCCCTCAAGTTTCTCAAGTATTTCTCCCCTTTCCCAGATTACCCAAATACTTCTTTCCTTCCCCAAATTACTCAAGTATTTCTCCCCTTCCCCAGATTACCCAAATACTTCTTTCCTTCCCCAAATTACTCAAGTATTTCTCCCCTTCCCCAGATTACCCAAATACTTCTTTCCTTCCCCAAATTACTCAAGTATTTCTCCCCTTCCCCAGATTACCCAAATACTTCTTTCCTTCCCCAAATTACTCAAGTATTTCTCCCCTTCCCCAGATTACCCAAATACTTCTTTTCTTCCCTAAATTAATCAAGTATTTCTCCCCTTCCCCAAAATTCCCCAAGAATTACTCCCCATACCCCAACTTACAGTCTCCCCACCAATCTCCCTCTCATCTCTTCCCTCCTCTCCATCTGCCTCCTCATTTCCCCTCTCGATCTTCCTCTTATCTCCCCCCCACCTCTTCCCCCCTTCCCAAATCCTCACACTCGCCCCCTCCCCCACCGGAGCTCCGTCCCGTAAAGCTGCTTGCGTAGTCCGGCTTATGCAAAGTCACCGCTAATGTAGTCGTGTTGTTTTATGCATTGGCCGGTGCTTTCTGCAAGCCCAGCTGCTCTTGCATAAATGCTTGGAAATGACGGAGCAGGCAAGCTTTTAAGCCGCACCCAAACGCAACTTCCTCAGCATTTCGGCTCCCTGAGATTTTGATTTTCCTTTTCTCCCCGTCCGGCTGGTAAATGGAGCCTTGCGTGTGTGCACGCGCGTGCAAGCACTCTCCGGGGGAGGGGGGGGGGGTATGTATACTGATATGCTCATCATCCCCGCTGTGGACATTTTAATGGAAGGATGAGAGAGTGATGTTTTGTTTTTCTTTCTTCCTCATGAAGTCATTTTAAAGGGAATATCTGGGTAGTGAATGGAAACTGTAATCAAAACACGGAGATGTATACATATATATATATATATATATATATATATATATATATATATATATATATATATATATATATATATATATACTGTGTGTATATATAAATTTATATATGTATACATAAGTATATATGTAAATATGAATATATATGTATATATATACATACATATATATATATATATATATATATATATATATATATATATATATATATATATATATATATA
>NC_090744.1:27011343-27013843 GCF_036898095.1 Palaemon carinicauda
CTTTTTCTGTCTCTTAGTGATATTCCTAACATTATTCTTTCCATAGCTCTTTGAGATGTAACTAGCTTACGTTCTAACGCTTTAGTAAGGCTCCAAGTTTCTTAAATTACCCATTCGATTTAAATTAGCAACAGACAAACACAATTCGTAAAATTGAACATCAAAATACGCAGGGAATTCAATCGCTTTTGATTTTGCATTACCCGATTCATTCACATCCCAATTTGCATAACCCATCTTTTATTCCCTCTTCTCTATGGGAATCCTCCCATCGAAAGTAAGCCGTATAAAAAAAAATGGTAAGCTCTCGAAAAAAAAAGGTGGCTCTTCTGCGCTCTTCCGCCATCTCCTCCTTCTCAATAACCGCCATCTTTTCCATATGGATTCGGGATCATAAAAACAAGGACGAGTTTCGTCTTTTATGCAAATCCGGAGGCTGGCTGAAGTCGTTTCAAGAAGCCAAGGAAAGATGGCGGCGACTTTTTTGTTGATTAAGTCTCGGCTGGGGGTCGGATGGGGAAGAGAAGAGAGGGGAAGGGGGAAGAAAGAGGAGAGGGAGAGCGAGGAGGAGGTGAAGGAGGTGGAGGAAGAGGAGGAGGAGGAGGAGTAGGAGGAGGAGGAGTAGGAGGAGGAGGAGGAGGAGGAATGAGAGACAGTGAGATGGAGAGGGAAAAGGTGAAGAGGGAGGGGTGGGAGAGAAGAGGAGAAGGAGGAGGAGTGAGAGGGAGAGGGAGAGCGAAAAGGTGAAGAGGGAGGGGTGGGAGAGAAGAGAAGGGGGTGAGAGAGGGGAGGAGGAGGAGGAGGAGGAGTAAGAGAGTGAGCGTGAGAGGGAAAAGGTGAAGAGGGAGGGGTGGGAGAGAAGAGAAGGGGGGGGGGGGGAGGAGAGGGGGAGGAGGAGGGGGAGGAGGAGTGAGAGGGAGACGGAAAAGGTGAAGAGGGAGTGGTGGTAGAGAGAAGAGGAGGAGAAGTATGAGTAGGAAGGAAATGAGAAGGGGAGGGGATGGAGGAGAAGGGGGAGGGGGAGGGGGAAAGGGAATGAGAAGGAGGAAGGTGAAGAAGGAGAGGAGAGAAGAATTAGAATGGGGAGGGGGAAGGAAAAAGAGAAAGGAGAGGGGGAAGGAGAATGCAAAGGGGATTAAGGGAGAAGAAAAATAATCCTAGCGCAAAAGAGAAAGGGGAAACGAGAAGAGGAAGGCTGAATAGGGAGGGGTAAAGAAAAGGGGGAGAGGAAGAAGGACCAAGGCATTCCCCACTCAGCCTCCTCCTCTTACAAAGCCCCCCCCCCTCCTCCCCCCACCCACACCCCCAAACAAAAGAGTGGAGTTTGGGCTGGATGGAAGCCCTAAGTGACCGTTCATCATGAAGAGACAATCGGTCGCTCTTCAAAATTATTCCTTTGGAGGAAAACGGCCCAAGAGAACAGATACGACGACTCACGGAAATATAAAATGGATGGACTAAAAGACAGTTTAGTAAGGAAAGGGAAAAGGGAAAAAAGGTGAAGGGGAGAGGGGGAAGGGGGAAGGGAAATGGAAAAGGGTGAAGGGGGAAGGCAAATGAAAAAGGGTGAAGGGGAAAAGGGGAAGGGGGAAGGGAAATGGAAATAGGGGAAGGGGGGATAAGGGGAAAGGGAAGGGAAATGGAAAAGGGTGAAGGGGGGATAAGGGGAAGTGGAAGGGAAATGAAAAAGGGTGAAGGGGAGAAAAGAGGAAGGGGTTAAGGGGAAGGGAAATGGAAAAGGGTGAAGAGGAAGGGAAATGGTAAAGAGGAAGGGAAAAAGGTGAAGTGGAAGCGAAAAACGTAAAGGGGAAAAGGGAAAGGCAAAATAGTAAAGAGGAAGGGAAAAGGGTGAAGGGGAAGCGAAAAAAGTAAAAGGGAATGGAAAAGGGTAAAGTGGAAGGGAAAATGGAACATTGGAAAAAGGAAAAGGGTAAAGGGGAAAGGGAAAAGTGAACATTTGAATAATGAGGAAATGGGAAAAAGGAAAAGGGTAAAGGAGGAAGGGACAAGTAAACATTTGAATAAAGAGGAAATGGGAAAAAGGAAAAGGGTAACGGGGGAAGGGAAAAGTGAACAATTGAATAAAGAGAAAAAGGGAAAAAGGGAAAGGGTAAAGGGGGAAGGGAAAAGTGAACATTTGAATAAAGAGAAAAGGAAAAAGAAAAAGGGTAAAGCAGAAGGGAAAAGAGAACATTGGAAAAAGGAAAAGGGTGAAGGGGAAGGGAAAAGGGTAAAGGGGAAGGGAAAAGCGAAACTTGGAAAAAGGAAAACGGTAAAGGGGGAAGGGAAAAGTGAACATTGGAAAAAGGGAAAGGGGGAAAATGAAAAGAGAGAGGAAAAAGGAAAACGGTAAAGGGGGAAGGGAAAAGTGAACATTGGAAAAAGGGAAAGGGGGAAAATGAAAAGAGAGAGGAAAAAGGAAAACGGTAAAGGGGAAAATAAAATTGAACATTTGAATTCAGAGAAAGGAGAAAAACGGAAAAGGGTAAACGGGTAGGGA
>NC_090744.1:27018843-27026343 GCF_036898095.1 Palaemon carinicauda
TTCTCAAAACTATTCAAAAGATATTTTTTACTAACATACACACACACACACACACACACACACACACACACACACACACTTCCACTATAAGGACACATACTCGTTACGCTTGGATTTAAAAAAAAAAAAAAAAAAACTTTACATCTTATAATAAGGAAGCTCTTACTCTCCGTAAGCATAAACTATAAGAGAGAAAAAAACTCCCAACGCCGCATTCTCGTAAGCATTTATGACGTCATATCTTCCTTTCTTGCTGTCATGTCTCGACTTTTTAAGTGAGATATGAACGCTTTCCGTGATAGCCAGAACTTTATGACAGCCGTGGCGTGCAGCCCCTGTCATAAAAGGAACCCTCTATAACTTAAGACAGTCTTGATCGTGTCGTAACAGAAGTCGTCTGTATGGCTGAGATACGCCGTGGTGGCGTTAAGACCTCTGACGTGATTACGTCGATTTTGTAACGTGATGGTGGTAATAACGCGTGGCGACTACATTACGATCGTCGCAATAAGAAAACGGCGGTTGTAATAACGAATGGCGAGTACATTACGATCGTTGCAATAAGAAAACGGTAGTAGTAATCACGCATGGCGACTACATTCCGATCGTTGCAATAAGAAAACGGCGGTAGTAATAACGCATGGCGACTACATTGCGATCGTTGCAATAAGAAAACTGCGGTAGTAATAACGCGTGGCGACTACATTACGATCGTCGCAATAAGAAAACGGCGGTTGTAATAACGCATGGCGAGTACATTCCGAACGTTGCAATAAGAAAACGGTAGTAGTAATCACGCATGGCGACTACATTCCGATCGTTGCAATAAGAAAACGGCGGTAGTAATAACGCATGGCGACTACATTGCGATCATTGCAATAAGAAAACGGCGGTAGTAATAACGCGTGGCCACTACATTACGATCGTCGCAATAAGAAAACGGCGGTAGTAATAACGCGTGGCGACTACATTACGATCGTCGCAATAAGAAAACGGCGGTAGTAAAGACATATGGCGACTACATTGCGAACGCGTGGCAACTACATTGCGACCGTTGCAATAAGAAAACGGCGGTAGTAATAACGCATGGCGACTACATTACGATCGTCGCAATAAGAAAACAGCGGTAGTAATAACGCATGGCGACTACATTACGATCCTCGCAATAGGAAAACGGCGGTAGTAATAACGCATGGCAACTACATTGCGATCGTCGCAATAAGAAAACGGGGGTAGTAATAACGCATGGCGAATACATTACGATCGCCACAATAAGAAAAAGGCGGTAGTAATAACGCATGGCGACTACATTACGATCAGCGCAATAAAAAACGGCGGTAGTAATAACGCATGCCGAATACATTGCGATCGTCGCAATAGGAAAACGGCGGTAGTAATAACGCATGGCGACTACATTGCGATCGTCGCAATAGGAAAACGGCGGTAGTAATAACGCATGGCGACTACATTGCGATCGTCGCAATAGGAAAACGGCGGTAGTAATAACACATGGCGACTACATTGCGATCGCCACAATAAGAAAACGGCGGTAGTAATAACACGTGGCGACTACATTGCGATCGTCGCAATAAGAAAACGGCGGTAGTAATAACGCATGGCGACTACATTGCGATCGTCGCAATAAGAAAACGGCGGTAGTAATAACGCATGGCGACTACATTGCGATCGTCGCAATAAGAAAACGGCGGTAGTAATAACGCATGGCGACTACATTGCGATCGTTGCAATAAGAAAATATAAGTGCGATGTAACACTGAAAATACTGAAACCTGTATGGTGGCATAATCTCCCCTACATAATGGAAATAAAGTGACGAGATCATATATATATATATATATATATATATATATATATATATATATATATATATATATATATATATATATATATATATATATATATATATATATATATTAAATCTTTCCAGTCACGCACAGCGGCATTACCAGACATATAAAATACTAGGTCTCTCCCCGTCCTCTAAGAAAGAGGAAAGGGGTACGATGGATTGAATGTGTGCGTGCATATCTACCTGAATATTTAGACGTTTTCGACGGGTCGCGTACACTTGTTGTGAAACAAATGTGCTGTAGTAACACTTTGATTGATGAATGTTATTTAACTTAGTCATCTTTAAAAGAAAACAAATATTTACAAATCGTACTTGGATTGAAGTGTTGTACAAATCAAAGTGGAGTAGAATAGCTCAGGCGTGAACAGCAATGGATAACAATAAGGCCATCAGTAATATGTGGACTTGGATGTTACATAAATACAGAGAACTCTGTCCTAAATAGGCAAATATATATTTCAAACATTAGGCTGTGACATTATTATTATTATCATCATCATCATCATCATCATCATCATCATCATTATTATTATTATTATTATTATTACCCTATTTGGAAAAGCGGGATGCTATAAGCTCAGGGGCTCCAAAAGGGAAAATAGCCCAGTGAGGAAAGGAAGCAAGAAAAAATAGAATATTTTAAGAACATTAACATTAAAATAAATATCCCCTAAACAAACTATAGAAACTTTAACAAACCAAGAGGAAGGCAGTACCAAAGTTACTATAATCACCCTCTCTTCTACAGTGCAAAAGAAAGCGATTGAGAAAACTCAAAACATACTTATTTCGAATTATTAAAAATCCACTAACAATAGTTCTATGCACAAATTATGGAAAAAAAAACCAGTCCCAATCTAGTCCTGACCCGAAAAAAATAGTAATACGAACTATAGTCCATTTCTTTTAGCGATGAATATTTCCACCGACTCGCGGCGGTGCCCTTTTAGCTCTGAAAAGTTTCCTGATCGCTGATTGGTTAGAATTATCTTGTCCAGCCAATCAGCGATCCGGAAACTTTTCCGAGCTAAAAGGGCACCGCCGCGAGTCGGTGCAAATATGCATCGGTAAAAGAAATGGACTAAAATACCTTAAACTTAAAGACAAGACATGTTCTGAAATACTATCAACACTGTATCAGTTGTCATGCCATTTTACGACAAACTGCCGCCTGCACCCGACTTCTAAAGTGTGTTGCGAGCTTTGGTGATGCCCGGTAACTATGTCCATCCCTTCCTCTTTATCCAGAATTGGAATAGTTAACATAGTTAAGATCGTAATGAAATTTCAGGCTAGCTACAGACATATTATAAAAGGAAATTAATTACATGAAAATCATCCAAGCTAAAATATCTTTTTTAGGCTAGCTACAGACATATTATAAAAGGAAATTAATTACATGAAAATCATCCAAGCTAAAATATCTTTTTTCCCGAAATATTATTCAGAAAGAATACTGCATCTAACCTACTTTGGATGAATAAACAATGATGTAGAAAAAAACATTTGACGTGATGTAAATATTGCAAGCACGTGTCATTTCATAAATAATGATATTAATGCAAATGTTTTATTTTTTTTTTTTTTTTTTTTTTTTTGAAACATGAAATAATTCACCCTCAGATTATGACCAGAACAGCAGTAGATGTTACCACATAGCATATTACAGCAAGGATTAAAAATATACAAATTAGAATGATAATAATTTCAAGTAAGGTTTTCACTACTATTATTATTAACATCATCAGTAGTAGTAGTAGTAGTAGTAGTAGTAGTAGTAGTAGTAGTAGTTATAGTATTAGATATAATAATTATATCGTCATTATAAACAGCTATATATATATATATATATATATATATATATATATATATATATATATATATATATTTATATATATACATATACATATATATACAGTATATATATATATATATATATATATATATATATATATATATATATATATATATATATATATATATATATATATATATGAATCTTATGTTAGAACACTTGAAGAAGTACAGCAATCCTAAAAGTACATAAAGATTGTGAGATTATTCCGATGAGAAAGGAGTTATACAAGGATAACCCATCTCTCCTAAATTATTCACGGAATGCCAAGAAGACGTTTTTAAGAATTTAGATTGGGAAAATGTAGGAATCAATTTTAATGGGGAATAACTTAAAGACTAAAGATTTGCAGATGATTTAGTTCTATTAAGAGAATCATGGAAAGAATTGCTAAAGATGATAGAAGATTTAGATAGAGAAAACAGAAATGTAGGACTAAAAATTAATATGAGTAAAACTAAGATAACGTTCAATGAAGGTGCAGAGACAGTAAATAAGAGTTATGGACGACCGTCTGGAGATTGTTAATGAATGTATGTACTTAGAGCAGACAGTAATTGTTTCCCCAGGACACGAGACCGAAATTCAAAGGATAAGCATGAGATGGAGAGCATTTGGCAAACAAAATGAGATTATGAAAATTAAAATGACACTTTCTCTAAAAAGAAAAGTATTTAATGAGATGGTTCTACCAGTATCAATTTATGCATCAGAAACTTTGATCCTCACTAAAGGCATAGAGCATAAGATAGTTACAACTCAAAGAGCAATAGAAAGAATAATGATGGGAATAACACCAGAGACAGAACAATAGAAACATGGATACGAGAGCAAACTAAAGTAGAGGCTATTCTAACAACTTGTGAGAAATAAAATGGCATGGATAAGACATATAATGAAATTGAAAGACAATAGATGGACGTTAAGAAGAAGAGAATGGGTCCCTAGAGATTGTAAAAGAAGCAGAGGAAGGAAGAAAAGTCAATGGAAGAGAGGTTTGCGGCCGTGAGCTGGTAGAGCAAGACCATAAACAGAAGCAAGTAAAAGGACATGAATGAGGCCTTTGTCCTGCAGTCAACTAGTAACAGCTAATGATGATGATGATGATGATGATGATATATATATATATATATATATATATATATATATATATATATATATATATATATATATATATATATATATATATATATATATATATATATATATATATATATATAAGCTTTTCTATACGCTGACTTTTTTCTCAATCGGTCTACCTTTTGTCTCCCAAAAACCAATCTCTTTTTCCAACTCGCATGTTAATAAAATACATTTTATTCTCCCACACCTGCTGCAGTATTTTATTTCCACCATCAAAATGAGAATCATTTGCTTCTCCAACAATGCACACGAATTCCTCTCATCTCCGACAAAGCAAACTAATTCCAAGCACCGCCAACAATGCAAAAGAACTGGACGGAACTCCAACAATGTTCACGAAACTAATTCCAAGCATCTCCAACAATGCACACGAATTCCAACCATCTCCAACAAAGCACACGAATTACAAGCATCTCCAACAAAGCACACGAATCCCAAGCATCTCCAACAATGCATACGAATTCCAAGCATCTCCAACACTGCACGCGAATTCCAAGCATCTCTCCAACAATGCACACGAATCCCAAGCATCTCCAGCAATGCACACGAATACCAAGCATCACCAACAAGGTACACAAATCCCAAGCATCTCCAACAATACACACGAATCCCAAGCATCTCCAACAATGCACACGAATCCCAAGCATCTCCAACAATGCACATGAATACCAAGCATCTCCAACATTGTACACGAATCCCAAGCATCTCTCCAACAATGCACACAAATCACAAGCATCTCTCCAACAAGGCACACGAATTCGAAGCATCTTCAACAATGTACACGAATTCCAAGCATAGCCAACAAAGCACACAAAGTCCAAGCATCTCCAACAAAGCCCACAAATTCCAAGCATTTCTCCAACAAAGCACACGAATTCCAAGCATTTCTCCAACAAAGCACACGAATCCAAAGCATCTCCAACAATGCACACGAATTCCAAGCATCTCCAACAATGCACACGTATTCCAAGCATCTTCAACAATGTACACGAATTCCAAGCATAGCCAACAAAGCACACAAAGTCCAAGCATCTCCAACAAAGCCCACAAATTCCAAGCGTCTCCAACAATGCACACGAATTCCAAGCATCTCTCCAACAATGCACACGAATTCCAAGCATCTCTCCAACAATGCACACGAATCCCAAGCATCTCTCCAACAATGAACACGAATCCCAAGCATCTCCAACAATGCACACGAATCCCAAGCATCTCCAACAATGCACACTAATACCAAGCATCTCCAACAATGCACACGAATCCCAAGCATCTCAAACAATGCACACGAATTCCAAGCATCTCTCCAACAATGCACACGAATCCCAAGCATCTCTCCAACAATGCACACAAATCACAAGCATCTCTCCAACAAGGCACACGAATTCGAAGCATCTTCAACAATGTACACGAATTCCAAGCATAGCCAACAAAGCACACAAAGTCCAAGCATCTCCAACAAAGCCCACAAATTCCAAGCATTTCTCCAACAAAGCACACGAATTCCAAGCATTTCTCCAACAAAGCACACGAATCCAAAGCATCTCCAACAATGCACACGAATTCCAAGCATCTCCAACAATGCACACGTATTCCAAGCATCTTCAACAATGTACACGAATTCCAAGCATAGCCAACAAAGCACACAAAGTCCAAGCATCTCCAACAATGCACACGAATCCCAAGCATCTCCAACAATGCACACTAATACCAAGCATCTCCAACAATGCACACGTATTCCAAGCATAGCCAACAAAGCACACAAAGTCCAAGCATCTCCAACAATGCACACGAATCCCAAGCATCTCCAACAATGCACACTAATACCAAGCATCTCCAACAATGCACACGTATTCCAAGCATCTCCAACAATGCACACGAATTCCAAGCATCTCTCCAAGAATGCACACAAATCACAAGCATCTCCAACAAGGCACACAAATTCCAAGCATCTCCAACAATGCACACGAATTCCAAGCATTTTCCAACAATGCACACGAATTCCAAGCATCTCCAACAATGTACACGAATTCCAAGCATAGCCAACAAAGCACACAAAGTCCAAGCATCTCCAAAAATGCACACGAATCCCAAGCATCTCCAACAATGCACACTAATACCAAGCATCTCCAACAATGCACACGTATTCCAAGCATCTCCGACAATGCACACGAATTCCAAGCATCTCTCCAAGAATGCACACAAATCACAAGCATCTCCAACAAGGCACACAAATTCCAAGCATCTCCAACAATGCACACGAATTCCAAGCATTTCTCCAACAATGCACACGAATTCCAAGCATCTCCAACAATGTACACGAATTCCAAGCATAGCCAACAAAGCACACAAAGTCCAAGCATCTCCAACAATGCACACGAATCCCAAGCATCTCCAACAATGCACACTAATACCAAGCATCTCCAACAATGCACACGTATTCCAAGCATCTCCGACAATGCACACGAATTCCAAGCATCTCTCCAAGAATGCACACAAATCACAAGCATCTCCAACAAGGCACACAAATTCCAAGCATCTCCAACAATGCACACGAATTCCAAGCATTTTCCAACAATGCACACGAATTCCAAGCATCTCCAACAATGCACACGTATTCCAAGCATCTCCA
>NC_090744.1:27031343-27033843 GCF_036898095.1 Palaemon carinicauda
CTACAAACTTACTTCAATAATTATTGCTCCTGGAATATTTCCAATTATAGTTTATTTTTTTCTGTTAAAAGATTTTAAACAAATTTTCTATTTTTTTCAATCCACGTATTTCCATAACTTCTCTATTGATAGATCATCCCTAAAATATACAACATTAACTTTCCCTTCTGTTTTATCATAAGTTGGAGCAAATGTATTTATGTTGACCAGGCTGACATGAGTCTTTTTATTGTTTATATATGACATATCTGTTTTTGACGTTGTTAATAGTTTATATAGGGCATATCTATTTCAACGCTGTTACTGTTTTTAGAATGATATATTGTTAATTTATTCTCATCATTTATTTATTTCCTTATTTCCTTTCCTCTCTGGGCTATTTTTCCCTGTTGGAGCCCTTGGGCTTATAGCATCTTGCTTTTCAAACTAGGGTTGTAGCTTGGCTAGTAATAATAATAATAATAATAATATTACCTAATTTATTTTCTTATCTGTTAGGTATTTTCAGGAACTATCTTTAATTATAAGAGAGATTACTCGAGTTCATATGTAGGTAATATCACGATGAGGGGTAGATGGAGATGGTTTGGGCATGCTCTTCGCACTCCCAAAGAGAGATTAGTTCACCAAACGTTCAGCTGGGCTCCACAAGGCACTAAAAGAGTTAGAAGACCCAGGCCTACACGGCTGAGGACTATGACGCGCGAAGTAGGAGATGATGTATGGAGAATTATTGAATTAAATGCTCAAGATAGAGACGACTGGTGAAATCTAACCGAGGCCCTTTGCGTCAATAGGCGTAGGAGATTACGATGATGATGATCTTTAATCTCTAAGGATTTTAGATCTAAACTTTTTCATTCTCAAATAGTCGATGGACCTCCATTCATTATTTCGGTAAAGTTTTTTTTTTTTTTCTTTTTTTAAGTGTTATTAACCAACATATTTTAATAAATTACCTATGGTCTTTATTTCCCAAAACGCCAGATTTATTTACCGGCTTTCATTACTTCCAGATATTTTCCAAACTTTATTACGAGAGGTTTATTTATTCATTCATTTATTTACTTATTCATTAAAGGTTTAAAGGTCTCCCATGAATGGCAGAGGCAAGGGACAGTGACATTGCCATAGCAAGCAGGACAATGCCCTAGAGACTGACCATATATTATATGATCTGCGCCCAAGCCTCCTCTCCACCCAAGCTAGGACCAGGGAGGGCCAGTCAGTGGCTACTAATGACTCAGCAGATAGACCTATAGGCTCCCCAGACCCCCCAACCTTAGCTCACAAGGATGGTAAGGTTGCAGACACTAATGGCACTAGCGAGTCTGAGCGGGACTCGAACGCCCGACTGACAAACACCAGGCAGAGACGTTACCAATCAGGCCACAACAACCTTACCGTAGATTTAACTGACCCCAACTCCACCCCCCCCCCCCCAGGAAAAACCTTTTCTACTTTTTCCCTTACTTCAATAAACCCCATTTCCCCAAAACATAATCAAATTTTTCTTGTTTTATTTAATTCACACACCACACAAAAATTTACTACTTTTCCAGTTATTTCCATAACTAGCAATTTCACAAAAAAAAAATCTAATTATTATTCAGTTTCAACATTGTTATAAATTTTCCCATTTTCAAAAACTAAACCCTATTCAATTTTCCATTCCTTTATTGCAATGCATTTCCCATTTTCACAAAAAAATCTTATTTAACTTTCCTTATTGATATATATTTTTTATTTTCATAAAAACATTTAATATTCCCTTTCTTTATTAGCATGTATTTTCCAATGTTCACAAAAGTCCTATTTAATTTCCCCTTTTTATTGCTATTTATTTTCCTATTTTCACAAAAACACTAATCTATTTAATTTTCCCTTTTTCACAAAAGCCTATTTAGTTTTGCTTTTATTTCTTTGTATTTTCCTATTTTCAAACAAAATGTATTTTATTTTTCCTTTCTTTATTACTTTGTATTTCCCATTTTCAATATATCTATTCACTTTTCCCTTTATTGCATTGAATCTTCCCATTTTTACACAAAAAAATTCTTATTTAACTCTTCCGTTCTTTATTGCTAAATATTATCCATTTTAAAATATCTATCTAATTTTCCTTCTTTATTGCTAAATATTTTCCCATTTTCAAAAACAAAAACATATTTAATTATCCCCTTCTTTATTGCTAAATATCTTCCCATTTTCAAAAAAAACCTATTTAATTTTCTCCTTTATTCATAAACATTTTCCCATTTTTAAAAAATCTATTCAATTTTCCTATTTTTATTACTAAATATTTTCCAATTTTCATTTTTTTTATTTTCCCATCCATTATTGTTAAATATTTTCCAATTTTCATTTTTTTTTTATTTTCCCATCCATTATTGTTAAATATTTTCCCATTTACAAAAAATCTATTTAATTTTCCCTCTCTTTACTGCTAAATATCTTCCCATTCAAGTAAAATCTTAATTTTCCCTTTCTTAATTGCTAA
>NC_090744.1:27043843-27046343 GCF_036898095.1 Palaemon carinicauda
TTTGCCAAAGTTTTCTCACCATCCCTTCCAGATGGTCTATGAACGTCAATTTTACAATGCTGAGGTCAACAGGAAAGTCATCCCGACCACCATAACATCTTTATTAACTACGCCAACGAAGTTGGGAGGAGGTTATGTTTTCTCCCAGTTTGTCCGTTTGTTTGTTTGTGAACAACTTCCTGGCCACAATTTTACTCAAGAGTAGTGCAACTTTTAGGGATTAATTGTTAGGTTGAGGACATGGAACTGATTCAGTTTTTGCAAGTCCGGGTCAAAGGTCAAGATTAAGGTCGAGAAATAAGCTGCCATGGAGGAGGTCACAACTTTTTCTCATAGGGTAGTGAAACTTTCAGGGATTAATTGTTATGTTGTAACGTGGAAGTGATTCAATTTTGAAAGTCCTAGGTCAAAGGTCTTGGTCAAGAACAAAGTCAAGGTCGAGCAAAGGGTCGAGAAATAAGCTGCGTAAGCCCTCTAGTTGTTATCATCATTTTAAGACCAAAATGTAACGCTAATTGAAAAAAAAAAAAAAATACGTCAGGGAAAAGAACGAAAAACAAAAGAATAGAAAACAGATGAATAAAAGCCTAAATGCAAATATAAAATATGAAATAAGTCTTAAGTCAATCAGGTACAAAAAAATGCACGAAGTTTGAACTTGTACGGTAAAGTTCCATCTATTCAGCTATTTAGTGAGGGAGATCATTCCATAATTAGGTCACAGCAAAATTAAAACTTCTAAAATACTGTGTAGGCTAGTATTAAGCCTCGCAGATGAATGAGGAAGACTTACAATTAACTTTAAATGAAGTACGATAATTATACGTGGTGGATAAAATACCATGGTGCTAGAATTTAATATTTAGATCAGGGATAGAAAATTTATTTGACCGCACGTTTCCATTCAATAATCCAAAATGGGAGTTAACTGTTGAAGTTCAGACAGGAGAAAAACATTCAATAAATGACAGATTTAAAACCATTAAGATACATATGTCCACATTAATCTACTTTTTTAAAGATTTTATAAATATGCCGTTTTCGTTGCATTTGAGGAAAAAATAGCAGGATATACTAAATGGCTGAGAACTATGAAGGGCGAAGTATGAGATGATGAAAAGAAAGTATTCAATTAAAAGCTCAAGATAGAGATGACTGGCGGAAATCTAACTGAGGCCCTTTGCGTCAATGGGCGTAGGAGGAGATGATGATGCTAATGATGATGATATTTTAAATATTGATTTTGCATTCACCAATTATAAATGGAGCTCTTAATGAGTTCACTCAAGAAACATTGCCAATAAAAAGATCTTGGGTTTAGTCTGGGTTTAACTTCATTCGACACCAAACACTAGTTTTAGCGGGAACTAAGATATGAGATTAAGCAAATCCGGTCTTCACTCAAAAAATCCGATCGGTGCAAGGAGAGTAGAAGCACCTGCATAAGCAACAAGCTATTACAGCCCAGTTCTATCCAATGGTTAGGTTTCTTATAAAAAGGTTCTATCTAATGGGTTGATTTCCTATAACCAGACTCTTTCTAATGGTTAGTTGGGTGACTTTTATATACTGTATGATGCATACCCATATTGAAAGAACATGAACAGATGGATAAAGACTTAGTTTAAAGGGATTTGAGAACGTTGGAATTATCGATAAGTCTTCTGAAAGGGATTCCAAAAATAGACCATATAGGAAAGAAAACAAAAAACAAAGTTGAAATAGATCTGATTATGAAGTTGAGAAGGCGATGGAATGATCGAAAAGACAGCATTATGTAGGCAAAATAAATCGGGTCATAAATAATTGAGGGAATATCGGGAAGTCAGAAGATAGCTGAGAGAAGAATTACTGATAATATAGAATTGTAATAACAGATACTAAAGTTAAGGAGATATAGAAAAATCAGTTGAAGGCGATAGAACAAAACGACGGTTGAAAAGAACAACTGAACAAAATATCCAACCCAAAAATAGCATTTATATTTTCTATCTTGTTAAGAGAAATTCACAGCCTCGTTTACCCCGAAACAGGCAGCCGTTTCACATTACATTTTAACACCCGATAATTTTGAAACAATTGAAAAAAATATATATTTAACAATAATTTTTTCCACTTTTCACAAATCCAAAAACATACGGATTAGAGTGAACTCAATTGTAGATTATAATTGCCACCGATATGTAACTCTATACATGATCTTTTTTTTTTCTTTTTAAGCCAGTAACGATTTTTATTCATATTCTTCTTTTTAGTGGATTGATGAATTTCGCGTTGGCTCCCGCTAATGAACAAAGGTTAACTTAATCATTACTGTGCAAATACGCTCATGCATGCACAGGACATATTTATGAAATAGAAAAAAAAAATTCGTTGGGTATTGTTATCCCATTTCTACATTGTTACTCCATAAAAATGTGCTGTGCTCATTACAGAACTGTTATTGAAAATCTCGCGCACACACACACACACACACACACACACACACACACACACACAC
>NC_090744.1:27050109-27055109 GCF_036898095.1 Palaemon carinicauda
AAAGCTCCCTTATCATAAATATGGCGAAGAAAGCTATTAATAAATATAAGTTTTATGTATTTACTGTATGTTAGAGAGAGAGAGAGAGAGAGAGAGAGAGAGAGAGAGAGAGAGAGAGAGAGAGAGAGAGAGAAAAGATAAGGGGGGAGAGTAATTTGATTGTTATAATTAAAATCTCAGTTCATTGCGAGGACCCTTTTTCCTCAGCTTTCTTTCCTATTTACCTTTTTTTTAATTATGAGAGACTTATCTAAATTGCCATTTAGGATTAAGAGGAGGGAGAAAAGAAAAGGGAAGGGAGGGAAGGAGGGGTGTTATTAAGAGGGAGGGAGGTAGACTGAAAGTTTGTAAAAGTTTACCACCTGAAAAATCGTAAACTTTTTGGAGGACTTAAACCCTTGAGGTTGAAGGAACAGAATTAAGGATTTATCTTCATTAATTGGAAGCGTTTTCAAGGCATTCAGTCTCTCTCTCTCTCTCTCTCTCTCTCTCTCTCTCTCTCTCTCTCTCTCTCTCTCTCTCTCTCTCTTTTATCTTTCAGATGCTTTCTTCACCTTTTTGTGATAAGGAAACAGATACATCTCTCTCTCTCTCTCTCTCTCTCTCTCTCTCTCTCTCTCTCTCTCTCTCGTGTCTGGATATTTCTTACCTGCCGCGCTTACCGACATTGCATGACGTATAACTTTACTCGGTCTTTTCCAGTACCTCTGTTCGGCGGAGAGGGAATAGTCATACCCGGCGGAGAGGAGGTACCCCTGGAGGTAAACACGAAAACCACAATCCCCAAGTCTGTGTGTGTGTGTCTGTGTGCGAGCGCGTGTATATCTGTCCTAATATTCAGCCGTCATTTTTGACGGGTCGGTTACACTAATGTTCGTACCCTACTATCCGGGTTTCTCAAAGAATCTACTGTTTATAAAAAGTCCCTCTTCTGCTTTATCCTTAACAGCATATTTTAAAAAATCAATAATAGAAATGAACAAATTAAATAAGATTCATCATTAATTCGGTCCCTGGAATTATCGAAATTTGATTAATTGTCGCATCCAAAGGGGCCTGAATTCATCCAAAATAAGCTGATTCGCAAGATTATCTTTCTTGGGAATCCCTTGCCTACTTTCAAGAAGTATTAAAAACTAGAGGAAGGAAGAACTTTTACGAAACTTCATTAATTGGAAGTCAAGAGGAACGGAAACGAAACGAAACAGATTTGTAACTCAAAAAAAAAAAAAAAAAAATATTAGAAATTTACCAACTCCATAATCTCAAAAGACCCAGAAATTTGAGAGAAAAAAAATCATAGTTTTAAAGGTCACTCATGAGTGACAGAGGTAAGGGACAGTGACAATGCCCTAGAGACTGCCCCCTTCATCAAAATAGGACTAGTGAGGGCCAGGCCACTCATGAATGGCAGATGCAAGGGAAAGTGACATTGCCCTATCAAGACGGACAATGTCCTAGAGACTGACCATATATGCATATGATCAGCGCCCAAACCCACTCTCCTTCACCCAAGCTAGGAACAAGGAGAGATAGGCAATGGGTGCTGATGACTCAGCAGATAGACCTATGGGCTCCCTCAAACACACCATCCTTAGCTCACAAGGATGGTGAGGTTGTAGCAACCAAAGGAACTGACGTTTTCTTGCGGGACTCTAACACCCGTCTGGCAATCACCAGGCAGAGACGTTACCAGTATGGCCACCACCACCTCATTTTATTCCGGTAGACTTCACTGGAAGCTAAAGAAAGGTCGATAAAAAAAAAAAAAAAAAACAAGAGTTAGTGATAAGACTATCAAAAAACGACCATGATCTTCTCTTATAAAGATATGTCTCAAATCTAATCACCCTCTCATGAAAAGAGCCCGTGTTTTACGCAAGGTAAGCCAATCTACAACAAACGAACACTCATGCTTACAATTGATATGTTTAATGACGTACAAACACTATCAGAATATGGATAAAGAAAGAAGTTAATTGTTATGGACGTTTCAAAATCAAATATTTTTTTTTCCTTAAAAGGTTAAATTCACTCAAGAGAATAACATACAGTTGGTTAACAAAAAGTACAGAAGACCATCCGATTAAATAACCCTCAATTACAATCTGTATAATTCATTTCCTTCCTAACCGTCCTCTTGTCGAAACCCTGGTTTAAACCAGAAGTAATTCATGAGCGATGTTCTACCTCGAATATGCACAAGACGACACCTTACAACTGGAGTAATGGAGTAATGTACGAGTACTATCGTACACTCCCGTTACCAACCATAAATTTCCAATGATCCAGAAGCGACACAAAACGAAATCCGTTGTAGTCGAGACGTTCGAAGACAAGTCGCAGCGAACGAGCCGCCGAAACCCTTCCTCCTCCGAGACAACTTTCTGCTCTTGCCTTTCGAGATGCAAGTAACTTGCGTATCGATCTGTGGCTGCCTAATGATAATGCATTTATAAACACTTTGCGGCCATCAGGGGATGTGAGTCGAGAGCTGGGGGAGGAGGGGGGGAGGGGTTTAAGGAAGGAAGGGGGGTGTAGGAAGGCTGAAATGGGCTGCCAATCCCTTTCAAGATGTCTCAGAAGCTAATCTTGAGGGGAATCCAAACCCTCCTCAGGTCTAAGAAGAGGTGAGTGAAGGGGTGTTGGTTAGCCTAGGAGGAAAGGGGAGGGGAGCCATTTGGTTTTGTAGGATGGGGGGTGGCGGGGTTAAGGAAAGGCATATTCCCTTGTGGGTTAAGGTTCCCCCGAAAAATACCTCTTCAGACGGGGGAAATGGTGTGGGAGGCATATCCCCTTGCGAATTAGGAGTTTCACCCCCTACCATTAATAGACCTCTCAATTAAATCAGAGTTCACCTTAAAGAAAAATAATAATAAATCCTTTTCCCAATTATTCAATAATCACCTCAGAGTTTTCCATATTGGCACCCAGGCGCTCCTTGAGAGCAGCCACACCAAATGCATTGGCTTTCACTCCACTTATCGGGGTCGAAGCCTTAATGAATGATTGATGTCGACCTCAGGTGAAACAAGGCAAGGGTTATTTTTGATTCACGGCTGGAAATGCATGTGCCTCGTTGCCTCATTTATTCATCAATGGAGATGGGGTTTACTCACACAAACACACACACACGTACAAACACACACATACACACAAACACACACACACGCAACCTCTCGCATTGAGTGCCAGGAATGCTGATATTTACTCACATACATACATACACACAACCTCTCGAACTAAGTGTCAAGGAATGCTGCTAGTGCCATCTCTCTCTCTCTCTCTCTCTCTCTCTCTCTCTCTCTCTCTCTCTCTCTCTCTCTCTCTCTCTCTCTCCTTAGTTTTTTACCTTACCTACCAATCTTTCGTTCCTTTTTTCATCTACCATTATTTGATTTTTTCAAAAACAGTGGAATTATATGAATTTTTTTCTTTTTTTGTATTATGCATTACTAGTCGGTTCTTCCATAAAAAAATAAAGAATTAACAGCAGCTTTTCCTATATATAATAAAGAAACATCATATGTAACAATAAGATAGAAGTTTTTAAACACAAACAGACAGGTGTTGGTTGATCATTTCTTGGCATTAGTATTAAATTTTTTAACTTTTTTAACTACCTTTTTGATAAGAGCAATTTCTTATGGGCATCATAAACAACTACTTTTTCAATCATCATAATATTTTTTTTAACCCATTACTTTTTTATCATATATGTATTGTATGGATTTTGCAAGCGGTTTTTTTTTCCCCTCCAAATGATATTAATCGCTTTGCATCGATCCAGTCTCCTGGATTGTTGACACGTGAACTTAATAAACATATTGAACTTAATAAACATATCCAGTTCAAATAATCAATAAATTGAGATTCTTCTCAGATTTGTATAGACTTCTATCATCATCATCATCATCTCCTACGCCAGTCGTCTCTATCTTGAACTTTCATATCAATACTTGTCCATTCGTCATCTCCGTACCTCACGGTTCATAGTCCCCAGCCATGCAGGGCTGATTCTTCTAACTCTTCTAGTGCCTTCTGGTGCCCAGTTGAAAGTTTGGTGAACTCTCGCCTGAAACTCTTAGGCCAAAATTTAAGACCTATCATATTCCTTAACCCTGATGTGACAGAATCGTTTAATAGCTCATTTTAATGGCTTTACGAGATTTTTCATAATCCAGACCATCCTTTGCATTGATATTTTCAACAGCCTTTACACCATCTAGCAACTGAAACCTAATTTTGAACCTTTACACCGTGTAGCAACTGAAACCTACTTTTAAACCTTTACACCATCTAGCACCTGAAGCCTACTTTTAAACCTTTACACCATCTAGCAACTGAAACCTACTTTTAAACCTTTACACCCTCTAGCAACTGAAACCTACTTTTAAAACTTTACACCATCTAACAACTGAAACCTACTTTTAAACCTTTACACCATCTAGCAACTGAAACCTACTTTTAAACCTTTACACCATCTAGCAACTGAAACCTACTTTCAAACCTTTACACCATCATCTAGCAACTGAAACCTACTTTTAAACCTTCACACCATCTAGCAACTGAAACCTACTTTTAAACCTTTACACCATCACCTAGCAACTGAAACCTACTTTTAAACCTTTACACCATCTAGCAACTGAAACCTACTTTTAAACCTTTACACCATCATCTAGCAACTGAAACCTACTTTTAAACCTTCACACCATCTAGCAACTGAAACCTACTTTTAAACCTTTACACCATCTAGCAAGTGAAACCTACTTTTAAACCTTTACACCATCTAGCAACTGAAACCTACTTTTAAACCTTTACACCATCTAGCAACTGAAACCTACTTTTAAACCTTTACACTATCTACCAACTGAAACCTACTTTCAAACCTTTACACCATCATCTAGCAACTGAAACCTACTTTTAAACCTTCACACCATCTAGCAACTGAAACCTACTTTCAAACCTTTACACCATCATCTAGCAACTGAAACCTACTT
>NC_090744.1:27070109-27092609 GCF_036898095.1 Palaemon carinicauda
ATCCAGAAGCGGTCTCCAATCGTTATGAAGATCAGATTCTAAGAGTCTCCGGCATTTGAAAGGAACTGCGAAGACTTCGTTCTATGCCTGAATGGAGAACATCTCCTTTGAGACATCGTTATAAAATTATTTTAACGCTCATATAATTCTATATTTTCAACATATTAAGAAAATAATGCTATTATTAAAATCGAAAGTAATACTTGTTTCCAAAGATTATTATCAGAAATAAAATGAATGGTATATTTTACTCAAATTTACATAATACTTTCCTATCGGTTTTTCTCGAAAATAAATTCTAGTTAAGTCTGCAGTTTCCGTCTTTGTCTTCACGGTCTCCGCTGCCCGGTAAGTATTACTTTTGAAACTCTTCTCTCCTCCTATCTTTCTTGCTCATTGGCAGACAGGTCACCTCTCCAGGGTTTCCCTGGAGTTGCCCGGGGGCCGTGGCTCAGCTGGGACGCCCTCCTCAAGGGTCTCCTGACGGAGCCATGGTCGCAAAGGCGCCACGGACGTGGCATAAAGTCCCTCTTCGGGGATCGACTCGGAGGGGCCCGGGGACCACCTTTCCGTCGGCCAAGAGGACTTCTTGCTGGGTCTTCTCGAAGTGGGGGCTCTCCTCTGGGCTTTGCTTGGAGTCGAGAAGCCTACCTTCGAGGTTTCCCGGGGAACAGGAGGTCTTCCTTCCTCTCTTTCTCTCTCTCTGAATCCTTCTCCTCTTCTTCTTCTAAAGGGCCTTGCGGAGACCAAGTAGTTTTTTGGCTTGTCATCATATCATCATCATAATCATCATCATCATCATCATAATAATAATCATCTTCATCATCATAATAATAATAATCTTCATCATCATCATCATAATAAGCATTTTCATCATCATCATCATAATAATAATCATCTTCATCATCATCATCATAATAATAATCATCTTCATCATCATCATCATAATAATTATCTTCATCATCGTCATCATAGTAATAATCATCTTCATCATCATCATCATCATAGTAATATCATCATCATAGCAATAATCATCTTCATCATCACCATAATAATAATCATCATCTTCATAATAATCATCATCATCATAATAATAATTATCTTCATCATCATCATCATCATAGTAATAATCATCATCAAAATAATAATAATCATTATCATCATCATAATAATCATCATCTTCATCACCATCATAATAATTATCATCATCATCATAATAATCATCTTCAACACCATCATAATAATAATCATCATCATCATCATAATAATGATCATAATCATCATCATAATAATCGTTATTGTCATCATTATCATAATCATCATCATTATCATTATCATAATCATCATCATTGTAATGATCACATTAATCAAAATCATTATTTTATCATCATCCTGAACATAATGATCATCATCATCCTCAAAATAAAAATAATAATAATCATCATCATCCTCATAACAATAACAATAATAATAATAATCATCTTCATCATCATCACAATCATCATCATCATCAACATCATAATAATCATCTTCATCATCATAATAATCGCCATCATCATCATCATCACAATAATCATCTTCATCATCATCATCATCATCATAATATTAATCATCATCGTCATCATCATCATAATATTAATCATCTTCATCATCATCATCATCATAATAAAAATCATCATCATAATAATAATAATTATCTTCATCATCATCATCATCATCATCATCATAATAATCATCATCACCATCATCATCGTAATCAGAATTATAATTATAATAATAATAATCATGATCATCATTATCTTATCATCCTCATCATCATGAACATAATAATCATCATCCTCATAATAATCATCTTCCTCATAATAATAATAATAATCATCATCATCATCTACATAATAATCATCATCATCATCACCAACATCATAATAATAATAATAATAATAATAATAATAATAAATTAAGAAGAGGAAAGAGCAGGGCGAAGAGGAGCGCTCCAATCCGGGTTTAATAATGATGAAAGTGACAAAGCCGCCCTTTAAAAGACGGAAGACTATAGGAGTTGGGGAAAACAAGAACATTTAAGATGAAAAAAAAGAACTTTGTTCATTACTCGATGTTGTCACATGCTGAGATGGAAAATTAACAAATGAAATAAAAAATATACGTAGCTTTATGAACTTGAGTCAAAATAATTAACGTACAAATTTTAATTCATAACTTTAATCTCCTAATAATTTCCTGGATTGATCTATGTCTGGAATTCAAAATTCTGGTCTTTGCTAGCATTATTTTCTTATAATAATATATATATTTTATCGTGTGGAAGACACATATTGTAAATCCCTCAAAAATATTTAGTGCTATTCTGGTTTGCGATTTCATTTATGGCTTGACCTCATAAATATTTATTTTGCTTTGGTATGCCATCTCAATATTAACAAACAAAAAAAAAAAAAAAAAAAAAAAAAAAAAAAACATCTATTGGTCTTTGCTTCGCTCGTGAACAAATAAAAACATCAACCTCTGTATGTACTGGCAAGCGGTAATGTTGACCTGCGCACGATAACATCAATGATTGATTATTATTTCTTAGATAATTATTTCTGAATGGATATATACATATTTTATATGTATATTATATAATATAAATTATATATATATAATATATATATAAATATATATACAATATAAAATATATAAATAATTCAAATTATAAATATATATATAAATATATATATATATATATATATATATATATATATATAAATATATATATATAAATATATATAAATATATATATAAATATATGTAATATATAAATATATAAATATATATATATATATATATATATATATATATATATATATATATATATATATATACATATATATTCTTCTTCTTCGTCTGCATCCTTTCCCACTTTTATATGGGGTCGATGTTTCTGTCCAGCGTTCTCCATCTAACTCTGTACCTCACTTCATCACCGGTTAATCCCTTTGATCGAAGGTCATCCTTGATACAGTCCATCCACCTTCGCTTTGGCCTCCCTCTCCTTCTCGTTCCCTGTACCTCCATTTCCATCACTCTCCCCCAATATAGTGTTCATCTCATCTTATATATATATATATGTTGTTCATCACTTCTTAAATATATATATATATATATATATATATATATATATATATATATATATATATATATATATATATATATATATTATGAGACGAGATGAACAGTATATTGGGAGGAGAGTGATGGAAATGGAGGTACAGGGAACGAGAAGGAGAGGGAGGCCAAAACGAAGGTGGGTGGACTGTATCAAGGATGACCTTCGATCAAAGGGATTAACCGGTGATGAAGTGTGGGACAGAGGTAGATGGAGAACGCTGGCCAGAAACATCGACCCCATATAAAAGTGGGAAAGGATGCAGACAAAAAAGTAGAAGTATATATATATATATATATATATATATATATATATATATATATATATATATTATATATATATATATTATATGTATATATTACATATATATATTTATATTTTATATATTTATATATGTTATATATATATATATATATATATATATATATATATATATATATATATATTTATTTATTTATTTATACAGAAATAATCATCTAAGAAATAATAATCAATCATTGATGTTATCGTGCGCAGCTCAACATTACCGCTCTCCAGTACATAATATATAGAGGTTGATGTTTTTATTTTCTTCACGAGCGAAGCAAGAACCATTAGATTTTCCATTATTCTTGTTTTTTTTTTTTTTTTTTTTTTTTGAAATATTGTGATGGCATACCAAAACAAAATAATAATTTCTGAGATCACGCCATTAATGAAATCGCGAACCAAAACAGCACCAAATATTTTTAAGGGATTTACAATTTGTTGGAAAATGGAAATAGAGTTTAATATCAAAGCTACTTCGATGAAAGTTTTGATGAAGAAATATTTGGATATTCAGAAACTAACATATAAATATTGATAATTGAAAAAGTTAAAAACCTTTGAAATTAAAAAATAAATGTTAAGATTTATCTTGAAAGACAAGAGTTGTCAAGGACCGAGTTCACCTCAGAGACAATTTGAGAAAAAGTTCTGCTGATCAGAAACTGTGACCCAATATAGAAAGGGAGAAGCTGAGGAAGAGAAAGATGAAAGTTTGTTCTATTTTAATATTTTACGACGCATCTTCAGTGTTTAATTCTGATCATTATTTCCGTTTATATTTTGACATGAAATTTTTGATGATTCATTTTGAAATACGAGGTGTCAAGGACCGAGTTCACCTTCGAGACAAGTTGAGAAAAAGTATACGGTATAGAAAGGAGTGAAGCTGCAGAGGAAAAAGATGAAATTTGCTTCTTTTTTATAATTCGCGAAGCATCTTCATTGTATATTTCCGATCATTATTTTCGTTTACATTTAACAGGAATAGTTTGGTCTTCAATACAGTTTTGGCCTTTGAGGAAAAGATCGGTGAGGTGTCTCCAAGATCCAGGTGTTTCTATTGCAGGAAGTCTTCAGGATGTCTTCAGGATGATAATCCTTTTCTTTTCTATTTTTGGCGTTTGAATTTTTTTGCTTTATGCATCTCGTGCCAAATGGCTTCCCCGTTCCCTGAATTCGGCCGTATGGCCCAAATACTATTAATTAAGCTATGAATCTGAAGCATAACAACCAATTATAAGTAACTGCAAAAACAGGAGCCAATCGGTATAGATCCAGAAGCGGTCTCCAATCGTTATGAAGATCAGATTCTAAGAGTCTCCGGCATTTGAAAGGAACTGCGAAGACTTCGTTCTATGCCTGAATGGAGAACATCTCCTTTGAGACATCGTTATAAAATTATTTTAACGCACATATAACTATATTTTCAACATATTAAGAAAATAATGCTATTATTAAAATCGAAAGTAATACTTGTTTCCAAAGATTATTATCAGAAATAAAATGAATGCTATATTTTACTCAAATTTACATAATACTTTCCTATCGGTTTTTCTCGAAAATAAATTCTAGTTAAGTCTGCAGTTTCCGTCTTTGTCTTCACGGTCTCCGCTGCCCGGTAAGTATTACTTTTGAAACTCTTCTCTCCTCCTATCTTTCTTGCTCATTGGCAGACAGGTCACCTCTCCAGGGTTTCCCTGGAGTTGCCCGGGGGCCGTGGCTCGGCTGGGACACCCTCCTCAAGGGTCTCCTGACGGAGCCATGGTCGCAAAGGTGCCACGGACGTGGCATAAAGTCCCTCTTCGGGGATCGACTCGGAGGGGCCCGGGGACCACCTTTCCGTCGGCCAAGAGGACCTCTTGCTGGGTCTTCTCGAAGTGGGGGCTCTCCTCTGGGCTTTGCTTGGAGTCGAGAAGCCTACCTTCGAGGTTTCCCGGGGAACAGGAGGTCTTCCTTCCTCTCTTTCTCTCTCTCTGAATCCTCTTCTTCTTCTTCTTCTAAAGGGCCTTGCGGAGACCAAGTAGTTTTTTTGGCTTGTCATCATATCATCATAATCATCTTCTTCATAATCATCATCATCATCATAATAATAATCATCTTCATCATCATAATAATAATCATCTTCATCATCATCATAATAATGTTCATCATCATCATCATAATAAGCATTTTCATCATCATCATCATAATAATAATCATCATAATAATAATCATCTTCATCATCATAATCATCATCATCGTCATAATAATTATCTTCATCATCGTCATCATAGTAATAATCATCTTCATCATCATCATCATCATAGTAATATTATCATCATAGCAATAATCATCTTCATCATCACCATAATAATAATCATCATCTTCATAATCATCATCATCATCATCATCATCATAGTAATAATCCGTATAAAAATAATAATAATCATTATCATCATCATAATAATCATCATCTTCATCACCCTCATAATAATTATCATCATCATCATCATCATCATAATAATCATCTTCAACACCATCATAATAATCATCATCATCATCATCATAATCATCATCATCATAATAATGATCATAATCATCATCATAATAATCGTTATTGTCATCATTATCATAATCATCATCATTATCATTATCATAATCATCATCATCATCATCATCGTAATGATCACATTAATCAAAATCATTATTTTATCATCATCCTGAACATAATGATCATTATCATCCTCATAATAAAAATAATAATAATCATCATCCTCATAACAATAACAATAATAATAATAATCATCTTCATCATCATCACAATCATCATCATCATCATAATAATCATCTTCATCATCATAATAATTGCCATCATCATCATCATCACAATAATCATCTTCATCATCATCATAATCATCTTCATCATCATCATCACAATATTAATCATCATCATCATCATAATATTAATCATCATCGTCATCATCATCATAATATTAATCATCTTCATCATCATCATCATCATAATAAAAATCATCATCATCATAATATTAATCATCTTCATCATCATCATCATCATCATAATAAAAATCATCATCATCATCATAATAATCATCATCACCATCATCATCGTAATCAGAATTATAATTATAATAATAATATTCATGATCATCATTATTTTATCATCCTCATCATCATGAACATAATAATCATCATCCTCATAATAATCATCTTCCTCATAATAATAATAATAATAATAATAATAATAATAATAATAATAATAATAATAATAATCATCATCATCAACATAATAATCATCATCATCACCATCATAATAAGAATAATAATGATAATAAGTAAGAAGAGGAAAGAGCAGGGCGAAGAGGAGCGCTCCAATCCGGGTTTAATAATGATGAAAGTGACAAAGCCGCCCTTTAAAAGACGGAAGACTATAGGAGTTGGGGAAAACAAGAACATTTAAGATGACAAAAAAGAACTTTGTTCATTACTCGATGTTGTCACATGCTGAGATGGAAAATTAACAAATGAAATATAAAATATACGTAGCTTTATGAACTTGAGTCAAAATAATTAACTTACAAATTTTATTTCATAACTTTAATCTCCTAATAATTTCCTGGATTGATGTATATCTGGAATTCAAAATTCTGGACTTTGCTAGCATTATTTTCTTAAAATAATATATATATATTTTATCGTGTGGAAGACACATATTGTAAATCCCTCAAAAATATATAGTGCTATTCTGGTTTGCGATTTCATTTATGGCTTGACCTCATAAATATTTATTTTGCTTTGGTATGCCATCTCAATATATATAAAAAAAAAAAAAGGAAAATCTATTGGTCTTGGCTTCGCTCGTGAACAAATAAAAACATCAACCTCTGTATGTACTGGCAAAGCGGTAATGTTGACCTGCGCACGATAACATCAATGATTGATTATTATTTCTTAGATAATTATTTCTGAATGGATATATACATATTTTATATGTATATTATATAATATAAATTATATATATATAATATATATATATAAATATATATACAATATATAATATATAAATAATTCAAATTATAAATATATATATATTATATATATATATATATAAATATATATAAATATATATATATATAAATATATGTAATATATATATATATATATATATATATATATATATATATATATACATATATATATTCTTCTTCTTCGTCTGCATCCTTTCCCACTTTTACGTGGGGTCGATGTTTCTGGCCAGCGTTCTCCATCTACCTCTGTCCCACACTTCACCACCGGTTAATCCCTTTGATCGAAGGTCATTCTTGATACAGTCCATCCACCTTCGCTTTGGCCTCCCTCTCCTTCTCGTTCCCTGTACCCCCATTTTCATCACTCTCAGCCAATATACTTTTCATCTCATCTTATATATATATGTTGTTCATCACTTATTAAATATATATATATATATATATATATATATATATATATATATATATATATATATATATATATATATATATATATATTATGAGACGAGATGAACAGTATATTGGGAGGAGAGTGATGGAAATGGAGGTACAGGGAACGAGAAGGAGAGGGAGGCCAAAACGAAGGTGGATGGACTGTATCAAGAATGACCTTCGATCACAGAGATTAACCGGTGATGAAGTGAGGGACAGAGGTAGATGGAGAACGCTGGCCTGAAACATCGACCACACATAAAAGAGGGAAAGGATGCAGACAAAAAAGTAGAAGTATATATATATATATATATATATATATATATATATATATATATATATATATATATATATATATATATATATATATATTATATGTATATATTACATATATATATTTATATTTTATATATTTATATATGTTATATATATATATATATATATATATATATATATATATATATATATATATATATATATATATATATATTTATTTATTTATTTATTTATTTATACAGAAATAATTATCTAAGAAATAATCAATCATTGATGTTATCGTGCGCAGCTCAACATTGCCGCTCTCCAGTACATACAGAGGTTGATGTTTTTATTTTCTTCACGAGCGAAGAAACCTTTAGATTTTCTATTATTCTTGTTTTTTTTTTTTTTTTTTTTTTTTTTTTTTACTTATTTTGAAATATTGTGATGGCATACCAAAGCAAAATAATAATTTCTGACATCACGCCATTAATGAAATCGCGAACCAAAACAGCACCAAATATTTTTAAGGGATTTACAATTTGTTGGAAAATGGAAATAGAGTTTAATATCAAAGCTACTTCGATGAAAGTTTTGATGAAGAAATATTTGGATATTCAGAAACTAACATATAAATATTGATAATTGAAAAAGTTAAAAACCTTTGAAATTAAAAAATAAATGTTAAGATTTATCTTGAAAGACAAGAGTTGTCAAGGACCGAGTTCACCTCAGAGACAATTTGAGAAAAAGTTCTGCTGATCAGAAACTGTGACCCAATATAGAAAGGGAGAAGCTGAGGAAGAGAAAGATGAAAGTTTGTTCTATTTTCATATTTTGCGACGCATCTTCCGTGTTTAATTCTGATCATTATTTCCGTTTATATTTTGACATGAAATTTTTGATGATTCATTTTGAAATACGAGGTGTCAAGGACCGAGTTCACCTTCGAGACAAGTTGAAAAAAAGTATACGGTATAGAAAGGAGTGAAGCTACAGAGGAAAAAGATGAAATTATTCTTCTTTATGATAATTCGTGAAGCATCTTCATTGTATATTTCCGATCATTATTTACGTTTAGATTTAACGGGAATAGTTTGGTCTTCAATCTAGTTCTGGCCTTTGAGCAAAAGATCGGTGAGGTGTCTCCAATATCCCGGTGTTCCTATTGCAGGAAGTCTTCAGGATGTCTTCAGGATGATAATCCTTCTCTTTTCTCTTTTTGGGGTTTGAATCTTTTTGCTTTATGCATCTCGTGCCTAATGGCTTCCCCGGTCCCTGAATTCGGCCGTATGGCCCAAATACTATTAATTAAGCTATGAATCTGAAGCATAACAACCAATTATATGTAACTGCAAAAACAGGAGCTAATCGGTATAGATCCAGAAGCAGTCTTCATCCGGAATGAAGATCAGATTCACAGAGTCTTCGGCATTTGGAAGGAACTGAGTGAAGACTTCGTTCTATGCCGGAATAGAGAACATCTCCTTCGAGACAACGTTATAAAATTATTTTAATGCTCATATAATTCTATCTTTTTAACATATTGAGAAAATAATGTTATTATTAAAATGGAAAGTAATACTCGTTTCCAAAAATTATTATTAGAAATAAAATGAATGGTATATTTTACTCAAATTTACATAACATTTTCCTATCGGTTTTTCTCGAAAATAAATTCTAGTTAAGTCTGCAGTTTCCGTCTTTGTCTTCACGGTCTCCGCTGCCCGGTAAGTATTACTTTTGAAACTCTTCTCTCCTCCTATCTTTCTTGCTCATTGGCAGACAGGTCACCTCTCCAGGGTTTCCCTGGAGTTGCCCGGGGGCCGTGGCTCGGCTCGGACGCCCTCCTCAAGGGTCTCCTGACGGAGCCATGGTCGCAAAGGCGCCACGGACGTGGCATAAAGTCCCTCTTCGGGGATCGACTCGGAGGGGCCCGGAGACCACCTTTCCGTCGGCCAAGAGGACTTCTTGCTGGGTCTTCTCGAAGTGGGGGCTCTCCTCTGGGCTTTGCTTGGAGTCGAGAAGCCTACCTTCGAGGTTTCCCGGGGAACAGGAGGTCTTCCTTCCTCTCTTTCTCTCTCTCTGAATCCTCTTCTTCTTCTTCTACTAAAGGGCTTAGCGGAGACCAAATAGTTTTTTTGGCTTGTCATCATATCATCATCATCATAATCATCATCTTCATCATCATCATCATCATCATCATCATAATAATCATCATCTTCATCATCATCAAAATAATAATCATCTTCATCATCATCATCATAATAATAATCATCTTCATCATCATCATAATCACCTTCAACATCATCAAAATAATAATCATCTTCATAATAATCATCATCATCACCATCATCTTCATAATAATAATCATCATCATCTTCATAATAATAATCATCATCATCATCATCATCTTCATAATAATCATCATCATCATCATCATAATAATAATCATCATCATAATAATCACCATCATCATCATAATAATCATCTTCATCATCATCATCAAAATACATCACAATCATCATCCTCTTTATCATCATCATAATAATAATCATCTTCATCATCATGATAATCATCCTCTTCATCATCATAATAATCAATCATTATCATCATAATAATCATTATCATCATAATAATCGTTATTGTCATCATTATCATAATCATCATCATTGAAATGATCATCATCATAATCATGTTCACCATAATAATAATAATAATAATAATAAACAATCATCATCATGATCATATTTTATCATCATCATGAACATAATAATCATCATCATCCTCATAATATAAATAATAATAATGATCATCATTATCAACATAATCATCATCATTATCCTCATAATAATAATAATAATAATCATAATAATCATCATCCTCATAATCATCATTATCATCATCGTCATCATAGTAATAATCATCATCTTCATCACCATCATAATAATAATCATCATCATCATAATAATAATTATAATCATCAAAATAATCGTCAGTCATCATTATCATAATCATCATCGTAATGATCATAATCATGATAATCATGATCATCATAATCATTATTTTATCATCATCATCCTCATAATAAAAATAATGATAATCATCATCATCCTCATAATAATAATAATAATAATAATCATCATTATCATCATTATCAACATAATCATCATCATCATCACCACCATAATAATCATCATCACCATCATATCATCATCAACATAATAATAATAATAATAATAAATTAAGAAGAGGAAAGAGCAGGGCGAAGAGAAGCGCTCTGAGCCGGGTTTGATAATTATGGAAGTGATAAAGTCGCCCTTTGAAAGACGGAAGACTATAGGAGTTGGGGAAAACAAGAACATTTAAGATGACAAAATGAACTTTGTTCATTACTCGATGTTGTCACATGCTGAGAGGGAAAATTAACAAATGAAATAAAACACATACGTTGCTCTATGAACTAAAGTCGAAATACTTGAAGTACAAATTTTAATTCATAACTTTCATCACCTAATAATTTCTTGGATTGATCTATATCTGGAATTCAAAATTCTGGTCTATGCTAGCATTATTTTTTTATATTATTATATACATTTTATTTTGTGGAAGATACTTTTGTAAATCCCTTAAAAATATTTGGTGCTGTTTTGATAAGCGGTCTCATTTATGGCGTGATTTCAGAAATTATTCTTTTGCTTTGGTATGCTATCTCAATATTTTTAATAATTAAAAAAACAAAAACAAGAATAATAGAAAATCGAATAGTTCTTGCTTCGCTCATGAAAAAATAAAAACATCAACCTCTGCATGTACCGGCAAGTTGTAATGTTGACTTGCGCACGATAACATCAATGATTGATTATTTCTTAGATAACTATTTCTGTGTGTATATATATATATATATATATATATATATATATATATATATATATGTGTGTGTATGTGTATGTATATACAGTATATGTATATATATATATATATATATATAGATATATATACAGTATATGTATATATATATATATATATATATATATATATATATATATATATATATATATATATACAGTATATGTATATATATATATATATATATATATATATATATATATATATATATATATATATATATGTATATATATATATATGTATATATATATGTATATATATAATATATAATATATATATATACATATATATACATATATATATATATATATATATATATATATATATATATATATATATATATATTATACAGAAATAATTATCTAAGAAATAATAATCAGTCATTGATGTTATCGTGAGCAGCTCCACATTACCGCTTGCCAGTACATACAGAGGTTGATGTATTTATTTTTTTCACGAGCGAAGAAACCATCAGATTTTCTATTACTCTTGTTTTTTTTGTTTTTTTTACTTAGTAAAAATATTGTGATGGCATACCAAAACAAAATAATAATTTCTGACATCACGCCATTAATGAAATCGCGAACCAAAACAGCACCAAATATTTGTAAGGGATTTACAATTTGTTGGAAAATGGAAATAGAGTTTAATATTGAAGCTACTTCGATGAAAGTTTTGATGAAGAAATATTTGGATATTCAGAAACTAACATATAAATATTGAGAATTGAAAAAGTTAAAAACCTTTGAAATTAAAAAATAAAAGTTAAGATTTATTTTGAAAGACAAGAGTTGTCAAGGACCGAGTTCACCTCAGAGACAATTTGAGAAAAAGTTCTGCTGATCAGAAACCGTGACCCGATATAGAAAGGGAGAAGCTGAGGAAGAGAAAGATGAAAGTTTGTTCTATTCTAATATTTTGCGACGCATCTTCAGTGTTTAATTCTGATCATTATTTCCGTTTATATTTTGACATGAAATTTTTGATGATTCATTTTGAAATACGAGGTGTCAAGGACCAAGTTCACCTTCGAGATAAGGTGAGAAAAAGTATACGGTATAGAAAGGAGTGAAGCTGCAGAGGAAAAAGATGAAATTTTTCTTCTTTTTGATAATTCGCGAAGCATCTTCATGGTATATTTCCGATCATTATTTACGTTTAGATTTAACGGGAATAGTTTGGTCTTCAATCTAGTTTTGGCCTTTGAGGAAAAGATCGGTGAGGTGTCTCCAAGATCCAGGTGTTTCTATTGCAGGAAGTCTTCAGGATGTCTTCAGGATGATAATCCTTCTCTTTTCTCTTTTTGAGGTTTGAATCTTTTTGCTTTATGCATCTCGTGCCTAATGGCTTCCCCGGTCCCTGAATTCGGCCGTATGGCCCAAATACTATTAATTAAGCTATGAATCTGAAGCATAACAACCAATTATATGTAACTGCAAAAACAGGAGCTAATCGGTATAGATCAAGAAGCAGTCTTCATACGGAATGAAGATCAGATTCACAGTGTCTTCGGCATTTGGAAGGAACTGAGTGAAGACTTCGTTCTATGCCTGAATGGAGAACATCTCCTTTGAGACATCGTTATAAAATTATTTTAACGCTCATATAATTCTATATTTTCAACATATTAAGAAAATAATGCTATTATTAAAATCGAAAGTAATACTTGTTTCCAAAGATTATTATCAGAAATAAAATGAATGCTATATTTTACTCAAATTTACATAACACTTTCCTATCGGTTTTTCTCGAAAATAAATTCTAGTTAAGTCTGCAGTTTCCGCCTTTGTCTTCACGGTCTCCGCTGCCCGGTAAGTATTCCTTTTGAATCTCTTCTCTCCTCCTATCTTTCTTGCTCATTGGCAGACAGGTCACCTCTCCAGGGTTTCCCTGGAGTTGCCCGGGGGCCGTGGCTCGGCTGGGACGCCCTCCTCAAGGGTCTCCTGACGGAGCCATGGTCGCAAAGGCGCCACGGACGTGGCATAAAGTCCCTCTTCGGGGATCGACTCGGAGGGGCCCGGGGACCACCTTTCCGTCGGCCAAGAGGACCTCTTGCTGGGTCTTCTCGAAGTGGGGGCTCTCCTCTGGGCTTTGCTTGGAGTCGAGAAGCCTACCTTCGAGGTTTCCCGGGGAACAGGAGGTCTTCCTTCTCCTCTTTCTCTCTCTCTGAATCTTCTTCTTCTTCTTCTACTAAAGGGCTCAGCGGAGACCAAATAGTTTTTTTGGCTTGTCATCATATCATCATCATCATCATCATAATAATAATAGTCATCATCTTCATCATCATCATCATCATCATAATAATAATCATCTTCATCATCATCATAATAATCAACTTCATCGTCATCAAAATAATAATCATCTTCATCATCACCATCATAATAATCATCTTCATCATCATCATCATCATCATCATCTTCATAATAATAATCATCATCATCATCATAATCTGCATAATAATCATCATCATCATCATCATCATAATAATAATCATCATCATAATAATCACCATCATCATCATAATAATCATCTTCATCATCATCATCAAAATACATCATAATCATCATCCTCTTCATCATCAGCATAATAATAATCATCTTCATCATCATCATATAATCATCATAATAATCATCATCTTCATCATCAAAATAATCAATCATTATCATCATAATAATCATAATCATTATCATCATAACAATCGTTATTGTCATCATTATCATAATCATCATCATAATCATGTTCACCATAATAATAATAATAATAATAATAATAATAAACAATCATCATCATGAACATAATAATCATCCTCATCCTCATAATATAAATAATAATAATGATCATCATTATCAACATAATCATCATCATCATCCTCATAATAATAATAATCATAATAATCATCATCATCATAATCATCATTATCATCATCGTCATCATAGTAATAATCATCATCTTCATCAGGATGCCTGAAAACTTTAAATCAATCAATCAATCAATCATCATCTTCATCCTCATCATCATAATAATGATCTTCATCATAATAATAATCATCTTTATCATCATCATCATAATAATAATAATCATCATCTTCATCACCATCATCATAATAATAATAATCATCATCATCATAATAATAATCATAATCATCATCAAAATAATCGTCATTGTCATCATTATCATAATCATCATCGTAATGATCATAATCATGATAATCATGATCATCATAATCATTATTTTATCATCATCATCCTCATAATAATAATAATAATAATAATAATAATAATCATCATCATCATCATTATCAACATAATCATCATCATCATCACCACCATAATAATCATCATCATCATCATCATATCATAATAATAATAATAATAATAATAATAATAATAATAATAATAATAAATTAAGAAGAGGAAAGAGCAGGGCGAAGAGAAGAGCTCTGAGCCGGGTTTGATAATGATGGAAGTTATAAAGTCGCCCTTTGAAAGACGGAAGACTATAGGAGTTGGGAAAACAAGAACATTTAAGATGACAAAATGAAATTTGTTCATTACTCGATGTTGTCACATGCTGAGAGGGAAAATTAACAAATAAAATAAAACACATACGTTGCTTTATGAACTAAAGTCGAAAAAATTGAAGTACAAATTTTAATTCATAACTTTCATCACCTAATAATTTCTTGGATTGATCTATATCTGGAATTCAAAATTCTGGTCTATGCTAGCATTATTTTCTTATATTATTATATACATTTTTATTTTGTGGAAGACACTTTTTTAAATCCCTTAAAAATATTTGTTGCTGTTATGATATGCGATTTCATTTATAGCGTGATTTCAGAAATTATTCTTTTGCTTTGGTATGCCATCTCAATATGTTTAATAATTAAAAATAACAAAAAAAAAAGAATAATAGAAAATCTAATAGTTCTTGCTGCGCTCATGAAAAAATAAAAACATCAACCTCTGTATGTACCGGCAAGTTGTAATGTTGACTTGCGCACGATAACATCAATGATTAATTATTTCTTAGATAACTATTTCTGTGTGTGTGTATATATATATATATATATATATATATATATATATATATATATATATATATATATATATATATATATATATATATATATATATATATATATATATATGTATATACAGTATATGTATATATATACATATATACAGTATATGTATATATATATATATATATATAATATATATATAATTTATATATATATATAGATACATATATATACATATATATATACATATATATATATATATATATATATATATATATATATATATATATATATATATATATATACAGAAATAATTATCTAAGAAATAATAATCAATCATTGATGTTATCGTGAGCAGCTCCACATTACCGCTTGCCAGTATATACAGAGGTTGATGTTTTTATTTTTTTTCACGAGCGAAGAAACCATTAGATTTTCTATTATTCTTGTTTTTTTTTTTTTTTTACTTAGTAAAAATATTGTGATGGCATACCAAAACAAAATAATAATTTCTGACATCACGCCATTAATGAAATCGCGAACCAAAACAGCACCAAATATTTTTAAGGGATTTACAATTTGTTGGAAAATGGAAATAGAGTTTAATATCAAAGCTACTTCGATGAAAGTTTTGATGAAGAAATATTTGGATATTCAGAAACTAACATATAAATATTGAGAATTGAAAACGATAAAAATCTTTGAAATTAAAAAAAAAAAAGTGTTAAGATTAATTTTGAAAGACAAGAGTTGTCAAGGACCGAGTTCACCTCAGAGACAATTTGAGAAAAAGTTCTGCTGATCAGAAACCGTGACCCGATATAGAAAGGGAGAAGCTGAGGAAGAGAAAGATGAAAGTTTGTTCTATTCTAATATTTTGCGACGCATCTTCAGTGTTTAATTCTGATCATTATTTCCGTTTATATTTTGACATGAAATTTTTGATGATTCATTTTGAAATACGAGGTGTCAAGGACCGAGTTCACCTTCGAGACAAGTTGAGAAAAAGTATACGGTATACAAAGGAGTGAAGCTGCAGAGGAAAAAGATGAAATTTTTCTTCTTTTTTATGATTCGCGAAGAATCTTCATGGTATATTTCCGATCATTATTTACGTTTAGATTTAACGGGAATAGTTTGGTCTTCAATCTAGTTCTGGCCTTTCAGGAAAAGATCGGTGACGTGTCTCCAAGATCCAGGTGTTCCTATTGCAGGAAGCCTTCAGGATGTCTTCAGGATGATAATCCTTCTCTTTTCTCTTTTTGGGGTTTGAATCTTTTTGCTTTATGCATCTCGTGCCTAATGGCTTCCCCGGTCCCTGAATTCGGCCGTATGGCCCAAATACTATTAATTAAGCTATGAATCTGAAGCATAACAACCAATTATATGTAACTGCAAAAACAGGAGCTAATCGGTATAGATCCAGAAGCAGTCTTCATCCGGAATGAAGATCAGATCAGTCTTCGGCATTTGGAAGGAACTGAGTGAAGACTTCGTTCTATGCCGGAATGGAGAACATCTCCTTCGAGACAACGTTATGAAATTATTTTAATGCTCATATAATTCTATTTTTTTAACATATTGAGAAAATAATGTTATTATTAAAATGGAAAGTAATACTCGTTTCCATAAATTATTATTAGAAATAAAATGAATGGTATATTTTACTCAAATTTACATAACACTTTCCTATCGGTTTTTCTCGAAAATAAATTCTAGTTAAGTCTGCAGTTTCCGTCTTTGGCTTCACGGTCTCCGCTGCCCGGTAAGTATTACTTTTGAATCTCTTCTCTCCTCCTATCTTTCTTGCTCATTGGCAGACAGGTCACCTCTCCAGGGTTTCCCTGGAGTTGCCCGGGGGCCGTGGCTCGGCTGGGACGCCCTCCTCAAGGGTCTCCTGACGGAGCCATGGTCGCAAAGGCGCCACGGACGTGGCATAAAGTCCCTCTTCGGGGATCGACTCGGAGGGGCCCGGGGACCACCTTTCCGTCGGCCAAGAGGACCTCTTGCTGGGTCTTCTCGAAGTGGGGGCTCTCCTCTGGGCTTTGCTTGGAGTCGAGAAGCCTACCTTCGAGGTTTCCCGGGGAACAGGAGATCTTCCTTCCTCTCTTTCTCTCTCTCTGAATCCTCTTCTTCTTCTTCTACTAAAGGGCTTAGCGGAGACCAAGTAGTTTTTTTGGCTTGTCATCATCATCATCATCATCTTCATCATCATCATCATCATCATCATAATAATCATCTTCATCATCATCATCATCATCACAATAATCATCTTCATCATCATCATCATAATAATCATCTTCATCATCATCATCATCATCAAAATAATAATCATCTACATCATCATCATCATCATAATAATAATCATCTTCATCATCATCATAATAATCATATTCATCATCATAATAAAAATCATCTTCATCATCATCATCTTCATCCCATAATAATCATCTTCATCATAATAATCATCTTCATCATCATCATCATCTTCATAATAATAATCATCATCATCTTCATAATAATCATCATCATCGTCATCTTCATAATAATCATCATCATCATCATAATAATAATCATCATCATAATAATCACCATCATTATCATAATAATCATCTTCATCATCATCATCAAAATACATCATAATAATCATCATCCTCTTCATCATCATCATAATAATAATCATCTTCATCATCATCATATAATCATCATCTTCATCATCATAATAATCATCATCTTCATCATCATAATAATCAATCATTATTATCATAATAATCATAATCATTATCATCATAATAATCGTTATTGTCATCATTATCATAATCATCATCATGGTAATGATCATCATCATAATCATGTTCACCATAATAATAATAATAATAATAATAATAATAATAATAATAAACAATCATCATCATGATCATATTTTATCATCATCATGAACATAATAATCATCATCATCCTCATAATATAAATAATAATAATGATCATCATTATCAACATAATCATCATCATCATCCTCATAATAATAATAATAATAATCATAATAATCATCATCATCATAATCATCATTATCAACATAATAATCATTATCATCACCATCATAATAAGAATAATAATGATAATATGTAAGAAGAGGAAAGAGCAGGGCGAAGAGGAGCGCTCCAATCCGGGTTTAATAATGATGGAAGTGATAAAGCCGCCCTTTAAAAGACGGAAGACTATAGGAGTTGGGGAAAACAAGAACATTTAAAACGACAAAAAAGAACTGTGTTTATTACTAGATGTTGTCACACGCTGATATGGAAAATTAATAAATAAAATATAAAATATACGTAGCTTTATGAACTAAAGTCAAAATAATTAAAGTGCAAATTTTAACTCAAAACTTTAACCTCTTAATAATTTCCTGGATTGATCTATATCTTGAATTCAAAATTCTGGCCTTTGCTAGTATTATTTCCTTATACTAATATATACATTTTATTGTGTGGAAGACACCTATTGTAAATCCCTTAAAAATATTTGGTGCTGTTTTGGTTTGTAATTTCATTTATGGCGTGATTTCAGAAATTATTCTTTTGCTTTGGTATGCCATCTCAATATTTTTAATAATTAAAAAAAAAAAAAATACAAGAATAGAAATTCAAATGGTTCTTGCTTCGCTCGTGAAAAAATAAAAATACCAACCTCTGTATGTATACATATACATATAAATATAAATATATATACATATATATGTATATATATACATATAAATATATATATATATATATATATATATATATATATATATATATATATATATATATATACTGTATATATATATATATAATCATCATACACACATATATACATATATATGTGTGTGCGCGCGCGTGCACGAGCGCGCGCGCGCGTGTAATGACCTTTGATATAAGTCGAGGTAGTTTCTTAAGAACCCGTAATAACTTCACTGCAACAGGCGTACTGATACAAGAAACACACAGCAAACATACGCAAACTACTGTTTACAAAACGACGTGGAAACACGCAAATGCCGATTCCGTTCAAGATAACAGGACACGAATGAAGGAATAATTCAAAGAGTCTTTTGTAATATTGTTAAAGACTTTCTTTGCGAATTATGTTTAGATCACGTGACTCTCACCCAACGAGTGGTAAGTTTAATTATATTTTGACTTTGTTGTTACTGTGCTCTAATTATTTTATCTCTTGAATTTCCATGTATTTTTGCATATTTTAATATATATATATATATATATATATATATATATATATATATATATATATATATATATATATATATATATATTATGCGTAAGAATATAATAGGAACGTGATGCTCACACACATACATGCATATATACAATATATATATATATATATATATATATATATATATATATATATATATATATATATATATATATATATACTAAAGGATGAATTCGTACGTATGTGTGCTCATTAAACACCTCCAAAACTCTGAGGCCTACATAAAATGTTAATATAGTTAGTTGAACTTCAATAGCAATTTAGGGCGTAGATAATTACCTACAGCATATTTGAAACGTTTTGCTAAAAGACCTTCAAAACCTTTATGATATATCATGGAACTTATGGAAATTGGATGGTAATCAGCAGGGCCACAGCTACCAAAAAAACTTTTACGCAATGCAGTATTATTAGTGAATCTTTAACAAGAACAACATGAACCTCTTCTTGCTAACTTTTGAAAAATAGCATACAAACTAAGACCTCAGAAAGATTTTTTTCTTTATATATAAAATAAAGGAAAAATAAAACTTGGTCTACACCTTCATATGCATCAAAGTCAAGTGAAATAGTTGATAAAAGTTAATTTCAAAGGACCCATAGACTAGACTAGTTAGTTCAGCTCTATGAAAACAGAATTAAGAATTATCAAATTTCCCACTATCTCATTATTAAACACATAAAAGGGTTGCCTTTTCATTTTGTAGTCCTCGTACGATACTCTGACTACATATTGCATTGTGGGTATTTCTTATTGCTCAGTATTCCCTAAACATACCTGAGGCTTATAAGTTTTATTTCAGCATTGACCTAGTTGTGGAATGATCTTCCTAATCGGGTAGTTGAATCAGTAGAATTTCGAAAGTTCAAACTTGCAGGAAATGTTTTCATGTTGAACAGGCTGAAATAAGTCTTTTTATAGTTTATACATGAAAAATCTGTTTTAATGGTGTTACTGTTTTTAAAATATCTTATTTTAATTGTTCATTATTTCTCACATCAATTATTTATTTCAATATTTCCTTTCCTCACTAGACTACTTATTTCCATATTTCCTTTCCTCACTAGACTGTTTTAGCCCGCTGGAGTCCTTGGGCTTATAGCATCTTTCTTTTCCTACTAGGGTTGTAGCTTAGCTAGTAATAATAATAATAATAATAATAATAATAATAATAATAATAATTATTATTATTATTATTATCTTTAGCTGCCAAGAAAAACAGGAACTACTAAAAAGACTATGGCATTATCAAATTGCACCACACCTCAATTTTTATGTCACAGACACTCTATAAGATGAATGAATTTATCTCATAAAATATATCTCTATAAAAGGGTAAACAACATATCATTTATTAGAAAAACTAATATATAACAAGAAATGAAAGAATAACTGAGAGCCAATTTTTCATTTTGTCATAGATCTATAGTTTCCCGTAAGCAGATAATCTCGAGGAAAGAAAACGAAACCCAAAGATCTAAAGAAACATGAGTCATAATTATGGCTTTACAAAAATCCTCTTCAGAAAAGGAAAAAAAATCTTTCCTTACAATTGTAATCGAATTTAAGACAAAAAATAATGAATTATTTATTGGAAAATCAATAAATATTCTATACTTGTGTGCGTATTATCGTAAAAATTGACGGCAAAATATTCATATAGATGTGTACAAACGCAAACACATATTACACACTTCCCACACATTAACAACAGGGTATGACTACTCTCTCTCTCTCTCTCTCTCTCTCTCTCGACCCCCACCCGAGGCACATGAGAGACCTGTACCAACCGTGTGTCACACAATTGTACATAATTCCTTTTGCATATATTATGCTTGTATCTTCGCTCTTCCCTCTCACTAAACGAACATGAAAATTCATGTCTGCTGTTTTCCTCTGTAACATTGTCTGTCTTGTTAACTTGTTATGTCCTGTTGACTTGAGGTTTTGTATATAAAGGAGTGTGTTCTATAATAATATAACTCAGTTGATTGCATCCAGCCTTTGAGTTCACAACCCTCTCTCGGCACCGTCACAGACCTAATAGCAACACGTCTGGCATTGCCGCTGAGCCTGACCGAGTTTGCGTATATATATA
>NC_090744.1:27100109-27102609 GCF_036898095.1 Palaemon carinicauda
ATCATCATTATCATTATCATAATCATCATCATCATCATCATCGTAATGATCACATTAATCAAAATCATTATTTTATCATCATCCTGAACATAATGATCATTATCATCCTCATAATAAAAATAATAATAATCATCATCCTCATAACAATAACAATAATAATAATAATCATCTTCATCATCATCACAATCATCATCGTCATCATAATAATCATCTTCATCATCATAATAATTGCCATCATCATCATCATCACAATAATCATCTTCATCATCATCATAATCATCTTCATCATCATCATCACAATATTAATCATCATCATCATCATAATATTAATCATCATCGTCATCATCATCATAATATTAATCATCTTCATCATCATCATCATCATAATAAAAATCATCATCATCATAATATTAATCATCTTCATCATCATCATCATCATCATCATAATAAAAATCATCACCATCATCATCGTAATCAGAATTATAATTATAATAATATTCATGATCATCATTATTTTATCATCCTCATCATCATGAACATAATAATCATCATCCTCATAATAATAATAATAACAATAATAATAATCATCATCATCATCTACATAATAATCATCATCATCATCACCAACATCATAATAAGAATAATAATGATAATAAGTAAGAAGAGGAAAGAGCAGGGCGAAGAGGAGCGCTCCAATCCGGGTTTAATAATGATGGAAGTGACAAAGCCGCCCTTTAAAAGACGGAAGACTATAGGAGTTGGGGAAAACAAGAACATTTAAGATGACAAAAAAGAACTTGTTCATTACTTGATGTTGTCACATGCTGAGATGGAAAATTAACAAATGAAATAAAAAATATACGTTACTTTATGAACTTGAGTCAAAATAATTAACTTACAAATTTTAATTCATAACTTTAATCTCCTAATAATTTCCTGGATTGATCTATATCTGGAATTCAAAATTCTGGTCTTTGCTAGCATTATTTTCTTAAAATAATATATATATTTTATCGTGTGGAAGACATATTGTAAATCCCTCAAAAATATTTAGTGCTATTCTGGTTTGCAATTTCATTTATGGCTTGACCTCATAAATATTTCTTTTGTTTTGGTATGCCATCTCAATATTATAAAAAAAAAAAAAAAAAAAAAAAAAAAAAAAGGAAAATCTATTGGTCTTTGCTTCGCTCGTGAACAAATAAAAACATCAACCTCTGTATGTACTGGCAAAGCGGTAATGTTGACCTGCGCACGATAACATCAATGATTGATTATTATTTCTTAGATAATTATTTCTGAATGGATATATATTTCCTATTTCATATGTATATTATATAATATAAATTATATATATATAATATATATATAAATATATACAATATATAATATATAAATAATTCAAATTATAAATAAATATATATAAATATATATATATATATATATATATAAATATATAAATATATATATAAATATATAAATATATAAATATATATATATATATATATATATATATATATATATATATATATATATATACACACATATATATTCTTCTTCTTTGTCTGCATCCTTTCCCACTTTTACGTGGGGTCGATGTTTCTGGCTAGCGTTCTCCATCTACCTCTGTCCCTCACTTCATCACCGGTTAATCTCTGTGATCGAAGGTCATCCTTGATACAGTCCATCCACCTTCGCTTTGGCCTCCCTCTCCTTCTCGTTCCCTGTACCCCCATTTCCATCACTCTCCCCCAATATACTGTCCATCTCATCTTATATATATATGTTGTTCATCACTTCTTAAATATATATATATATATATATATATATATATATATATATATATATATATGTGTGTGTGTGTATATATATATATATATATATATATATATATATATATATTTTATATATATATATATATATATAAATATATATATATATATATATATATATATATATATATATATATATATATATTATGAGACGAGATGAACAGTATATTGGGAGGAGATTGATGGAAATGGAGGTACAGGGAACGAGAAGGAGAGGGAGACCAAAGCGAAGGTGGATGGACTGTATCAAGGATGACCTTCGATCAAAGGGATTAACCGGTGATGAAGTGTGGCACAGAGGTAGATGGAGAACGCTGGCCAGAAACATCGACCCCGCATAAAAGAGGGAAAGGATGCAGACAAAAAAGTAGAAGTGTATATATATATATATATATATATATATATATATATATATATATATATATATATATATATATATATATATATATATGTATATATTACATATATATATTTATATTTTATATATTTATATATGTTATATATATATATATATATATATATATATATATATATATATATATATATATATATATATTTATTTATTTATACAGAAATAATTATCTAAGAAATAATCAATCATTGATGTTATCGTGCGCAGCTCAACATTGCCGCTCTCCAGTACATACAGAGGTTGATGTTTTTATTTT
>NC_090744.1:27112609-27120109 GCF_036898095.1 Palaemon carinicauda
GAAAATTTATGCCCATGCACACACACATATTATATATTTATATATATATATATGTGTATATATATATATATATATATATATATATATATATATATATATATATATATATATACACATATATATATACATATATATATATATATATATATATATATATATATATATATATATATATATGTGTGTGTGTGTGTGTGTGCGTGTGTGTGTGTTAGACAAGGAAAGACCAAATTAAACAAATGAAGAGTAAAAGACATACAGCAACGCAAGAACCTTCAGTGCTGCCTACGGTGCACCTCAAGAGGCTCACTGCAAGCGATACTATACACAAAACCCTTGCTGGTTCTTTGAGCAAATCCAACTCATCACCTCATCTTTCGTTCAAATTTCCAACGCCGTCGGCCTCCGCTTAATACAATAAACGTTTTAAATCTGAAGTCGAAGTTTCGTCATTTCTAGAAAATAATAAAAATGTCCCGAATTCCGAGAACACCATTTGTGCCAAAGAACGTATAAATAAATAAACAAACAAAAATACGAATGAAAGAACAATTTCCTTGCGAATCGAAGCTGCGAGAGAGAGAAATATATATATTTACAGATATATATATATATAAATGCATATCTATATACAGAGACAGAGGAATATTAAAATCCTAAAAAGCCGAGGTCATATCAACGAAGTCACTTCGGACGGAGCCGGGACTTTTCCGTACGACTTCTCCCACTTCAAACAAAACGAAAAATAAACAAAGCCAAAAAAAAAAATGAATGAATAAAATTTATTAATAAAACGGAAGAACGAAATAAAAGGAACTAAAAGATAAAAAAAGAAGCGACTGACAGGACAATTCACTCTCTCTCTCCATCACCAGAAAGTGCGATTGAAACTCGGCCGTATTTTATTGTGACTTCGCCTATTGCACTCCAATTAAACATAAAATAACACACGCAGGGATCTCTCTCTCTCTCTCTCTCTCTCTCTCTCTCTCTCTCTCTCTCTCTCTCTCTCTCTCTCATCTTTGTCCTAGCAAGCGGATCATCAAGGCATGCGCAAACGTACAAGAACACCAAGATTAGATATTTAAAGGCTCTCATTAATGGCAGAGGCAAGGGACAAGACAATGTCCTAACAGGACAATGCCCTAGAGACTGACGATATATACATAAGATCAACACCGGGGATTGTGTTGGCATATTGAAAAAGTCCCTGCCTAGTGTTCTGCTGGACTGGGGTTCATGCCGGATAGTTTCTTGTCGTGTCTGCAACCTCATCATTCTTGTGATCTGAGGATGAAGGGTGTTTGGGGGAGACATCAGCAGCCATTGTCTGGCCCTCCCTCGTAAAAGCTTGGGTGGAGAGGAGGATTGGTCTCTGATCATAAGGATATATGCCTTTGCCATTCATGAGTTGCATTTAAACCTCTAAATCTTAAAGGCTGAAGATAAAATAAAATAGTAATAATTAATGGGGGACAAAACCAGATTGACGGGGAGAGACCTGGCGCGAAGGTCAATGGGTAACAATAAGACCCTTGAAGCATTTTTTTCTTATGAATTTCTTTGAACAAGAATGCCACTTCGTGCAAACAATTCATCTATTTCTTTAAACTGGCCCCATAAAAATGTCATCAATGCCGTTACGAATTATACACATACAAATTGTAGAAGCTATGAGGGGGAGAATAAGAGAGGGACTATTGTTCTGCCTTCTCTGACGCCATCCCTTCTAGGACGAAACGGACTCAAGCTGGAAAATAAACGAGAACAAATCGAAATTGTACCTAAGCATTTCTCTGTCCTTCAATAGCCATCTCGATTAATCTCATAAGTGATGACGCGCACTATTCTCCATTGAGGAAAGACGAGATCTGCCTGGGAACATAGAAGAAAGGAGCGAAGGAGGAAAACAAATACAAGAAAATAAGAGAAGTTACCTGGGAAAAGAGAGAAATAAAGAGAACACCACAATCGAGTAGAAAGGAACGAAGAAGGAAAACGAGAACTACAAGAAAATAGAAAAGATCCCAGGGAAAAAGAGGAACAGAGAGAAGAACACGATTGAGAAGAAAGGAACAAAGGAGAAAAACAGAAAGAAGAGAATAAGAAAAGATCCCTGGAAAAAGAGAGAAACACAGAGAAGAACACGATCGAGAAGAAAGGAACGAAGAAGCAAAACAGAAATACAAGAGAATAATAAAAATCCCTGGGAAAAGAGACAACAGAGATAAGAACACGATCTCGAAGAAAGGAACGAAGAAGGAAAACAGAGATACAAGAGAATAATAAAAATCCCTGGGAAAAGAGAGAAACAGAGAGAAGAACACGATTGAGAAGAAAGGAACGAAGAAGGAAAACAGAAATACAAGAGAATAATAAAAATCCCTGGGAAAAGAGAGAAACAGAGAGAAGAACACGATTGAGAAGAAAGGAACGAAGAAGGAAAACAGAAATACAAGAGAATAATAAAAATCCCTGGGAAAAGAGAGAAACAGAGAGAAGAACACGATTGAGAAGAAAGGAACGAAGAAGGAAAACAGAAATACAAGAGAATAATAAAAATCCCTGGGAAAAGAGAGAAACAGAGAGAAAAACACGATTGAGAAGAAAGGAACGAAGAAGGAAAACAGAGATACAAGAGAATAATAAAAATCCCTGGGAAAAGAGAGAAACAGAGAGAAGAACACGATTGAGAAGAAAGGAACGAAGAAGGAAAACAGAAATACAAGAGAATAATAAAAATCCCTGGGAAAAGAGAGAAACGGAGAACAGATTAGAGAAGAAAGGAACGAAAAGGAAAACAGAATCACAAGAGAATAATAAAAGATCCCTTGGAAAAGAGAGAAACAAAGAGAAGAACAGAATATGAAAAGATCCCTGGGAACAGAGATGAACAAAGAGAAGAACCCGATTAAGAAGTAAATCCAGGTTAGAAGAGAGGAGCTCTTGTTACCGAAGACACAATAGTGGAGAGACGTTTCTGGAATAAAAAAAAAAAAAGGAGCTATTGCCAACGCTGATGCCATTGAAATCCACCAGGCCTAGGTTTAACACTTCTCAAATTTCTTCATTGGAAATATTCAGTCCCAGGAATAAGTTGTGGAATGATCTCCCTAATCAGGTAGTTGAATCGGTGGAACTTCTAAAGATCAAACTTGCAGCCAATGTATTTTTTTAACAATCTGACATAAGTCTCATTCTATATTTTATGAATGAAAGATCTGCTAGAACTAACTGCACACACAGTACTACGTACAGGATGGTACAGGACGGTACAATCTAGTGAGATCCAAATACAAAGGATGCAATATAGACAATGATCCACTGTGGCACTCTCAGTCCTTATGTTTTCCCAAATTTGTTTACTCTCTCTCTCTCTCTCTCTCTCTCTCTCTCTCTCTCTCTCTCTCTCTCTCTCTCTCTCTCTCTCTCTCGAGTCCAAGTATTGGCAAGTATAGAACGGTCTGAATGTGACTTCTTAAAAATAATGCACAGTTGACCAAAGCAGTGAATTATGGCAGAGAGAGAGAGAGAGAGAGAGAGAGAGAGAGAGAGAGAGAGAGAGATTTAAACCCAAACTAAAAGTATAATATAATCAACGATGATAGTATCTCGTAATAGGTCTTACCAATATTTTTCTATATCTTAATTCACTAAAGAGTCATCGCCCAAAATGCCAAAATCATTTTTAACACATTTGCCATCAATGAACAATAAAAAAAATAATCAAATTCGTAAAGAAATGGGTTGGGGGCAGGCTGGAATCGAGGTCTGGAATACGCAATCCCCACGCCTGGAAGGATATTACCAATCTACAGGTAACCAACCGGTAATCACAGCGGCCAGGACCGGTGTAAATCATTAGGTTGCCAATACGTCAGAATCATTACCGATTGAAATGATGGAATGGATCGTTAAATAGATAAGAGGTATTATTATTATTATTATTATTATTATTATTATTATTATTATTATTACTATTATTATTTTATTCATTACTATTATTATTATTATTATTATCATTATTTTACCTTTTATTATTATTATTATTATTATTATTATTATTAGACAAGCTGCAACCCTAGTTAGAAAAGCAAGATGCTATAAACCCAAGGGCTCCAACACAGAAAAAATAGCCCAGTGAGGAAAGGAAAATAAGGAAATAAATAAACTATGTGTTGGAAAAGCAGGATGCTATAAACCCAAGGGCTCCAACACGGAAAAATAGCACAGTGAGGAAAGGAAATAAGGAAATAAATAAACTATATGTTGGAAAAGCAGGATGCTATAACCCCAAGGGCTCCATCAAAGAAAAATAGCCCAGTGAGGAAATGAAATAAAGAAATAAACTACAAGAGAAGTAATGAACAATTAGAACAAAATATTTTAAGAACAGTAACAACATTAAAACAGATCTTTCATATATAAACTATTGATGCAAAGGGCCTCGGTTAGATTTTTCCAGTCTTCTCTATCTTGAGCTTTTAAATCAATACTTCTCCATTCATCATCTACTTCGCGCTGCATAGTGCTGAGCCATGTAGGCCTGGGTCTTCCAACGCTTCTAGTATCTCATGGACCCCAGCTGAACGTTTCGAGAGCTAATCTCTTTTGGGGGGTGCGAAGAGCATGCCCAGACCATCTCCATCTACCCCTCATCATGATCTCATCCACACATGGCACTCAAGTAATCTCTCTTATAGTTGTAATCTCTCTTCAAGTTGAAAATAATGTGAATTGATAAAGATAATAAAGGAAGTGGAAGAAATGGAAGAAGTAAAGTATATGAGGCATAAACGAATGAAGGGGACATAATGAGATAGATTGCGGAATGTTTATAAATAAAAAAAAATCCATCAAATACTGATTTCTATATAGAAGGCAACGAAGAGCCCCAGTATTACAGAAGATAAGATGAAGCAATGACGTAAGAATCATTAAATTCCCATAATATATATATATATATATATATATATATATATATATATATATATATATATATATATATATATCTAAGAGGCCGTGATAAAGTATACACAGGAAATAAGATAAAGCAATGATATATATATATATATATATATATATATATATATATATATATATATATATATATATATATATATATATATATACATATACATATATATATATATACATATCATTGCTTTATCTTATTTCCTGTGTATACTTTATCACGGCCTCTTAGATATATATATATATATATATATATATATATATATATATATATATATATATATATATATATATATATATATATATATAAACGAAGCCAATAAGAGTAGAGTGAATAAAGGTGGAATAACAACGGAAAAAAGAAGGAAAATTAAATGCAATCAATGAAATACAGACGGATATGCTGATAGATCAATGATATCAATAGACGAAGGGAAGTCCCAGTCTATACCAATAGACAGAAACTGAACACCCAACTCAAAATAGACAGAAAAAAATGAATTAACAAACAATAAGAAACAGAAAATATATAAATAAATAATGGCAAACGACATAACATAAAAAATTCAAAGTACAATAGACAAGAGATGAATATATAGATTAAAATAATAATAAACAGAGGGGGAAAAAAGACAGATAAATTAAATAGAGCAAATGAGACAGTGAATAAAAAAATAACTGAAAATACATAAATAAACAAATTGACAGAGGTGAAATCCAGCCAGTACCAAACGACATGAAAAAAAATACAAAATACAATAGACAAGAGAGGAATATATAGATTAAACCAATAAAAAAAACAGAGGGGGAAAATGAGACAGATAAATGAAATAGAGCAAAGAGACAGGCAAGAGACGGGGCGTGTCCCAACACACACGGCCAGACACGGAAGGAAAGCAAACAGCGAAAGCGACGGTAAATAACATTGCAGATGGCCGATAAGATACGCGATAGGTTTAATAAAAGAGAGACGAGAGGAATAAGAGGAAAGGGGAAGAGAGGGAAGGGGGAGGAGGAATGGAAAGGAGGTAAGACTGGGAAGGGGGATAGGAATGAAGAATGGGGGAAGGGGAAAAGGAGGGGATGGTTGGGAGATGAAGGAGGAGGAGTGGAGGAGAAGAGGGTGGTGGAGGGGAGGAGGCAGTAGAGGAGAAGAGGTGGTGGAGGGGAGGAGGCAGTAGAGGAGAAGAGGTGGTGGAGGGGAGGAGGCAGTAGAGGAGAAGAGGTGGTGAGGGGAGGAGGCAGTGGAGGAGAAGAGGTGGTGGAGGGGAGGAGGCAGTAGAGGAGAAGAGGTGGTGGAGGGGAGGAGGCAGTGGAGGAGAAGAGGTGGTGGAGGGGAGGAGGCAGTAAGAGGAGAAAGAGGTGGGTGGAGGGGAGGAGGCAGTAGAGGAGAAGAGGTGGTGGAGGGGAGGAGGCAGTGGAGGAGAAGAGGTGTGGAGGTGGAGGGGAGGAGGCAGTAGAGGAGAAGAGGTGGTGGAGGGGAGGAGGCAGTGGAGGAGAAGAGGTGGTGGAGGGGAGGAGGCAGGTAGAGGAGAAGAGGTGGTGGAGGGGAGGAGGCAGTGGAGGAGAAGAGGTGGTGGAGGGGAGGAGGCAGAGCTAGAGGAGAAGAGGTGGTGGAGGGGAGGAGGCAGTAGAGGAGAAGAGGTGGTGGAGGGGAGGAGGCAGTAGAGGAGAAGAGGTGGTGGAGGGGAGGAGGCAGTGGAGGAGAAGAGGGTGGTGGAGGGGAGGAGGCAGTAGAGGAGAAGAGGTGGTGGAGGGGGAGGAGGCAGTAGAGGAGAAGAGGTGGGTGGAGGGGAGGAGGCAGTAGAGGAGAAGAAGGTGGTGGAGGGAGGAGGCAGTAGAGAGAAGAGGTGGTGGAGGGGAGGAGGCAGTAGAGGAGAAGAGGTGGTGGAGGGGAGGAGGCAGTGGAGGAGAAGAGGTGGGTGGAGGGGAGGAGGCAGTAGAGGAGAAGAGGTGGTGGAAGGGGAGGAGGCAGTGGAGGAGAAGAGGTGGTGGAGGGGAGGAGGCAAGTAGAGGAGAAGAGGGGTGGTGGAGGGGAGGAGGCAGTAGAGGGAGAAGAGGTGGTGGAGGGGAGGAGGCAGTGGAGGAGAAGAGGTGGTGGAGGGGAGGAGGCAGTAGAGGAGAAGAGGTGGTGGAGGGGAGGAGGCAGTGGAGGAGAAGAGGTGGTGGAGGGGAGGAGGCAGTAGAGGAGAAGAGGTGGTGGAGGGGAGGAGGCAGAGAGAGAAGAGGTGGTGGAGGGGAGGTGGCAGTAGAGGAGAAGACGGTGTGTGAGGGGAGGAGGCAGTGGAGGAGAAGAGGTGGTGGAGGGGAGGAGGCAGTAGAGGAGGAAGAGGTGGTGGAGGGAGGAGGCAGTGAGAGGAGAAGGAGGTGGTGGAGGGGAGGAGGCAGTGGAGGAGAAAGGTGGTGGAGGGGAGGAGGCAGAAGAGGTGGTGGAGGGGAGGAGGCAGTAGAGGAGAAGAGGTGGTGGAGGGGAGAGGCAGTGGCAGTGGAGAAGAGGTGGTGGAGGGGAGGAGGCAGTAGAGGAGAAGA
>NC_090744.1:27125109-27132609 GCF_036898095.1 Palaemon carinicauda
AGAAGAGTGAGGTCAGGTCAGGTCAGGCTACAGGTTATAACGGTACTCGTGCACAAATTTTTCGGTGATTACCTTTCCAAGAAAAAACAGTATCGAATAATATAACAAGACACAAAAGAAGAAACGAAATACAAAATTGTTGGTAAAAGACGATAATTATTATTATTATTATTATTATTATTATTATTATTATTATTATTATTATTATTATCATCTAAGCTACAACCCTAGTTGGAAAAGCAGGGTGCTATAAGCCCAACGGCTCCAACAGGGGAAAAATAGGGCTATCATTTTCCCCGAGGTATGGTAAATGCATTAAGTTCCTACATTAGAAAAATAGAACGCAGACCACTCTATATATTTAGCAAGATTCTATGCCAGAAAAGATCATGGTGTATTGTGAATTCGTTCGTTCGTTCGTTCATTCGGTTTAATCGACCATGCACTGAGTGCAGGCCACGGCCTCTTGCGTTGCCCCCCCCCCCCCCCCCCCCCCCAGGAGGGATAAGATGATTAAGTAAAAAAAAATATAAAATGAGAAAGTAAAAACTATTCAACCTCTGTACTATGGTCTTCCACTGTCTTGGGTTAGAGTTCTCTTGCTTGAGGGTACACTCGGGCAAACTCTCCTATCTCATTTCTCTTCCTCTTGTTTTGTTAAAGTTTTTATAGTTTATATAGGAGATATTTATAGTTGTTACTCTTCTTAAAATATTTTATTTTCCTTTTTTCCTTTCCTCGCCGAGCTATTTTCCTTGTTGGAGCCCCCTGGGCTTATAGCATCCTTCCTCACTGAGCTATTTTCCCTGTTGGAGCCCCTGGGTTTATAGCCTCCTGCTTTTCCAACAAGGGTTGTGGCTTAGCAAATAATAATAATAATAATAATAATAATAATAATAATAATAATAATAATAATAATAATAATAATAATAATAATAATAAAAAGAAACTTGAAAGAGACTGTGGGTATTTACGTATGCATTTATGTATTTACAATACATGAGATAATTAACCATGATATTTTACTAATGCAAATAATCCACCAGGAATTGAGTGTCGTTGAGTTTGACTAACTATTGGAGGTCACCATAGATACAAAGAAACAACTACTGATTTCTCAACAAAATTAGATCTGTTTACATTTGGATGAGTGACCCCAATGAAGACCAAGTGTCATTATTATTATTATTATTATTATTATTATTATTATTATTATTATTATTATTACTTGCTAATCTACAACCCTAGTTAGAAAAGCAGGATGTTATAAGCCCAAGGGCTCCAACAGGGAAAATAGCCCAGTGAGGAAAGAAAACGAGGAAATAAAAAAAAATAAAATTAAATTAAATATTTCAAGAACAATAACATTAGAACAAATATTTCATATATAAACGATAAAAACTTTAACAAAACAAGGAGAAGAGAAACAAGACAGAACAGAGTGCTCGAGTGTACTACCCCCAAGCAAGAGAATGGATAGTCTAGAAATTTCTACAGTGGTCAACAGATTTACAACAGACGTCGGGAGTCTGGTGTGAGTAGCAACTGCTTGCAATGAGGAGCAAGAATCCCCTTCATTCTAAAATTCTCTTGTGTCTCCTGTTTTATTATTATTATTATTATTATTATTATTATTATTATTATTATTATTATTATTATTATTATTATTATTGTTGTTGTTGTTCATATAAAGAGTAATTTACTTCGCCCATGTATTTTTCATTAGTAAACAAGTTTCAATAAGCCATAGACCCTTTATCGTCATCATTCATTGTTAAAATAATTGGATATCAAGAACCCTAGTTATTTATAATTACTCAAATAAGTTCTATTTACTTCAAGAATCATAATAGTTAGGATTTCCTCAAAAAGGACATTATTGACTAGTATATCTCACATTCTTCAGGCCACTAATCATAATACAAGAATGATACATTTAATTGTCATCCTAATCGAATATATAAGTTTTAAAAAAATTACGTATTATATATCACTCTCTCGTCCATTCTCCTAAAAACTAAAATGAAATTACAAACACTGAAACAATTAAACCTCACATTTACTTCTATTTCCCGCCACTTCCAGCTCAAACGTATATCAAGATTACCATTATTCCCCAGAGAGAGAGAGAGAGAGAGAGAGAGAGAGAGAGAGAGAGAGAGAGAGAGAGAGAGAGAGAGAGAGAGAGAATGAATCATGGATCACTTTGGACAGAGAGGGTCAGGCAAGGGGTTGGGGACTATTCGTATGCTGGATGGCTTGGTCAGGGAGGAGGGATGGGGGCTGGGAGGGCCAGTGGCACTCAGTTGGTGATGGGGGCAATGTTGGATGGGTGTAAGGGTGTCAGGGACTAGTTGGGGTTGGTGTGGTAATGTAGGGAGGGGGGGCAGGGGGGGTAGAGGGAGAGGGGGGGCAGGGGGGGGTAGAGGGAGAGGGAGGTCGTCAGAGTGACCCCATGTGGTGTTCCAGTCACCTTATCGGAACCCCAATTGCGATTCTAATCTGCATCACCAAAGGCCAATTTCCATTCCCTCTCCAGATGGGATTTCCATTCCAGTTGCAGCCTATTTCTCCCTCTCCCTCTCCCCCCCCCCCTCCCCCTTCCCTCCCTGAAAACGTGGCTAACCCTATTCCCCCGTTTCTCCCACTGTGCAGTGGCAGTGGTGCCTTTGCCTTCCTTCATGAGCATAACCTTGAAAGCATAATATATTGCATTCTGCTTCCCTTCATGTATAACCTTGAAACTGATGAATGATGCGTCTTTCCTTTGAAACTATGAATGAAGAAGCATCAAGAATATCGTCTTAAGCATGAATGTTAAAGCATTTCTAATTCATAAGTAAGAACGAGGGGAATATCATTAAGCTTAAACAAAGACCGTGGAAGCATTTTCCATGTGGATTTTAAACTAGTTTACCTCTCCCTTATACACGATGTAATTATTTATTCACATTCATTTAACCTTGAAAGCATGACTGTGAAAGCATCATTAACTTGAGAGCATGCTTGAGGGTACGTCTTTAACTTTAAACGATGCCGAGGAAGCATCTTCAACCAGCCTCTCCCACCTTTTTTTAGAGGTTTTATTTCATTTCTTCCATGCATACACTAAAAGCATGGATGGGAAGCATCAGAATTGAAGATAGGGCACTCTTAACTTTGAATAATGATTGGGAAAGCATCTATAATTTAAAAGAATGACAAACCTACTTGTTCATTTTTTACAGTAGTTTTTTTTATGCATAGCCTTAAAAGCATGAATGAGATATAATGCTCAACTCAGAGATATATTCTAAACTTTAACAAAGTGACTCATAAAGCATCTTAATCTTGAGATAATGACTTACCTTATTCATTATTCAATTTCAGAGCTTAGGTGAAAAGCATCTATAACTTGTATGCATGAGTTAGAGAACGTCCTTAACTGGAGATAATGCCTAAATAAGCATCTTTAATTCCGAGATAATAAATAGCTTATATTCACATTTCAATGAAGGATTTCCCGTTGTCATTCATGCATTGCATTGAAAGCAAGAATGCAAAAGCATTTTTAACTTAAAAGCATTAACGGCGAAGCATCTTTAACTTGAAAGCAGTAACGGCGAAGCATCTTTGCATTTAATGACCAATTGAGGAGACATACTGAACTTGAAACAACAGCTAAATATACATTATACATCTTTGCCTTTAAATGAAGATTGAGAAAGAACCTTAAAGTTTATGGGAATAACTTGCTTACTAGTTTTTTTTCCATTAATGTATGGAATTCGACACTGCACTCCCTTCAAAAGAATGATAGGGGGCAATCTTTATAAAAAAAAAATATTTTTGAGGAATATATTTCACGCGAGAGAATGATTGAGGAATTATATATATATATATATATATATATATATATATATATATATATATATATATATATATATATATATATTAGTTTGCTTCTAAATGTACCTTCCGTTAGGAGGCTATGCCTCTTTGAAGCGCTACAAGACATCAAAAGCATAAGAAGGAGAAATGTATGCCTAAAAGCATGGATAAGAACCACCTTAAACATTTAAATAAAAGTTCTAGAGGGAAATAACTTCAGCTTAAGAGCATTGGTGAAGAACAAATTGAACTTGAAAGAATTAATGGGTAAAAGTATATGAATGAGAAAGGTGCAATGATGGAAGTAACCCATAACCCTCCTCAGGCCCCTCCCCAGGGGATTTACCTTACACAACGATTATTCTTTATTTTCTAAGGTAAACAGCATTAGTATAATATACCCTATCACTATCTACCAATGATCATACATCAATACAGACAGGGTTGTGGTGAAATGTTGGTTACGTCTTTGCCTGGTGACCGCCAGACTGGGGTTCGAGTCCTGCTCAAAATCGTTAGTTCATTTGGTTACTGTAACCTGACCATCCCTGTGAGCTAAGGATTGGGTGGGGGAGATTTATGGCAGCCTATAGGTCCATCTTCTGAGTCATCAGAAGCTATTGCCTGGCCCTCTTCGGTCCTAGCTTGGGTGGAGAAGGGGCTTAGGCGCTTATCATATGTAAATATGGTCAACCCCTAGGGCATTGTCCTGCTTGATAGGGCAATGTCACTGTCCCTTGCCTCTGCCATTCATGATCGGTCTTTAAAATCTCGCTTTAAGATCAGAATCACAAAACGCTTAAAAGTAGTGACAACTTTCCGTGAAGCAGGACTTTTAAACGAGCTCAGGATGCTCAAAAGATCCCACAAATCAGTTACCGTCCCTCCTTATTAGAGCAACTGGAACATAATTCCAAATCTGTGAGTCTTCCCCAGTTTGCTCACTCACCAGTGTCTTTTATAACCTCATAGTGACCCAGTGCTGTTCATACCAAAAGGTCTGCAGCAAACGTTACTGGTGTCTATTTGCAAGTCAGATTTGCATTCATTAATGTTCACACATCCAAAAACTGACCATTCTTCCGAATCGATATAGGTTAACAAGAACCAGCCAATGAGACGGGCACCCTAGAACGTTTCTTTATAGCCTAGGTCTTAAGTAAACATGAAATAGAAACAGGAGTATATCGCCAGGACCAATCATGAGGAAAGCGATAGACTTTTCATCTTCTTACAGGGAGGATAAATCAAGGAACACAGATGCAGAAAGGGAATTTTAAAGCTTGGCATGTAAAGGAAAGAAACTCGCAAAACATTTCCTATGAGTAGTTGTCTGGAGAGGTAACCAGACGGTTATTGAAATACCCGTTTAAAGGTTGCTTATGAGTTTCGGGAAATAGATCCTTGTCTGCCACGTCCCACAAGCCCTATTTCCGTTCAAGCTAGGATCAGGCAATGGCTACTGATAACTCGGCATGTAGACCTATAAGTATCTTAAACATTTACTTTCCTTACTTTAAACTGATAGTAGGACTGTGCTTACCAGATCCTGGTGCTCACTAATGATAAAAATCGAGGCCTTGAATACAGCTCAAACCGGGTCAAGCTGTTTGGTAATGATTTGTCTTTGGATTGCTTTAACCCTTACAATGGACATCATCTCTACCATCACTGAAGTAAAGTGCGTCTATAAACTCGCAATAGTTATTTTTTTTCAAGTAAAGGTGTATTTTCACGATCTTCTCTTAATAGAATTCCCATCTGCATCTTCTTTAGCCCGCTGCGATCTCTTCTTACTTTACTTTAAGGGCTTTCTGGTCCTATACAGCAGGGGAGCCGTAGTTTCTACAGGACATCCAGTCATTTGATCATGTTCGTTCGAAAGCATTCAACATTTTACACTGCACATTGCTCATTTATTGTCAAATCGTCACTATCGAAGCACTCACAGAACAAGAAAGTTTTCAGTTTCCTCTTGAAAACCTTAATATCTTCTATCTTTCGGATGTTTCGTGGGAGCTTATTGTAGTCTTCAACCTCATTTTATTCTACTCTTTAAACAAAATTGCATTAAACTGGTTCACATTGAAATATACTGGATTTGATCAGAATAGCTGAAGGTGAAATGTATGAATAAAATTTGATACAAAACTTTTGTAGAAATATAAATTAATTGTTCAAACTGTTCGCAGTAATAAGTATATAACTGCAATCCAACGGTTCCGTTGTCATATTATACATTAGAGATTTTATCATAATGAAACATACGCTAGAGATTTTTTCAAAATACTTCGCTAAGATACAGAAGAGATTTTCCTAAACTGCTTTCGTGTGATACATAGAAGATTCGATCAAACTGATTGGCAGCGATAGATATCAAATTTGATCAACCTGGTTCGAGAAACAGACTCTATCAAACTGCTTTGTTGAAATACAATAACGGATTATATCAAACAACTTTGTTGGATTATATCAAACTACTTTGTTGAAATACAATAACGGATTATATCAAACTGCTTTGTTGGATTATATCAAACTACTTTGTTGAAATACAATAACGGATTATATCAAACTGCTTTGTTGAAATACAATAACGGATTATGTCAAACTGCTTTGTTGAAATACAATAATGGATTACATCAAACTGCTTTGTTAAAATACAATAACGGATTATATCAACCTGCTTTGTTGAAATGCAATAACGGATTATATCAAACTGCTTTCTTGAAATACAATAATGAATTATATCAAACTGCTTTGTTGAAATACAATAACGGTTTATATCAAACTGCTTTGTTGAAATACAATAACGGATTATATCAAACTGCTTTGTTGAAATACAATAACGGATCATATCAAACTGCTTTGTTGAAAAACAATAACGGTTTCTTTCAAACTACTTCTTTGTAAATTAGAAGAGATTCGATCAGACTCCGTTGCGATAAAAAAGATTCAATCAAACTGCTCCGTTATGATAAAAAAGTCAACCAAACTGCTTCAATGAGATAAAAAAGTTAAATCAAACTGTTACATTGTCATAAAGAAGATATTCGATCAAATTGCTTCGTTGTGATAGAGAAGAGAATCGACCAATCTGGAAAGTGGTGATGAAGAGATTCAATCAAATTGCTTAGTTGTGATAAAGAGATTTTATCAAACTGCTTCGTTATGATGAAGAAATTTGATCAAACTGTATCGTTTGGATAAAAAACAGATATTCGATCAAACTGCTTCGCAGTGTTACAGAAGAGATTCGATCAAAACTGCTTCGCAGTGCTACATAGGAGATTCGATCAAACTGGCTCGCAGTGTTACATAAGTGATTCGGTCAAACCTGTCCGTAGTGCTACATAAGAGATTCGATCAAACTGCTTCACAGTGTTACATAAGAGATTCGATCAAACTACTTCGCAGTGATACATACGAGATTCGATCAAACTGCTTCGCAGTATTACATAAGAGATTCGATCAAAACTGCTTCGCAGTGTTACAGAAGAGATTCGATCAAAACTGCTTCGCAGTGCTACATAGGAGATTCGATCAAACTGGTTCGCAGTGTTACATAAGTGATTCGGTCAAACCTGTCCGTAGTGCTACATAAGAGATTCGATCAAACTGCTTCGCAGTGTT
>NC_090744.1:27137609-27140109 GCF_036898095.1 Palaemon carinicauda
ACACAGTATATATATACATATATATATGTATATATACAGTATATATATATATATATATATATATATATATATATATATATATATATATATATATATATATACTGTATACATGTGTGTGTGTACATGCACGCATGTATATATATATAATATATTTATGAACATACACACATGTATATACACACATAAACCATACGCTCAAACAAAGCACAGTATTCCAAAGCGATTCCATAAAGGCGTCATACACAACAAAATTGAAAAACAGAACGCACCCACCGATCCCGCTCTGGCCTTCCTCGTTATATTTTTTTTTCCTAGCGTAATTTTATTCACTTCGATTCCTGATTAAATGCATTATGATAAGATTAGCATAATCCCTTCCCTGATAGAATAAACATTACCTGATTTTCATCGCCATTTAAAGTTAAAAAAATAATTTACAACGGGTGTTGTAACACGATTTTATTTCCCTAACGCCATCTAGTCATTTCACGTCAGTGGCTGTGGAGGCTAATTTGTTTACAAGAATGGATGGGCGATTGGTCGTCTGCTATGGACGATAGCTCTCCGGGCTAATGGGTACGAATTTTTATTATTATTATCACTTGCTAAGCTACAACCCTAGTTGGAAAAGCAGGATGCTATAAGCCCGAGGGCTCCAACAGGGATAAATAGCGCAGTGAGGAAAGGAGATAAGGAAAAACTACAAAAAAGTTTAAGAATAATAATAAAATTAAAATAAATCTTTCATTTATTTCAATGTTGGATAAATAAAGACATGAATAAATATAAAAATAGCACCTGAATATTTAGATATACACACGCACGCACACACATATTGAACCCTTCCCACGCCCCCCCCCCCCCTTTTTCCTAACTACAACACGCTAGATCGGCAATTTTTAGGTGTGTGTGGTTTCCGAGTGTACCTCTCGGGGTACCCTCTCTCACCAGGGTATGACTAATCCTCTGCATATGAACATGACAGGAGAACAGGGTGTGTGTATATATACATATATATATATATATATATATATATATATATATATATATATAAATATATTATAGGTTTATACACATATATATACATATATGTATATATGTATATATATATATATATATATATATATATATATATATATATATATATATATATATATATATAATCAGGCACTTGTTCTTATTATACAGGGGAGATGAATAAAAATATATAAAACAATAACGTTATTATGATTTATTTGTATATTGTGAACTATAACCGTAAGTTCTACAATCGTTTTAATTCTTTATGACAATCAATGGACAAGTCTTGGAATGTTCTCCCGGCTCCAAATTCTCTTGAAATCTATAACCTTCCTTCTTTCAAGGGGCAGATTTATCGCTTCCTTAGGGGCTCAGACTTCACTCTGTTATCCTTTTATTTACCCCTTTCCTATAGATTGGATTAATGAGCTATATAGCATGGCGCTGGGGACTGGGAGGCCGTTTAGCGTTTGAGTGTAACTACAGAGAAACCCTGCCTTTAAAGATTTGAAAGGTTTAAAGGCCGCTCATGATTGACAGGGGCAAGGGACAGTGACATTGCCCTAGCAAGAAGGACACTGCCCTGGAGACTGACCATATGTACATATGATCAGCGCCCAAGCCCCCTCTCCATCCAAGGTAGGACCAAGGAGAGTCAGGCAATGGCTGTTGATGACTCCGCAGGTAGATCTATAGGCTTCCCCCAAACACCGCCATGCATGGTTCACAAGGATAATGAGGTTTTAGTCACTAAAGGAACTAACAACTTTGGGCGGGACTCGAACCCCAGTCTGGCGATCACCAGGCAGGGACGTTACGAATTAGGCCACCACAACCCTAAAGGAGTGAATGTTAGGAGACTTTGGTCAGGAAGAGAGTGAGCGCAAGGAAAGTAGAAGGCAGCTAAAGTCCAAAGTAACGCAAAGATCTTCAAGTGTAATCTACAGAACATTGCTGAAGGGCACTGACAGCGCTAACTTACTACATTGTTAAAAAAAACTGTAATTTTAATCGGATATTCTCCGTAAAATATGCTGTTATTATCTGTATTTCAGTAGAATACAGGCGACCGTAATTTTTATCATACTTTGCTGTCATATTTTACGGGTAGGTGACCGAAATATCACTCTTTTACGTCAATATATCCGATTTTAAAACGGTAAAAATCCTAGAATAAATGTTGCCAGGCATTTACTGTTTTTTTTTTTTTTTTTTTCAATGCAAATTTTTAACAGTGTATGGGGCATTTCTCTTGGGGTTGGGCTAGAGGATTATTGTCATACGTAAATGTAAACAGTTAACAGATGAGAGCGTAAACAGGTACCAAGGTAGCATAATTGAGGGAAAAAAAAAAAAAACCTGGTAAAGTGTTATCATCAGTGAATGTAAACGCACAAAGTAGCATACGTAAAAGTAAACAGGTAACATAAGTGAACGTAAGCAGGTAACAAGTTAGCATACGTGAACTATTTAATGCTGT
>NC_090744.1:27155109-27158788 GCF_036898095.1 Palaemon carinicauda
ATATATATATATATATATATATATATATTTATCGTTCCTTTTTGACACAGTTTCCTTCTTCCAAATATCCATATTAGCGCGGAAGCTCCACTGATACATTCCAGTTCATTCTTCTAGCTTTTTCCTAAACGGTATGCACACCACGTCCAAACACCTCCATATTCTCTCTCTCTCTCTCTCTCTCTCTCTCTCTCTCCTCTCTCTCTCTCTCTCTCTCTCTCTCTCTCTTTATTCATTTCCTTTTGCTGGAACTCGTATGACCTCAGTCCTGCCCTTTGCATACTATTCCTCCTCTTCCCCCAAACTTCAATTTCCTCTTTTTTTTTTCTTCTTCCACCCCTCGTATCTCATTCTCTTTCCCCATCTCCATTCCAGAGCAATTTCTCTCTCTCTCTCTCTCTCCTCTCTCTCTCTCTCTCTCTCTCTCTCTCTCTCTCTCTCTCTCTCTCCTGCATACAGCTTGGTGAAGGGTGGGTGCCGTGTGTGAGTTTGGTTCCCACGATCTGTATGAAGCCCAACCATCAAGAGAATTCTGGTTCCCCTCCCTCTCCCTAACCCCCCCCCCCCCCCACCTACCTAGCCTCCCCTCTTTCCTCCCCTTCTCCTTCATCCTCATCCTTCATATTCTGTTCTCTCTCCCTTCCTTCCTTCTTCCTCCTCTCTTTATCCTCTTCCTTATTGTTTTCTTCTTTTAGTTCCTTCCTGCTTCCTCCTCCGCTCATATACTTTCTTCCTTCCCACTCCCTCTTTCCTAATTCTCTCCTCATCCTCCATTTCAGTTCTCTCTCCCTTCTTTCTCCTTTCTTTATCCTCTTCCTTATCGCTTTATTCTCTGGGTCCCTTCCTGCTTCCTCTTCTTCTCATCTCCCTTCTAACTCACCCTCCCTCTTTCCTCCATTCAAACTTCTCACCATCTCTTAATCAGAACCCCTTTCCCCTTATCCATCTACTACTTTCCCCCTTCCCTGAAAACACCTTACTCTTCCCCCCAACCCCTCTAGCCTATCCTCCTTTCCCCTTATACCTACTCCTATTCCTCTTCCCCTCCCAAACCTTTATTCTACCATCCTTACGGTCTCCTTTCATCACTCAATTTTCCGAATTTACGCCGTCTGTCCACCCACCCCTCCAAAAAAAAAAAAAAAAAAAATCATCATATGAAAGCCGTGGGACAATAATGGTCATGCGCCATGTATTTTACTTGTTGTGTCACTAAAATGGCAATTGCAAAGACTCGTTATTTAACGTACTAGCTACTTCTAATCTAGCAGTAGGTTGGCCAAGTCGACTACCCCTGTGAGATACTACCGCTAGAGAGTTATTGGGTCCTTTGACTGCCAGTACTACATTGGATCTCTCTATCTGGTTACGGCTAATTTTTCTTATGCTTACACGTACACCGAATAGTCTGGCCTATTATTTTACACATTCTTCTCTTTCCTCATACACCTGCCAGCACTAGGATAACCGAAAATTCTTCTTCGCTCAGGGGGTTAAACTGCTGCACTGTAATTATATTAGTGGCTACTTTCCTCTTGGTAAGGGTAGAAGAGAATCTTTAGCTATGGTAAGCGGATCTTTTAGGAGAGGTACACTCCAAAAGCAAACCATTGTTCTCTAGTCTTGGGTAGAGCCATAGCCTCTGTACCATGGGCTTCCAATGTCTAGGGGTGAGATTTCTCTTGTTTGAGGGTATACTCGGACACACTATTCTATATATTTGCACCTAAGGTTGTAGCTTAGTTAGTAATGATTATAATTGCATCAATAGAAAACGGATTTATTTAAGAATGAATGCTAATAGGCTTATGAGTTATTGCAAAATCACAGAAATTAAATCAAAGAAATTAGTTTTCAGTAAGATATTTTCTCAAACATTGTAAACACAGGCGACGTTTCATGTAAAACAATGCATTGCACAAAATCCTCTCCAGCCATTTCGGATCTCCTTTTAACCAATTATAAATTTCGGATTCACGTCATAATCGTTTACAACTTTAAGAAACTTCTCGTGTAAATAATCATCTCAAAAGACATTAAAAAAGACGTTTCAACAGTTATAAACCCTAGACCTATCATAGTAATTAAATACTTTGACAGCCACATAAATAGCTATGAATTTGAAATCTTAAACCCACCGAAAAATATTCATTTATTACTTTATCCATAACAACAACAACAACATTTTAAAGCTAATCACAAATTTCAAGAAATAGAATTCACAACAAAAACTGCTTATATACGGAACCATTATTTACATATATAATTCTTGCTACGCAAAAATTATATAATATGTTACATATTGTCGAAGGTATTTCATAAGGGTTTATAAAATTGTCAATAACAAAATTAACTTCCAATATTTTGTTTCACATAAAAACAATCGATTGGTAAAATTATATTTTATAAAGAGCTCAAGAAAACGATCTCACGCATTACATTTTAAAGGTTTCAAAGGTCACTCATGAATGGCAAAGGCAAGATACAGGGCAATAGCCTAGATTACAGTGTTTCCCAAACTTTTTACGTTCGTGGAACCCTTCCAATAAAGTATGCCCCAAGGAATCCCTACATAACCTTATTTATTTATTTCACTTCCATATTACAAGTAATATTTTTCTTTTAAATACCGGCTTAGATAAAAAAAAAAATCTCAATTTATTGACAGAAAAAAGAAAAAAATATAAATATTATATATATATATATATAAAAAAAAAATATATAATACATATATATATATATATTTATATATATATATATATATATATATATATAATATATATATACATATGATCGGCGCCCTACTGCTGATGATTCGGCAATTAGATGTATTGCTTTCAAAATATATTTCTGTATGGGTGATTATTTTGAACATATCTATTTCATATGTAACGAAGATTATTTGTCTGTACCATAAGTATGTTTTGTCAATAAACCACTACTGCTACTATAGGCTCCCCAAACCCTCCATCCTTAGCTCATAAGGATACTGAGGTTACACACGGTACTGAGCTCCAATACTCAATTTTTTTTAATGAGGTACATTTGCACTGACTCGCAGCCGTGCCCTTTTAGCTCGGAAAAAAAAATTCTTACTACCATCTTGGTTAGAATTATCTTGTCCAACCAATTCAGCGAGCAGGAAACGTCCTCCGAGCTAAAAGGGCACTGCTGCGAGTCAGTGCAAATCTGCCCTCGCTAAAAAAAATTTACTATAGAAACTATGGAGCTTGAGAGGGTTTTGAACTCCCGTTCTACAGATCGCCAGGCAGGAACGTTAACACAGCTATGGGATTCAGACAGCAAATGTTTCTGGTATCCCAATCAACCCATATAAAGGGTTGCAACCGCACCTCAACCCCTAAGGAGTTACAACCTCGTTTATTACCCATTTTAAATATGAAAGACTGATGAATAGACTGGCCATTGATTAGAAGACGAGAAACAGTCTTGAAGAGTAATACAGTTATAACTGATTGGCAGTTTTTCCTTATGTTTTTGTTTGTGTTCATACCGACTGGCAGTTTCTTTTTTCATGTTATTATTTTAGTATGAAAGACTGATGGAATAGACTGGCCCTTGATTAGAAGATGAGAAACAGTCTTGAAGAGTAATACAGTTATACTAACTGGTAGGTTTTTCCTTATGTTTTTGTTTGTGTTCATACCGACAGGCAGTT
>NC_090744.1:27161788-27184288 GCF_036898095.1 Palaemon carinicauda
TTAAAACAAGAATCTTGAAGACTTCTTCCTCATGGAGAGAAAGAAGATTTCAAGATTCTTGTTTTGCTTTTCATGAGTGCCTTCCTGATTCCACCTTTCATGTTTTTTTAAAAAATAGGCTAGATACAGGAACTCTCTATTGTTGGCTGGGAGGGACTCCCTCCTTCCTGCTAGCCCGGAGGGCCTCCCCCTTCCCGCTGGCAGGGCGGGGCTCCCCCTTTCCCGCGGGCAGGGCTGGGCTCCCCCCTTCCAGCGGGCAGGGCGGGGCTCCCCCCTTCCCGCTGGCATGGCGGGGCTCCCCCCTTTCCGCTGGCAGGGCCGGACTCCCCCCTTCCCGCTGGCAGGGCGGGGCTCCCCCCTTCCCGCTGGCAGGGCCGGGCTCCCCCCTTCCCGCTGGCAGGGCAGGGCTCCCCCCTTCCCGCTGGCAAGGCAGGGATCCCCCCTCCCGCTGGCAGGGTGGGGTTCCCCCCTTCCCGCTGGCAGGGCAGGGCTTCCCCCCTCCCGCTGGCAGGGCGGGACTCCCCCATTTCCGCTGGCAGGGCGGGGCTCCCCCCTTCCCGCTGGAAGGGCGGAGCTCCCCCCTTCCCGCTGGCAGGGCAGGGCTCCCCCTTCCCGCTGGCAGAGCGGAGCTCCCCCCTTCTCGCTGGCAGGGCCGGGCTCCCCCCTTCCCGCTGGCAGGGCGGAGCTCCCCCCTTCTCGCTGGCAGGGCTGGGCTCCCCCCTTCTCGCTGGCAGGGCGGGGTTTCCCCCCTTCCCGCTAGCAGGGTGGGGCTACCCTCTCCCCGCTGGCAGGGCGGGGCTCCCCCCTTTCCGCTGGCAAGGCGGGGCTCCCACCTTCCCGCTGGCAGGGCGGGGCTCCCCCTTCTTGCTGGCAGGGCGGGGCTCCCCCCTTCCTGCTGGCAGGGCGGGGCTCCCCCCTTCCAGCTGGCAGGGCGGGGCTCCCCCCTTCCAGCTGGCAGGGCGGGGCTCCCCCCTTCCAGCTGGCAGGGCGGGGCTCCCCCCTTCCCGCTGGCAGGGCGGAGCTCCGCCCTTCCCGCTGGCAGGGCGGGGCTCCCCCCCTTCCCGTTGGCATGGAGGGGCTCCCCCCGATTCCCGTTGGAAGGGCGGGGCTCCCCCCTTTCCCACTGGCAGGGTGGGCCTCACCACTCCTTCCCACTGGCAGGGCGGAGCGCGCCCTTTCCCACTGGCAGGGCCAGGAAACTTGTATGAACATTGACATACCGCTTAGCTAAATGGTATGTCTATGTTCATACAAGTTTCCTGGACCTGGGTTCGACTCCCGGCCAGTCAGAAGCTGTTTTCTTTGTGTGATTTCGCCTGGGGCTCTGATTCCGAGGTCGTTAAGAGAATCCGGACACTAATGTATCAAAAATATATGGCTTATTTGAATATGAATAACAAGCCTAAATGTGCAAAATTTATCATATATATATATATATATATATATATTTATATATATATACATATATATACATATATATATGTGTGTGTGTATATAATATATGTATAATATATATATATATATATATATATATATATATATATATATATATATGTATGTATATATATGTATATATATATATTTAAATATATATAAATATATATATTTAAATATATATATATATATATATATATATATATATATATATATATATATGTATATATATGTATATATATGTATATATATATTTAAATATATATATATATATATATATATATATATATTTAAATAATATATATATATATATATATATATATATATATATATTTAAATATATATATATATATATATATATATATATATACATATATATATATATATATATATATATATATATACATATATACATACATACATATATATATATATATATATACATATGTTTAAATATATGTATATATATACATATATATACAGATATATATGCATATACATATATATACAAACATAGTTGTCGTACAGTTTGGAGAATTGGCAGTAGCCTACTAGACACAGATCCCGATGTAGCAGGGATAAATTGACTCTCAAAGGGCATTTGACAAGCAATAATCTAAAAAAAAAAAATAAGAATCTTGATGTTGTAATTTTCAGCACAGTTTGAGGGCTTTATGAGGGTTGGTTCTTCAGGTCCTTTTCTCCAGTAGTATGGTGGAAACTCTTAAACTGGACTTTTGAATCTTCTCAGGAATGGATTTTGTCATACGAGGGATTAATTTCAGGCCATCTTCTTTACAGAATCCCACTTCTTCCATGCAGATTCCAACTGTCCTTTGAACTGATCCAGTTCCATAAACATCTGACACCAGCTGATCAAATATGTGTCAGTCGCCATGAAACACTGTTCCTTCAGGTTTATCCTTAACCACATCACTATTACTGATTACTGAAACTGATTACTGTCCAGCTGCTACATTCTCATTTACATCTTCCAGTAAGCTGTCCAAAAACCAGGGTAATAAAACTCAAAAAATAAGCACATGTACCGTAAAAAAGAAACTATACAATACAAACTGAAATGATAAGCCAAAAAGGGAGAGAAACATTGTTTAAAACCTTGAAATTAAGTTCTTTAAAGCACACCCACGCCTTGCCCCATTGGTACCATATTCTAGATAGCTTTTGTGCATTTGTTTACGATCTCTGGCCCAAAATTAGTTCTTATTCAAATATAATTCTGTTTTATCTATTGAAATCCTTGGTTTCTTGTTCTTTAAAAATGGCGTGACTTTATTCTTTTTTTTTCCTGTCGTTTCACAAATCGCACTATAAAAACGTAGCGCAACAGATTACCGGTAACTAGATAATATCAGCTTAGTTAGAAATGAAGTTTGTAATTTTAACACTGAAATGGATAACGTGGAGTCAAGCTACCAACTAATCATAAAGAGTTCATCTATAACATAACTGGTATGGAATGGACATCTTGACCCCCAATCTTCTTTGATTCTCAATATTCTCTCCCTCTCTCACTCCTCGCTCTCACCCCTTCTCAGTTTCGCCCCTTCCAGCTCTCACCAACCTCGGACTCTTTCACCCCCTCTCACTTCTTCACCAACCCCTCTCTCTCTCTCTCTCTCTCTCTCTCTCTCTCAACGTTCCGAAGCAGATTACATTGTCAAAAATGTAAAACTTATTGCTAAGGATATCTAACAATAAATAAAATTGTGGTTAGACCACACTTTGCACTAGCCTTACTAATTATTAACTTTCTAAACTATTCCTACCATGCTTAGCTTGATAACTATCCTCATTCTTTTCTATCAGCTAAAAAAACTGTCAAAATAGTAAGATGCTGTATATATGTATATGTGTGTGTATATATATATATATTTTTGGGCTCAAGCCATGTCGTCCTGATGGAAGTTCCTATAGGGTAGCTTCCTAGGGTATATTACAACTACGGCGATATTCCCAGAGAATTTACCTTAAGGTACCAGAATTCTAACTCCTGGAGCGAGTATCCCTCGTGAAAGGGATATCGCGATATATCAGAGGACGTATTCTAGACACGTCACATGGCAATCTACAACCTGGACAGAGATTTCGTCTCGTAGGAGGTGATTGACGAGATACGAATTCGGGAAAGAAAAAGGGGAGCCGCTCCCAAGGCTTCCCTATCCCCCGATTCGTATGCGTGCCTGGCGCCAATCCTGGTGCCATCTGTATTCCTTTTTGCGTAGCTTAACAACTCGGTGTTTTTTCCTGTTTTTCTCGCAAATCTTGGATTTATTCGGCTTTTCATGGCTTCTCCGTCTTCGTTGGCCTCTGATAAGTTGAGTATAGTGTCTGTTATGTATAAATGTAGGCTCTTGGTAAAATTTTGAGTGATTAATAGGATTAATCTTTGATACAAGAGCCGTAGCCTACCAGAGGTGTCCTGGACACTGTCGCTCGCTAGGTATAAATTAGTTAGTCAGAGCGACATTCCTGGTTGTTTTGCTTTAATAAACTTTAGCTATTTAGCTTTACATAGGATTTCCTTTCGTGCTTAGTATTATTTGGCGAAGTATTCGCCATTCTGGCCTACGCTAGGCCATGTAGCCTAGTCGTTTGGTCCTAGTACTTCATGCATGATTTTGGTTTTTCCGAGTGTAATTAAAATTTTATTGAAGCTTTAGGCTATATTTTATACATTTTAGACTGTGTGGAATATTTCCAAGATTGTATACGTGTGAGTTTCGGTGAATTAGGTAATCGATTCTCTTGGTGCCTAGGCTAATTGCTTATGGAGCCTTAGTATACTTTATCATACTCCCCGGTTGCTTTCTTTTCTTCGGAGAAGGTATGCAATCCCTTTCCCTCTGTTTAAGCCTTGGGCTTATCCCTAAGTGGTTTTTTCCGAATTTATTTTCGATAAAACTATACTAGGGTGTTACTGTACCTTCCTGTTCCTGTAGTTATGGTTCAAGAGGGACAGAACAACAGAGTTTTTAGTCTGAGTCTGTGTTGTCTGGCTTGGGGCAGAGTCTCCCTCGCTGACCTAACACATACAAAGGGAGCTTAGCTCCCTTAGGTCACTACCGAAGGTTTCTGTAGTTATGATTCCTTCTTTTGTGATCGACCAGACTAAGTCCTGTTGCTGTTCTCGGGGGAGGATAAGTTCTTCCCTTGGGAGTAGCAACGCCTTCCTTGCTTTGGTGCTCTGGAAGCTGGCAAGTATTGCTGGCCTTTCCCCTTAGATCTCCCTTAGGCTAAGATAAGTTTCTTGGCTGCGGGTGATCTGTCACTAAAGCAAGGTTGGCAGGACCCTCTTGTCCCTTCCCCCTCTATCTCCGTAATGGCCTAGCCATTACTGTACTGTACCTTGCCGGCCGGCAGAGCTGGCCGGCAGGGGTCTTACTGTACTGTACGTCGTTCTACTTCTGGACCTAGTATAGGTTGGGATGTGGAATTGACTCAGCCCATTGCCGGCCGGCAGAGCTGCTGGCCGGCAAGGGTCTTATGTTTTCGAGTGCTGCCCGGACCTCTCTTGGTCCCTCATCCATGCCTGCCGGCAGAGCCGGACGGCATTGGTCAAGGAAGCCTGAATTAGTTTCTCCCCTTCCTTATATGCACTCTTTCGGTTGCCAGGCTTGGGGGTTGTGTACACTCTTATCCCGGCATCCATTCTATTTTCTTCTAGTGCTGTACCTGTCCCGGCTGCCGGCCTATGAGGCCGGCAGCCGGGCAGGTGTAGTCTTCTGGTTCTTTTGCTGCCGGCTGGCATTGGTCTTGTACCTTTGCCGGCCGGCTTATGTCAGTCCTTGTCTGCCGGTCACCAAGAGTGTGGCCGGAAGCTGGGTACTACCTTGTGTAGTTGCTGGCCGGCAGCCATTGCCGGCCAACACTGGCTGTTACCGGCCGGCAGTTGCTGCCGACCGGCACAGGCATTTGAACCAGAGTGCTGCTGCCTTGGGCTTATCCCTAAGTGGTTTTTTCCGAATTTATTTTCGATAAAACTATACTAGGGTGTTACTGTACCTTCCTGTTCCTGTAGTTATGGTTCAAGAGGGACAGAACAACAGAGTTTTTAGTCTGAGTCTGTGTTGTCTGGCTTGGGGCAGAGTCTCCCTCGCTGACCTAACACATACAAAGGGAGCTTAGCTCCCTTAGGTCACTACCGAAGGTTTCTGTAGTTATGATTCCTTCTTTTGTGATCGACCAGACTAAGTCCTGTTGCTGTTCTCGGGGGAGGATAAGTTCTTCCCTTGGGAGTAGCAACGCCTTCCTTGCTTTGGTGCTCTGGAAGCTGGCAAGTATTGCTGGCCTTTCCCCTTAGATCTCCCTTAGGCTAAGATAAGTTTCTTGGCTGCGGGTGATCTGTCACTAAAGCAAGGTTGGCAGGACCCTCTTGTCCCTTCCCCCTCTATCTCCGTAATGGCCTAGCCATTACTGTACTGTACCTTGCCGGCCGGCAGAGCTGGCCGGCAGGGGTCTTACTGTACTGTACGTCGTTCTACTTCTGGACCTAGTATAGGTTGGGATGTGGAATTGACTCAGCCCATTGCCGGCCGGCAGAGCTGCTGGCCGGCAAGGGTCTTATGTTTTCGAGTGCTGCCCGGACCTCTCTTGGTCCCTCATCCATGCCTGCCGGCAGAGCCGGACGGCATTGGTCAAGGAAGCCTGAATTAGTTTCTCCCCTTCCTTATATGCACTCTTTCGGTTGCCAGGCTTGGGGGTTGTGTACACTCTTATCCCGGCATCCATTCTATTTTCTTCTAGTGCCGGCTTATGTCAGTCCTTGTCTGCCGGTCACCAAGAGTGTGGCCGGAAGCTGGGTACTACCTTGTGTAGTTGCTGGCCGGCAGCCATTGCCGGCCAACACTGGCTGTTACCGGCCGGCAGTTGCTGCCGACCGGCACAGGCATTTGAACCAGAGTGCTGCTGCCTTGGGCTTATCCCTAAGTGGTTTTTTCCGAATTTATTTTCGATAAAACTATACTAGGGTGTTACTGTACCTTCCTGTTCCTGTAGTTATGGTTCAAGAGGGACAGAACAACAGAGTTTTTAGTCTGAGTCTGTGTTGTCTGGCTTGGGGCAGAGTCTCCCTCGCTGACCTAACACATACAAAGGGAGCTTAGCTCCCTTAGGTCACTACCGAAGGTTTCTGTAGTTATGATTCCTTCTTTTGTGATCGACCAGACTAAGTCCTGTTGCTGTTCTCGGGGGAGGATAAGTTCTTCCCTTGGGAGTAGCAATGCCTTCCTTGCTTTGGTGCTCTGGAAGCTGGCAAGTATTGCTGGCCTTTCCCCTTAGATCTCCCTTAGGCTAAGATAAGTTTCTTGGCTGCGGGTGATCTGTCACTAAAGCAAGGTTGGCAGGACCCTCTTGTCCCTTCCCCCTCTATCTCCGTAATGGCCTAGCCATTACTGTACTGTACCTTGCCGGCCGGCAGAGCTGGCCGGCAGGGGTCTTACTGTACTGTACGTCGTTCTACTTCTGGACCTAGTATAGGTTGGGATGTGGAATTGACTCAGCCCATTGCCGGCCGGCAGAGCTGCTGGCCGGCAAGGGTCTTATGTTTTCGAGTGCTGCCCGGACCTCTCTTGGTCCCTCATCCATGCCTGCCGGCAGAGCCGGACGGCATTGGTCAAGGAAGCCTGAATTAGTTTCTCCCCTTCCTTATATGCACTCTTTCGGTTGCCAGGCTTGGGGGTTGTGTACACTCTTATCCCGGCATCCATTCTATTTTCTTCTAGTGCTGTACCTGTCCCGGCTGCCGGCCTATGAGGCCGGCAGCCGGGCAGGTGTAGTCTTCTGGTTCTTTTGCTGCCGGCTGGCATTGGTCTTGTACCTTTGCCGGCCGGCTTATGTCAGTCCTTGTCTGCCGGTCACCAAGAGTGTGGCCGGAAGCTGGGTACTACCTTGTGTAGTTGCTGGCCGGCAGCCATTGCCGGCCAACACTGGCTGTTACCGGCCGGCAGTTGCTGCCGACCGGCACAGGCATTTGAACCAGAGTGCTGCTGCCCTATAGCTGTTAAGTAGTATACTTTAAAGCTAGTTGTGGTGTGTGCCGGCCGGCAAAGGCAGGCCGGCACACATCCTCCTATACTGTACTAGTATTCTTCTGTATAGCATATACAGTAAGAAGAAAACTATAGTAAAGGTTTAGGTACAGCACTGTATCTTCTAACACTATTGTGTTTTCTTGCACAGCCCTTTGCTGTTGCCCTCAGATAGGAAGCAGAGTTCTTCCCTGTCTATTATCCAGGATTTTAAAATCATTGCTTAGGTGTGAGCTCCACCTGTTTCCTCTGGAAACCTTGCATTGGTTACTCTAGAAGAGATAAACCATTTTAATTTTATTATCTGGAAGGCTGCAGCAATGGGTTGTGAGGGAAACACAAGTGTGTGTCTTTCCTTTATGAATTGTTATGCTATACTATGCATATCCAGTGATACATAGTTCACTTGATACTCATGGAAATTTCTTCTCTTTACAGGAGGACCCTCCGAAGTGCGGAAATGTTTTCTGCAATGTCCGCAGCAAGAACCTCTGCGGACATGAGTGTTGTAGGAGACACGCAGCATGCGCTGTCTCCAAGGATGATCTCCAGTATTGGGACCCTCAGGTATGTACTGTATGCACTAACCTGATTACTGAGGCTTTTGATTCCCCTAAAACGGCGGAATCAAGGGATATAGCAAGGGAAAAGCTTCGTACTTGGGTAAGGGGCTTCAAGAAGAACACCTCTGGCCCTTATCTTCCAAGTGAGAAGATGAGGGCGTATCTTTTTCCCCAGGCATCAGCTGAGGCAGTGATTCCCCAGCCTCAAGAGGAGATCCCTCAAGATCAAGTCCAGGTGGACGTGGAAGTCGCAGTCGCGATGCAAGACATCCAGTTGGATGACAGGATGTCTGACCTGGACGAACGTTTGGAAGAAGACCTCCTGGCAGAAGGTCAGGATCAAGTTCAAACCCCGGATGTCGTAGAGGATGAGGTCGACGAGGTGTCGGCTACTCCAGTTCAGATGCCGGAGCCTATCCCCTCACCATCGGCTGGTCTCCCAGTAGAACTGGGACAGGCCCTCTCTTCGATTGTTGGAATGATCCAACAAATGCAGAAGGAGAATCAGGAGAAGGCGGGTGCAATGGAACTGCGTATGCAGTCCCTGGCAGAATCACATAGGCCCCAGAAAAGGCTCAATGTGAAAGACCTTCCCATATGCTCAGATGCTAACCCATGGAGGTATGCTGAGCGCATGCCGATGACGACTGGAAAGATCGTCATCTCCGATAAGCTGGGTTCAGTTCCCCTAGAGGAGGTAGAATTCTGGCCCAGCAAGGCATCATATCCGGACTGCTATGTCCGGCTGAGAAAAGAACCAGCTTCAAGGGAGGAGACAGAGCCGAAGGAGGTCATTATTATGGACCACGCTAAGGCTCAAGCCCTACTTTCATCCTCGATGAAAGAGAGGGGCTTCTCTAATTCGAAGGTAGCTGCATTGAGCAAGAAGCTCCCTTCTTTTGTGTCCTCTCCTGATAGAGCCTTCCCCTTTTTACAGAAAGGGTTTGCGGCTGTCCTAAAGGCAGTCGAGGCCGGCAAGCCTTGCCCCTCCCTGGAGGAGTGTAAACCCTTGTCGCTGGCCCTGCCTATGGACCACAAAGACTGGAAGGATGTCCATCTGACATTCTCAGTGGGAAAGTTGGAGGCTGATATTGCCGGACGGCAATTCGGCGAGGACCTCCCCAAGCTGTCCGAATCTCTTTTACGAAGAGAGTTCGAGACAAAAAAAAAGACTGGCTGCCTCAATGTCTCATCAGACTACTCTTGAGACGATGGCAAGTGACCCTAAGGTCCATGAAATGTTCATGGTAGTGGCTAAGTCTCACCTAGCCACAGTGACGAAGGACCTTTATGGCTTCGTCAAGGCAAGGAGAGCTTGCAGGGAGTTAATCTCCTCCAACATTTGGGGAAAAGACCTTTTCCCTACCGATGTGGTCAAAGAGGTTGTTGATAAGGCCGCCATGGAGAATAGAAACCTTCTCCAGAAGTGGGGCCTGGCTATCAAAAGAAAATCTTCCCCGGATGAGGGTCCTCAACCAAAGAGGAAGAATATGAGGACTAGGCTACCGTCTCGGCCAGCCAAGCCTTATAGACAGCAACAGCAACTGCAATTGCCTTTGCCTCCAGTGCCCCAGATGGTGGCACAAACCCCGACTACTTTTCAGTGGGTACCCCAGGCTGTGCCAGGTCAGTCAACCACTTTCACCCCAACGTTCGAAGGACAGTCTTCTTCCTTTCGTGCAAAACCTAGAGGAGCAGCCAGAGGCTCGTCTAGGCGCCCCTCAAGGGGAAGGGGATTCAGAGGTGGTCGTGGTCAGGGAGGCAAGACCTCAGGACGGCAGTCCAAGTGAAACGATACCGGTAGGAGGGAGACTGATGAAATTTTGGGATCGCTGGACCTTCGATCCCTGGGCCCAAAGCCTACTCAAGAATGGACTGGGTTGGAGCTGGTACAGCACTCCACCCCCGTGCCTTCGGTTTTTCCAACACTCCACCCCCGTTTTGGAGGAGTACGTTCAAGAACTGTTGGAGAAAAATGTGATCCGAAAGGTGAAGTCCATCAAATTCCAAGGGAGGCTGTTTTGTGTTCCCAAGAAAGACTCGGAAAAGCTCAGAGTCATTCTGGACTTGTCGCCACTCAACAAGTTCATAGTGAATTGCAAATTCAAGATGCTAACACTGCAACACATAAGGACCTTACTGCCCAAGGGGGCATACTCAGTCTCTATAGACTTGTCAGACGCCTATTGGCACATTCCAATCAGCCGTCGACTCTCCCCCTACCTAGGGTTCAGGCTACAACGGAGACTGTACGCCTTCAGAGCCATGCCATTCGGGCTAAACATAGCCCCAAGGATTTTCACGAAGCTTGCGAGCGCAGCTTTCAAACAATTACGCCTAAAGGGAATTCAGGTAGTAGCCTACCTGGACGACTGGCTGGTGTGGGCAGCATCCGAGACCGAATGCTTGCAAGCTTCCAGTCAGGTGATCCAGTTCCTAGAGTACCTAGGCTTCAAGATCAACAGAAAAAAGTCTCGACTTTCTCCATCCCAAAAGTTCCAGTGGCTGGGAATCTACTGGGACCTTTTGTCACACAGTTTCTCCATCCCGACGAAGAAAAGGAAGGAGATAGCGGGCTCTGTCAAGAGACTTCTAGATTCCGAAAGGATATCAAGACGCGAACAGGAGAGGGTACTAGGCTCTCTCCAGTTTGCTTCAGTGACAGACCCAGTGCTAAGAGCACAGCTAAAGGATGCAACCGGAGTTTGGAGAAGGTATGCATCAAACGCGCGAAGAGACCTGAGAAGACCAGTGCCGCCTCGGCTACGTACTCTTCCCCTGACCTTGGTCCCAAGCCAGACATCTAAAGAAGTCGGTTCTTCTTCAGCCACCTCCCCCGTCGATGACGATTCACTCAGACGCCTCAAAGGAGGGATGGGGAGGTCACTCTCATCGGAAAAAAGTCCAGGGGACTTGGTCCAAGCTATTCAGGACCTTTCATATAAACTTTCTAGAAGCTATGGCAGTGCTCCTTACCTTAAAGAAAGTCTCCCCGCGTCACTCGATCCACATAAGATTGGTGATGGACAGCGAGGTGGTTGTGAGATGCTTGAATCGACAAGGGTCGAGGTCACCACCTCTCAACCAAGTGATGTTAGCCATTTTCCGATTGGCGGAAAAGAAGAAGTGGTACCTGTCGGCAGTTCACCTTCAAGGAGTCCGCAATGTGACAGCGGACGCTCTATCCAGGTTCACACCGATAGAGTCGGAATGGTCCTTAGACGCAGGATCATTTTCCTTCATTCTGAATCAAGTCCCAGAACTGCAAATAGACCTCTTTGCGACGAAAGACAACAAGAAGTTGCCCCTGTACGTGTCCCCGTACGAGGACCCCTTAGCGGAAGCAGTGGACGCAATGTCCCTCGACTGGAACAGATGCTCCAGGATTTATCTGTTCCCTCCTCACAACCTTCTGTTGAGGGTCCTCAACAAACTGAGATCCTTCAAGGGGGTAGCGGCAATAGTGGCCCACAAGTGGCCGAACAGTATGTGGTTCCCCTTGGCGTTGGAACTACAGATGAAGTTCGTGCCGCTACCACATCCAGTTCTGACCCAGCGAGTCCAGAAGTCGACTGTCTGCGCTTCATTACAGAAAACCCGGACCCTGCAGCTCATGATTTTCTCGCCCTTGCAGTGAGAAAGCGTTTCGGGATTTCGAAAGCCAGCATAGACTTCCTAGAGGAATATAAGTGCAAATCGACTAGAAGGCAATATGAGTCATCTTGGAGAAAATGGGTGGCCTTTGTAAAGGCAAAGAATCCGCAGGAGATCTCAACAGACTTCTGCTTATCTTTCTTCATCCACCTCCATGGCCAAGGGTTGGCAGCTAACACGATTTCAGTGTGTAAATCTGCTTTGATGAGACCCATTTTATTTGCCTTCCAGATCGACCTAGGTAACGAGATCTTTAATAAAGTTCCGAAAGCCTGCGCTAGGCTCAGACCTTCAGCACCTCCAAAGCCCATCTCATGGTCTTTAGACAAAGTTCTTCATTTCGCCTCCCTGTTGAGCAATGAAGAATGTGCGTTAAAGGATTTGACGCAAAAAGTTATTTTCCTATTTGCACTCGCGTCCGGGGCCAGGGTTAGTGAGATCGTAGCCCTCTCGAGAGAGGCAGGTCGTGTTCAGTTCCTGGATGGGGGGGAGCTGAACCTGTTTCCGGATCCTACGTTTCTCGCCAAGAATGAGTTACCCACCAACAGGTGGGGTCCCTGGAGAATCTGCCCTCTGAAAGAAGATGCATCTCTATGTCCAGTAGAATGCCTAAAGGTCTATCTTCGTAGAACTTCAGACTTCAAGGGTGGTCAACTATTCAGGGGAGAAACATCAGGCTCAAATTTATCTCTGAATCAACTCAGAGCGAAAATCACATATTTTATTCGCAGAGCGGATCCTGACAGTACACCCGCAGGTCACGATCCGAGGAAAGTTGCCTCATCCCTAAATTTCTTTAATTGTATGGATTTTGAACATCTCCGTTCATACACGGGCTGGAAGTCTTCCAGGGTGTTCTTTCGCCACTATGCGAAGCAAGTAGAGGAACTTAAGAGATCTGTGGTAGCAGTGGGTCGTGTAGTTAACCCTACTGTTTAACTCTGCGAGGAACAGTGGTCTTAATTGGGACGATTAAGTCCAGGGTGAGTGTGTAGATACATACTGTACTACAAACTAAATGAGGGCACCAAGTGCCCATATAGACTGTTCCTTCTTTCAAAGGTGAACCTAGCATAAGTTCAGACATGTGTGCCGAGCGTTTCTAACGCTAATGTGATTGATTTGTAATACAGACTTTTATGACTTGATACCTTGGTATCTTATTAAAGTGGTGTTTAATGGTTTTTCTTTCAGATAAACAAGTTCTGTTTACTATCATACTTATGCTTAAAGTTTTGGGTTATCCTCTTTTATATATATATATATATTTGTTGTTAACCTGTCTGTTTATTATCTGTCAATAAACTTGTTCTTGAGAACCTTGCGTCTCTTTCACCTGGGTCAATTTATTGGTATAATTGAGCATTTTAATTCTATGTATCTTATCTGGGATAATTCTGATAGAATTGTTCTGTTATGCAAGCTATGTTGCATTGGTTTATGTAGTCCCCTAATGGGAGGACTCCGTCCCATAAAGGGACGAGGGCGGTTTTTATTAGTTTCTTCCTATGCGGATATAAACCTTTGTCCAATACAAGTATTGTGCGGATTACTGGTCAATATATATTGACGCAGTGGTTCTATACAAACTATGCTTTACTTAATATAGGGCGAGACCACTATATTAGCTTGCCTGGTATTCATACATAGATATATGTACTCTTCGAGACTTTCCAGAGTCTAGTAGGACTCTTCCCTGTAGGGGGCAGGAAGCTCTAACATAGTTTATAGTTAGTTGAAAAGATGTATAACGGTAACATCTTAGGTCTCTAAGTCTAGTCGACCGGGAAAAAATTACCTCCGGGGAGTACGGCACGTTCTGAGAATCCACAGATACAGTAATGCTCTGGTACACTTCCATCAGGACGACATGGCTTGAGCCCAAAAAACGGATTTTGAGCGAAGCGAAAAATCTATTTTTGGGTGAGATGGCCATGTCGTCCTGATGGACCCGCCCTTGCCTTTCTAAGAAAGGGCTGTAGGACCCCTCCCTACATACAGTATCTGTAGCACCTCGTGTACGCTACAAGGAATACAGATGGCACCAGGATTGGCGCCAGGCACGCATACGAATCGGGGGAGAGGGAAGCCTTGGGAGCGGCTCCCCTTTTTCTTTCCCGAATTCGTATCTCGTCAATCACCTCCTACGAGACGAAATCTCTGTCCAGGTTGTAGATTGCCATGTGACGTGTCTAGAATACGTCCTCTGATATGTCGCGATATCCCTTTCACGAGGGATACTCGCTCCAGGAGTTAGAATTCTGGTACCTTAAGGTAAATTCTCTGGGAATATCGCCGTAGTTGTAATATACCCTAGGAAGCTACCCTATAGGAACTTCCATCAGGACGACATGGCCATCTCACCCAAAAATAGATTTTTCGCTTCGCTCAAAATCCGTTATATATATATATATATATATATATATATATATATATATATATATATATATATATATATATATATATATATATATATGTGTGTGTGTGTGTGTGTATATATATATACATATATACATATATATATATATATATATATATATATATGTATATATATGTATATTTATATATATATATATATATATATATATATATATATATATACACACACACATCTGTCCTGTCAAACTCGGCGGGATTGCCTGACGAATAACTACTCGGTCTCTCCCCCCCCCATCACTCGGGTAAGGGAGGGAGAGAGTAATCATACCCTGGTGTGAAGGGTAACCTGAAGAGTACACTGAGTGTGCATGTATGTGCATATCTATGAAAATATTTAGCAGTTATTTTGACCGGTCACGTACACGTGATAATATTCAACATTGCCATTGTGGGATTACTGCTCCAGTAACTCGTACTCCCGACCGACTACAGGGTCATTAAGTTTTATCTCAAACAGGATACAAAGCGAAGACTATTTTGTAGTTTAATAATAATAATAATAATAAGAATATATAATAATAATAATAATAATAATAATAATAATAATAATAATAATAATAATAATAATAATAAAAGTTATTTTTCAGAATCTATTGAGTTGTATACTATGGTCTAACCTTTTGGTATTATTATAACTACTTGATAAGCGTCAACCCTTTTTGGAAAGGCAGGAGGCTATAAGCACAGGGGCCCCAACAGGGGAAATAGCCCTGTGAGGAAAGGAAACCAGGAAAAATAAAATATTTTAAGAACAGTAACGTGAAATAAGATAGAATAGTGTGCCCGAGTGTACCCTCAAGCAAGAGAATTCTAACTCAAGACAGTAGAAGACCATGCTACAGAGGCTATGGCACTACCCAAGACTAAAGAACAATGGCTTGATTTTAGAGTGTCCTTCACCCAGAGGAGCTGCTTACCATAGCTAAAAAGTCTCTCTTCTACCCTTACCAATAGGAAAGTAGCCACTGAACAATTACAGCGCAGTAGTTAATCCCTTGGGTGAAGAAGAATTGTTTGGTAATCTCAGTGTTGTCAAGTGTGTGAGGACAGAGGAGAATCTGTAAAGAATAGGCCAGACTATTCGGTGTATGTGTAGGCAAACGGAAAGTGATCCGTAACCAGAGAGAAGGATCCAATGTAGTAATGTCTAGCCAGTCAAAGGACCCCATAAATCTCTAGCGGTAGTAACTTACTTTAAAAAAAAAATGGCAATTTGACTGACAGACAACCATAAAAAAGGATAATATCCCTATGCAAGATGACCAGAATACGTAAACATATATAGAAGCGAAAATCGGGTCTTCATGAAAAGATAAATCTGACAGACAGCCAGAACAGAAGACAAACGGATGGAGATACATAAAATATAGTGGGGCCCTCCCCACCCTCGTCTGGATTAATAAAAGATAAAAATTGAAAACACAAACAAGGTACACAGTTATAGAGGTCTATTGACTAGAATTAATTCAAAATTCTGTTGCCCAATGGTCGAAATAACTCTAGGTTAAAGTCCTGACAGAAATATGCATAATTTGTGAATGAGGTGGCCTATTGGAAACGTCCTCTCCTGGCGTTCAGCCGGAGTGGGGTTCGAGTCCCGGCTCAAACTCGAACCCCCCTCCACCCTTGTGATCTATGGATGGGGGGGGGGGGCTTTGGAGAAGCCTATGAGTCTACCTGCTAAGGTATCACCAGCCATTGCCTGGCTCTCCCTGGTCCTTGAGTGGAGAAGAAAGATCGGGCGCTGATAATTTGAACAGTGTATAAGGTCAGTCTCTTGGCCACTATCACTGTCCCTTGCCCTTACCATTCATGAGAGGCCTTTAACCCTTTAAATGGTTGGGCTTAAGTCCTAACACGAATATGCATAATTTGAGAAATTATGAAACAAATTTTTTAAAATCCCTACAATATCGGATAACGTGATTACTCCTGTCATAAGTGCTGAAGGATTATCTAAGCTCCAAATCCCTTCGTGTATGTGACACTTTTCACAGAGAGAGAGAGAGAGAGAGAGAGAGAGAGAGAGAGAGAGAGAGATTCAACAGCCTTTACGTAGCTTTGCATCTGAGTTAATACTCTTAATCCAGATAAAAAGTTTGATCTCAAAACTACAAATATTTTTTTTTTTTTAACCTCCAGTGACAGGTTCTTTATTTCTAACCAAAAAACCTCTTTATTTCTAACCAAAAAACCTTGTTTTTTATGTCTTTATGTTCACTTCTCTATTCTATTTTATCAATTGAAGTTTGGTCTTCGTCGTTCTAATTATTATTATTATCATTATTACTTCCTAAGCTACAACCCTAGTTGGAAACCAGAATGCTATAAGCCTATGGGCTCCAACAGGGAAAATAACCAAGTAAGGAAAGGAAACAAGGAAAAATAAAATATTTCACGAACTGAACCAACACTAAAATAAATATCTCCTATATAAACTAAAAAAAAAACTTTAACAAAACAAGAGGAAGAAAAATAAGATAGAATAGTGCACCCGAGTGTACCCTCAAGCAAGATAACTCTAACCCAAGATAGTGGAAGACCATGGTACAGAGGCTATGGCACTACCCAAGACTAGAGAACATTGGTTTGATTTTGGAGTGTCACTCTCCTAGAAGAGCTGCTTACCATAGCCAAAGTCTCTCTTTCATCTATTCAAAAGTTCTATATCCTATATTCATTTATAAATATATATTATAAATACTGAGTGTTTTAATTTGTATATGCAATTCTTATGATACCTTAGAATTGTTGAGAAAATCTCACAGCCTTGAAGTTATGAATAGACAAAGAATTAAAAAAAAAATCTATATGAATATTACAAAACACTTATTTGCAGTTAAAAATGCTATATTCAATTCTTAGGATAAATCAGAAATAATGTTTTAATTTATATATGCAATTCTTATGATACCTTAGAATTATTGAAGAAAATTTCACAGCCTTAAATTCATGAATAGTCGAAGAATTAAAAAAAATCTATATGAATATTATGAAACCTACTTATTTGCAGTTAAAAATGCTATATTCAATTCTTAAGCTACATTAGAAATATTGTTTTAAATTCTATATTCAATTTTCACGATACCTTAGTAATGAGAAAATCCCACAGCCTTGAAGTTATGTATAGTTGAAGAATTAAAAAAAAAATATATGAATATTATGAAACTTACTTATTTCCAGTTTTAATTTAAATTTTCAAATCTTACGATACCTTAGTATTGAGAAAATTCCACATCCTTGAAGTCGTAAATAGTCAAAGAATTAAAGAAAAATTCTATATAATCAAAGTAATGTAACTTTCCGAAACATCTCTGTACAATGAATCGTAGTATTTTCCCTATACACAAAATACCCCTTTCCACGCATTCAAACAACTGGGTCTGTTCCATCCCAGATTCTTCTATAATTTTATATACCAAATGACCTAAACCTCTATAGGTCCCGATGAAAATCATATCACGCCCATTCAAAAAAAAAGGAAGATTATGGGAATCGGGGTAAACGTGATCAGGGGTTAAAATTCTATAAAATTTGGAATTCTCCTGTTTTGCCAGGAATCGAGAAAATTACAATAACAGACCATCTATGTATCGGTGCGGAAACATCATTCTCATAAACAAGTTTCCTTATAAAAGCTATCATATTCTGTGTCCTCTAATTTTTTTTAATCTTACAACTTTCATTCGCCTAAGCGTTTTAAAGATCACTCATAAATGGCAGAGGCAAGGGACATTGACAATGCCATAGTAGAGCAATGCCTTAGAAACACCATATAAACAGGAGATCAGCGCCCACGACCGCTTTTCACCTAGCTAGAACCAGGGAGAGACAGATAATGGCTGCTGATACTCAGCCGATACATCTACAGGCTTCCCAAACTCCATTCCTTAGCTCACAAGGATGGTGAGGTTACAGACAAGAAATTATCGAGCTGGAGCGAGGTTCCAACCCCAGTCCAGCAGGTTACCAGGCAGGGACGTTTCCAATAGCACAATCTCTTTATAGGTTTAAAGGCCGCCCATGAATGGCACACGCAAGAGACAGTGACATTGCCCTATAAAGCAGGGCAATACCCTAGAGACTAACCATATTACATAAGATCAGCGCCCAAGCTCCACTCTCAACCCGAGCTAGGACCAAGGAGGGCCAGACAATGGCTACTGTTGACTCAACAGATAGAACTATTGGCTCCCCCAAAACCCACATCCTTAGCTCACAAGAATGGTTTGGTTGCAGCGACTTAACGAGTTTGGGCGGAACTCGAACTCGAGTCTGACAATCAACAGGCAAGGGCGCTATCTCTTCAGTTAATCTGGGATTGATATGGACAACCAGTCGCTTGTTTTAACGACCCTCTCTTAGAAAAAGAACCTTATATAAAAAGGGAGTATGAGTTTTATCATCCCTGTTCCAAAACATGTTGGGTCTACCCACTTTTAATATATTATTTCATTTCTCTCCCTTTTTACATATTCCTATGCTCATCCTTCGCCAATATCCTAAATCCTCATCATACTAGTCCAATAAGAGCTAGTCAGATTAGTTCCGTTTCAATCCTCCTACGACATGGCTGTGGAATTATCCCCATAATTCCGGTTTAACTAAAGCTTTTTAAATTTTCAATGAGAGAGAGAGAGAGAGAGAGAGAGAGAGAGAGAGAGAGAGAGAGGGGGGGGGTATTCACATGGCTAAATAACCTTGTAACAGACCGACCTTAGGTCAGGTCAACAACGGGCGATACCTATTCAATAAGTCAGAAGAGGTGACGCCATATTGAATTTCAATCAATCAGCGATCAGTGTTGAATATTTAATAATCTGTCAATTGCCATCTTTTTCCCTTTTATCTTTTCCATTATTGGTTTTCTGTTCAGTGAGATGATTACATATAATTCATAACAATGACAGGATGGTTATTATTATTATTATTATTATTATTATTATTATTATTATTATTATTATTATTATTATCAAATGCTAAGCTACAACCCTAGTTGGAAAAGCAGGATGCTATAAGCACAGGGGCCCCAACAGGGAAAATAGCCCAGTGAGGAAAGGAAATAAAGAAAAATAAAATATTTTAAGTATAGTAACAACATTAGAATAAATATTCCCTATAAAAACTATAAAAAAAAAAACTTTAACAAAACAAGAGGAAGAGAAACTAGATAGAAGTGTGCCCGAGTGTACTCTCAAGCAAGAGAACTCTAACCCAAGACAGTGGAAAGCCATGGTACAGAGGTTATGGCACTGCCCGAGACTAGAGAACAATGGTTTGATTTTGGAATGTCCTTCTCCTAGAAGAGCTGCTTACCATAGCTGAAGAGCCTCTTCTACCCTTACCAAGAAGAAAGTAGCCACTGAACAATTACAGTGCAGTAGTTAACCCCTTGGGTGAAGAAGAATTGTTTGGCAATCTCAGTGTTGTCAGGTGTATGAGGACAGAGCAGAATCTGTAAAGAATAGGCCAGACTATTCGGTGTATGTATGTAGGCAACGGGAAAATGAACCGTAACCAGAGAGAAGGATCCAATGTAATACTGTCTGGCCAGTCAAAGGACTCTATAACTCTCTAGGGGTAGTATCTCAACGGGTGGCTGGTGCCCTGGACAACCTACTACCATGATGATGATGATGATAATGAAGGGATAGGATGAGGAAAAGGATAATAATATCTCAAAATAAGAGAAGGAAAGGAAATGAAACTAAAGAATACAAAATGAAAAACTAAAAATTTGCAAAAGATTATACATAACTTTCCACTTGGTCTGGGTAGAAGTAGTGAACAGCTCTTCTAGGAGAACGACACTCTAAAATCAAGTCATTGTTCTCTAGTCTTGGGTAGTGCCATAGCCTCTTACCATAGTCTTCCCCTATCTTGGGTCAGTGTTCTCTTGTTTAAGGGTACACTCAGGCACACTATTCTATCTGTTTCACTATTTCCTTTCCTCACTGGGATATTTTCTCCTTGTAGGAATTCTTGGGCTTATAGAATCCTGCTTTTCTTACTAGGGTTGTATCAATAATAATAATAATAATAATAATAATAATAATAATAAAATAATAAAATAATAAAAATTACAATAATAATAATAATAATAACAATAACTACAACAATAACAACAACAACAACAACAACATAATAATAATAATAATAATAATAATAATAATAATAATAATAATAATAATAATGTTCTTTTCAAAAGTACCAACTAATCACTGTAGAAGCGAAAGAAGTTATCCCACGTATACAAACATGTATACAAACAATGAATGTTTAAATCCGAAACATAATCCAAATACCTCCCCCCTCCCCCCCCCCCTTTGAAAAAAAAACACCTCATTACCATTTAATTTAACCAAAGAACAATTAAACAAAGACAGAAAAAAAAACAGGGCTCATTATCTTTCTTTTACGCCCTCATCTACGCCCATTTTCTATGTGAAGTATTAAAAAAAAAAAAAAAACATTATATCAAAAACTTGGTTTACTGAAGCTTTTGTGACATATATCCGTTTTTGGGGATCAAAGGCATAAAACTATACAGCAAATTATGTGATATTTTATGTGAATGACAAAATGCTTTTGACTCTCTAATGAAAGCGCAAAGGAAATCATTATCGGGTTAACCTTCTCCCCCACCCCCTCCCCCTTCCCCCTTCCCTCCCCCCAACCTATACCATTACCCCACCTCCCCTCCCCCCCTGCTGTGTGTATACATTTTGTGTCATATTTCAAAGAGGAAAATATGAAAAATATCAAATTTATATGGAAATTAGATTGACTGGCACAGACTTATTATCATTTATTATTATCATCACAAAAAACCTGTCGTTCGTCCAAGCTATTGCGATTTCCATATAAGGGGAGCATGATCTTTTGATTGATTTATGCTGCACGATATGAAAACTGCGATTGGTTTCGACCGCGAAGATATTTCGGCGAATGTTCGTTTTCGACCACAGTGGCGTTTATCATCATTATCATTATCACTTGCTAATCTACAACCCTATAGTCCGTTCTTTTTAGTGAGGCAGATTTGCACCGACTCGCCGGGGTGCCCTTTTAGCTCGGGAAAGTCTCCTGATCGCTGATTGGTTGGACAAGATAATTCTAACCAATCAGATAGCAGGAAACTATCTGATTGAGTATAGTTGGAAAAGCAGGATGCTTTAAGCCCAAGGGCCCCACCAGGGAAAACAGCCCAGTGAGGAAAGGAAACAAGGAAAAATAAAATATTTTAAGAACAGTAACATTGAAATAAATATCTCCTATATAAACTATAAAATCTTAACAAAACAAGAGAAAGAGACATAAGATAGAACAGCATGCCCGAGTGTACCCTCAAGCAAGAGAACTCTAACAATGTAAAACGTTTACAATGTTCAGAAGGGTGTTTTGATACCTTTTATTATTATTTTTTTTTTTTTTTTTTTTTTTAGAATATTTGTACTGTTGGTCACTACAACAATTTAGTATAAGTTAGTTTTAAACTACAAGGATATTTAGGGTTTTATGCAAATTTTGTAGATCATGAAATGATAATCTATTTTCTTTATTTGTACTGTTAATGTACTGTTAGCAGCAACAACAATTTGTTACATTCTATTTTTACACTACAAGAATATTTAGGGATTTAGTATTCAGATAATATAACTTATGTAGATCACGAAATACCTTTTTGTTTTAGATATTTTTTACTGTTGATGTACTGTTCGCCGCTACAACAATTTAGCAGAAGTTATAATTATCAATATGCATTATTAAAGTATGTTCATTTATGCTATCAGCGATTAATGTTTATTTGAACGCTAAAATAAATGACTTTTAAAACCCATAATAATTACCTGTTGATATCCTTATAGATATTTGTAAATGGGGGGGGGGGCCTCAGTAGAGCGCTGGCCTCCGCCGCAATAGCTTATTTCTCGATCTTTCGCTCGACCCCGACCTTGACCTTTCACCTTAACATGTATCAACTGGCGTGGATTTTCATACAATCAAATATGAACCAAGTTCGAAGTCCCTGTGACAACGATCTCCGAACTTATGGCTGATTACGTGAAATTGGACATTTTGCTTGAACATTTCCAGCTTTTTACATAACAGTTAATCCCTGCAGGTTTCATTACGATTAAAATTGTGGCCAGGAAGCTGTTCACAAACAAACACAAGCACAAACATACAAACAGGAGGTATCATTATTATTTCTTGCTAAGCTACAACCCTAGTTGGAAAAGCAGGATGCTCTAAGGCCACGGGCTCCAACAGGGAAAATATCCGAGTGAGGAAAGGAAACAAGGAAAAATATAATTTTTAAGAAGATAACAGCATTAAAATAAATATCTCCTATATAA
>NC_090744.1:27196788-27206788 GCF_036898095.1 Palaemon carinicauda
ACCCAGAAACTTCTTTCTCACTCAGGAACTTCAGAATACTTCACGGTGTAAACTTCAGATAACTTACACGCGTTATAAGGCTGACAGCGAAGTTCGCCTAGTCTCAGAGTCGCGTCGAGGTCAATGCAGGAACGACCGTTGGCGGGAAACTGAAGGAGCAATTAACTTGTTCTAGTTTATATCTCCTCCAGACCACTTAGTATTTCTATCGTAATATACTGATGTTGACTTATTGAATATTAAATTGTTAAGTATGAATTATGCTACACTCCTGACAGAATGCTGCAGTGATGAGAAGAAAGTTTAATATTGAAAGTAAGAAATGCTTCCTTAAAAACAAATGAAGTTGAAACAACAATCATGATATAAAGGTTCTATCACCAAGCTCTCTCTCTCTTTCTCTCTCTCTCCCTCTCTCTCTCTCTCTCTCTCTCTCTTATTATTATTATTATTATTACGGTACAAAAATTTCCTTTTCAGACTCATTCTTACGTATTACATCTTCGTAATGTACTTCCTACTTAAAAGTCCCGTTTGGGAAGCAAATTTCTCTCTCTCTCTCTCTCTCTCTCTCTCTCTCTCTCTCTCTCTCTCTCTCTCTCTCTCTCTACCGCGCTTTGAACCAAGAGCCCCAAGATATGAGGCCTTTCAACCCAAACCTGCACATTTAGAGCCCAACTACAAAGAATGCATCTATAATGCTAGGGGTTGGTGCAGATATGGGGACAGTTGCAGGTATACACACACAAATAAATATGAAGGCGAAAGAGCAAATATAATAGAAAAGTTGGATTTTTTAATGGCAGAATTCCGGGAAATGAAGAAAAGAACATCATATCAGAACAGGAAGGAAGCATGGGAGAATCCATATTATTACCAATATTAAATAATGGGGATGAAACACAAACCATAATAGTAATGAATGCACAGGGTTTAGTCACGAGTAACTCTAAAAGGAAAATAGAGTTCTTAGAAGAACTAACCCAAATTGAAAAAATAGATATATTAAATATAAGTGAAACATGGTATTCCCAAGAGACTGGCAGTGATGACCAGATAAAGGGTTTCCAAACTTATAGATCAGACAGAAAAAATAGGAATCAAGGGGGAACCGCAATATATGGAAGAGACATAAATCAAGGAAAAGTATGTGAAAAATACAGCAACACAGAATGTGAATTGATTGCGGTAGAATTTGAATTTGAAAAACTAATGAATATTGTAGTTTATAGACCCCCAAACACTAAGGAGTTTGACATAATAATAGAAAAAATAGATGATATATGTAGAAACCATAAAGACTGGAATATACTCCTATCCGGAGATTTTAACTTTCCTTTCGTGGATTGGAAAGAACGGATAGAAGAAAGTGGTTGTCTGTATACATATAAAAAAGATAGTAATAGTAGCGCAGAAGATAAGAGGCAATTTGAAAAGCTTCAAGATATGCTATTAGAACATAATATGTAACAAATAAACCACATTCCAACAAGAAAGGAAAATGTCCTAGATCTAGTATTTGTGAATGAGGTGAATTATGTTAAAGAAATAATAGTGTATAACACGGGAATTTCAGACCACAATGTCATAGAATTGATAGTTCATTCCAAAGCAAGTGATCACAGAATTAATAAAACACAAAACTTTGGGAAGGATATGGAAAATATAACTTTTACAGTAAGAATATAAAATGGTCAGAAATAAATGAAGAACTGAATAAAGAATGGAAAAATGTATTTATAAGTGATAATATACAGGTAAATACGGATATACTGTACAAAATACTGGAGAAAATTGTTGAAAAATATGTACCGAAAAAAAACAATAAACAAAAGACGTGCATACCAAGAGACAGAAGAATCTTATTTCAGAAAATTAAAAAGTGGAAGAAAAATCTTGCAAAAGAAAAAAATGTGTGGAAAATGAGGGAAATAAAATGTAAGATAGAAAATGCAGAACAAAAGATTATACAGTCGAAAGAAAATGAAAAAAGGGACTTAGAAGAAAGGACACTTCAAAATATAAAAAGAAACCCCAAAGTACTTTACTCCTATGCAAAAAAGATGAATAAAAGGAGAATAGAAATAGGCCCTCTAAGAATTGAAGGACGGCTAACGAATGAAAAAAAGGAAATATGCAACATATTAGCAGAAAAATATAAGAGTGAGTTCACGCCAAGAATTGCGAATGAGAATAATGAAACAGAAATGAGAGAAGAAAATGTTGAATATCTAACGGATATAGATATTAATGAAGCAGATATTGTCACAGCTATAAACGAAATTAAAAATGGATCGGCAGCCGGACCAGATGGAGTTCCAGCGATTTTGTTAAAAAAAACTGCAAACACTATCGCGAAGCCACTTGCAATACTGCTAAGACAGAGTATAGATATGAGCGAGATATATGTTAAACATAAATTAGCTTATATAACCCCTATCTTCAAAAGTGGATCAAGACTAGAGGCAAGCAATTATAGACCTGTTAGTCTAACATCACATATTATGAAAGTGTATGAGAGGGTAATAAAAAAGAAAATAAAGAACCATTTGGTCAAAAATAATTTGTTTAATATGGGTCAACACGGTTTCGTACCTGGAAAAAGTACACAGACCCAACTGATAGCTCACTATGAAAACATATACAATAATATGATAAATGAAAAAGACACAGATGTGATCTATCTAGATTTTGCAAAAGCCTTTGACAAGGTAGACCATAACATATTGGAGAAAAAAATGAGAAAGCATAATATTGTGGGAAAGATAGGAAAATGGGTAAAAGAATTCCTGCAAAACAGAAAACAGATAGTGGTTGCAAATGACGAGAAATCAGATGAAGCCCAGGTAATATCTGGTGTGCCCCAAGGTACGGTATTAGCTGCACTGCTATTTGTTATTATGATCTCAGACATAGACTGTGATGTTGAAAACTCCGTAGTGAGAAGTTTCGCCGATGACACAAGAATAAGTAGAGAAATTACTTGTGATGAAGATAGGAACTCACTACAAAGAGATCTAAACAAAATATATGAATGGGCGGAGATAAATAGGATGGTATTTAACTCCGATAAATTCGAATCAATAAATTATGGAAACAGAGAAGGAATGGTGTATGCATACAAGGGACCTAATAATGAGACAATCACAAACAAGGAAGCAATTAAAGACCTTGGTGTAATTTTAAATAGGAATATGTTATGCAACGACCAAATAGCAACACTGTTGGCTAAATGTAAAGCAAAAATGGGAATGTTATTCAGACACTTTAAAACAAGAAAAGCTGAACACATGATTATGCTTTACAAAACTTATGTGCGTAGCACACTCGAGTACTGCAATGTGATATGGTAACCACACTACCAAAAGGATATTGCGCAAATAGAGAGTGTACAAAGGTCCTATACTGCTAGAATAGAAGAAGTTAAGGACCTTGATTACTGGGAAAGACTGCAATTTTTAAAACTATACAGTCTAGAAAGGAGAAGAGAACGCTACATGATAATACAAGCATGGAAGCAAATAGAAGGAATTGCTGAAAACATCATGGAGCTTAAAGTATCAGAAAGAGCAAGCCGAGGTAGATTAATAGTGCCAAAAAGCATTCCAGGTAAACTGAGAAAGGCGCACAGGACATTAATCCACTACGCACCAGCATCGATAATGCAGCGACTATTTAATGTGCTGCCAGCTCATCTAAGAAACATATCAGGAGTGAGCGTAGATGCGTTTAAAAATCAGCTCGATAAATACCTAAGATGCATCCCAGACCATCCAAGACTGGAAGATGCAAAATACACCGGAAGATGTATTAGCAACTCTCTGGTGGATATACGAGGTGCCTCACACTGAGGGACCTGGGGGAACCCAAACAAAAAATAAGGCAATAAGGTAAGGCTCTCTCTTCTACACGAGCACACTGGCTTTTAACAAACAGCAATAGAACTCGCTGCACCTCAAGTCGTTTTTATCTAAAACGTTTGTACAAAAACTAAGCCTATGCTATCAGTTATGGTACCGGGCTCACCACAATCCCAAACAAGACACTGCATTCTTCGCTTGCCTTTCGACGATTGCTGGCTGAAAATATTATACTACAAAAAAGAAGATTTACAAGAGAGCATATTTGTCCATTAAATAATCTTTATTAATTGATTTAATTTGTATTAAGTTGATTTATAATTTTGGAAAACTTTATTTTGGTATAGAATAATTACGAAAATTATGTTCATTAATAAAATAATAAGGGATGGCAGATGACGGAAATTAAGTCTGGCTTCGTCTTTCCCTAATGTCACGTGACCAACTAAGGGCGCGAGGTTGTAAAAAGTCATTTCTTATAGTCTTCGTCACTTAAGAGTCACATTTCATATTTACAGAATGGACTAATTCCGTCGGCCTCCACATGCTATCAGAATCCTTCGACAAACATGCGCATAAGAAAAAATAAAAAAAAAAAAACAGGTTTTTCTCACGTGACTCACCCCCGTGACTGAATTTGTGGGTGATCAACCTGCAGGAGGTGTCTCCCCTAAACGCTCTAGTAGTGTCCAGATGTGCATTGCTCCTTCCCCGATTTCTGAGACGCGTCGGGGTCGAGCGCGACCGAGTTTACCCTTCTAAGGTAATTTGCATAATTATCAAAGTTATTACGTATTATGAAATTGTCGTAGAATGGTGCAACTTGTATAGGTTATCAGTTGTGGAAAGTCTTGGTGGATTGTTTGGCTACCATGTGCATGATTTTTTTTTTTAGTTAAAATGTCGTTCATCACCACGAGGACCATTTTACCGCGAGTGCCCCTTTTTCATTTTTTTTCATTTTTTTGCCAAGTCATTTTTCCGTAAGATATTGCCAAATAGTGTCGTAAAACATTTGCTTGTTTAGTGTTGGAAAGTGTGTCTAGATGATCTGGCTACCCATGCGTCACTTTGTTTTTGTCAGATACGACGTAGTTATTGGTATATTGGGTATTTAACTGCGGTTACCAATTTCTGTTTTTTTTCAATATTTGTAAAAATTACTACGTAGTAAGGAATTGCCGTATATTATTCATTTTTTTTTCATGTTTATGTGTTAGAAAGTGTGCCTTGATGGTTGGGCTAACACGTGCATGTCTTTTTTTTTATCTGAGATGCCGTATATTAGAATGTCGGGCAATTTACCGCGAGTGCCCCTTTTTCATTTTTTTTTCATTTTTTTGCCAAGTCATTTTTCCGTAAGATATTGCCAAATAGTGTCGTAAAACTTATATTTTTTTAGTGTTGGAAAGTGTGTCTAGATGATCTGGCTACCCATGCGTGATTTTGTTTTTGTCAGATACGACGTAGTTATTGGTATATTGGGTATTTAACTGCGGTTGCCAATTTCTGTTTTTTTTTTCAATATTTGTAAAAATTTACTACGTAGTAAGGAATTGCCGTATATTATTGATTTTTTTTTCATGTTTATGTGTTAGAAAGTGTGCCTTGATGGTTGGGCTAACACGTGCATGTCTTTTTTTTTATCTGAGATGCCGTATATTAGAATGTTGGGCATTTTTCTGCGAGTGCCCCTTTTTATTTGTTTTGCATTTTTTTGCTTAGTCATGTTACCGTAAGGAATTGGAAAGTAGTGTCGCAAAACTTATATTTTTATAGTGTTGGAAAGTGTTTCTAGATGATCTGGCTACCCATGCCTATTTTTTTTTTAGCCAGATATGGCGTATATATAAGTATGTGTTCGATTTTCCTGTGATTGCCATTTTTTCGTTTTTTCCCATTTCTTTCAAAATTACTACGTACTAAGGAACTATCACAGAGTAATGATTCATTTATATGTTTATTTGTCGGAAAATGTGCCTTGATGGTTTGCCTAGCACGTGGCTGAAATTTTTTTTTCTGAAATGTCGTATATTAGAATGGCCATTTTTCCATGAGTGCCCCTTTTTATTTGTTTTGCATTTTTTTGCTTAGTCATGTTACCGTAAGGAATTGGCAAGTAGTGTCGCAAAACTTATAATTTTATAGTGTTGGAAAGTGTTTCTAGATGATCTGGCTACCCATGCCTATCTTTTTTTTTTAGCCAGATATGGCGTATATATAGGTATGTGTTCGATTTTCCTGTGATTGCCATTTTTTCGTTTTTTCCCATTTCTTTCAAAATTACTACGTACTAAGGAACTATCACAGAGTAATGATTCATTTAGATGTTTATTTGTCGGAAAATGTGCCTTGATGGTTTGCCTAGTACTGAATTTTTTTTTTTCTGAAATGCCGTATATTAGAATGTTAGCCATTTATCCGCGAGTGCCCCTTTTTATTTGTTTTGCATTTTTTTGCTTAGTCATGTTACCGTAAGGAATTGGCAAGTAGTGTCGCAAAACTTATATTTTTATAGTGTTGGAAAGTGTTTCTAGATGATCTGGCTACCCATGCCTATCTTTTTTTTAGCCAGATATGGCGTATATATAGGTATGTGTTCGATTTTCCGGTGATTGCCATTTTTTCGTTTTTTCCCAATTCTTTCAAAATTACTACGTACTAAGGAACTATCACAGAGTAATGATTCCTCTAGATGTTTATTTGTCGGAAAATTTTGTTTACTTCTTTTTTGATTGAATATCATCAAATTTTTTTAGCTAAAATATTATATTTTACATTTTTTTTTTCGATTTTATTTCCCTTCAAAAAAATTTTTTTGGGTCAGAATTTTAATTTTATAGTCGTAAAATAATCGACAATTATCCAGCAACCCACCATACAATTTTTATGCATATCCAATAATAATTAGATTAGTAAATAACACCTTGAAATTGACATACCCTTCCTACATTTCAAGTGGCAGATTAGGGAGTCTGAGTCAGTGTGGTTGGCGACCATTTTGTGGACATATCCGAAGCGTAAGTTGCCCTATCTATATATATTCTTGTTCCCTATAGAATTTGTGATATTTTGGTATATTTTTACCTGCATAAATATCATATTATATATTAAATATATGTATTTTTTTACGAAATTTCTAAGTACTCAAAAAATTACCTTTAGATATGGCCCCTGATATAAATGTAATTTACAAAATAATGACGATTTTTTTACATATTTCTATTTTAGGATAACATATGTTTATTCCCTAAAAAAATTAGCCACTTCCTATTTCATTTGGGTACCCAAAAAAATTCATGAAATTTGGACAAATATTTTTGGCCAAAAAAAGTTACCCTTTTTTTTCTCATTTCAGATCTTCACCTCCATGGGTCTGACTTCATCCAAAATACATCAAGATGTGTCCTAAACATTCAAGAATCAATTCCTAAAAAGGATTTGTGTATATATGTATAAACTTTTTTTTTATGAATTTCTATGTCAGGTCTTTTTTTTTTACTTAATTTTTTAAAATATTTATAATAAATAGTTTTTCTGCATATGAGTAGTATTTATCTTTACAGTTGTTTTAAGCATTCATTGAAGTTTTTTTTGGCAAAAGAAAAAAGGAGGTTACTGCAAAAACTGATTTTTCAAGAATTTTTTTTGGCGTCGGGGTCGTTCGCGTCCGAGTATACCCTTAAAGGGGTGTCCGAGGAGCGTACCTATCCAGGGTTAAGGGCATTTACATAAAAAAAAAATGATACAATAATGAGTTGCATAAACTAAAAAGTCAAAATACATAAATTAAATTCAATTATATAAAAAACTATGACAATAATGAGTTACTCAATCAAATTAACTCAAAATACATCAATTAAGGGGATTTATATAAAAAACTATGACACAATAATCTGTTACTCAATCAAATTCATAACTGTACAAACTCGTGCACATTCATTTAGGAAGATGGATACAACCGTAAAAACATATATTTTCTGACTGTAAAAGCCAAACGGATTAGTGCAAGAGGATGGCTCGGATAGAAGGCATGGGAGAGGGTGCATCAGGCAACCGACCCCTTAAAGTAGGGATATTATTATTATTATTATTATTATTATTGTTGTTGTTGTTGTTGCAAGTTAAAACCCTTGTCGGAAATGCAAGATGCCTTAAACCCACGGGCTCCAACAGGGAAAAATAGCTCAGTGAGGAAAGGAAATCAGGAAATAAATAAACTACAGGAGAAGTAATCAACAAGTAAACTAAAATACCAAAATAACAATATCAAAATATATCTTTCATATACAGTATAAACTATAAAAACTTGAAAAAAACAAAAAACAAGAGGAAGAGAAAGAAGATACAATAATGTGCCTGAGTGTACCCTCAAGCAAGAGAAAGAAGTAAAAGCTAAGGGAAGTTTCACTAAGGGGGGAGGGTGTTGCTGTAACTTGTAACAAACCATAGCAGTTTGGTGGTGGGGTAATATTATTATTATTATTATTATTATTATTATTATTATTATTATTATTATTATTACTTGCTAAGCTATAACCCAAGTTGCAAAAGCAAGATGCTTTAAGCCCAATGGCTCCCACAGGGGAAAATAGTCCTAGCGAAAAAACAAAACAAGGAAAAATAAAATATCTTAAGAACAGTACCAGCATTAAAATAAACATTTCCTACATAAACTACAAAAATCATAACAAAACAAGGAGAAGAGAAATAAGATACAATAGTGTGCTTGAAGCAAGAGATCTCTTTTAAGTGATAAAAATACTTTATTTCCGGGTAAATTTTTTTTTTTATTATTTTCCCCACATTTAAAAATCGAAGTATTCACTATTCAATTTATGGGTCTTTTGCTTCTTCTTTATAATGGGCATTCTCTTCATTCATGAGTTTCAGCATTACACCTGGTCTCTTTCCTGAGTTGCTAAAGGAAGTGACCCTCACCAGGGTATGATTACTCCCTCTCTCCAATACCCAAGAGACGGGGCGAACAGAGCGTGAGCGGGATATATATATATATATATATATATGTATGTATATATAAGTATATATATATATAACTTCATATGTATATATATATATATATATAGAGAGAGAGAGAGAGAGAGAGAGAGAGAGAGAGAGAGATTGTAGGATTCGCCCTATGTATGTTCCGCACCTATCCAGTTAACTCTCACTCTTTTTCTATATCTTTTATTTGAATAAATAATAAATATGTTTGAGAGAGAGAGAGAGAGAGAGAGAGAGAGAGAGAGAGAGAGAGAGAATTATAAAGCTTCAGTAGTTGACTGAAATCACTATAAACAGAGCGAAAATATTAACAAAAGATGCTTTGACGCCAATAACAATCCGTTGGTAAGAATATCAAAATATCAAACGTCTCGAGTAAACAAATATGATTAAAAATCTTACAAAAAAAATTAAATAAATAAATAATATTTTAATAAAAAAAACAATGGTAATTAAACCAGACAGGTTGCAACGAAAGGATTCATCTATATTAACCTTGTAAACCGGAAATTTACTTCAAAAAATGAAATTCAAACAAATTTCGAGAGAGAGAGAGATGAGAGAGAGAGAGAGAGAGAGAGAGAGAGAGAGAGAGAGAGAGAGAGAGGGGGGGGGGTTCAACATTTAGCATAGACTAGCGTCACAACAGACATGGTCATCAGAAGAGAGAGAGAGAGAGAGAGAGAGAGAGAGAGATTCAACATTCAGCATACACTAGCGTCACATCAGACATGGTCATCATAGCAGAGAGAGAGAGAGAGGGGGGGGTTAAACATATACCTGTAGCATACACTAGTGTCACAAGAGACGAGAGGGGGGAGGGGGGAGAGAGAGGGAAAGAACGGTGATATCTATTATAACTAAATAAAATTGTAAGACCGAAAAATAAAATGTAGTTATTCATTCATTACACGTTATGCTATTCCACTCTCGGTTCCTATCATTCAAACCTAAAGAAAAGAAAGCAAAAGAACAAAAGGGGAAAAATTCACGTCACTCTGCGTCTACTTCACATGGCTTAGAAATTGGATGAAATTCCCCTTCCCCTCCCTCCCCCTCCACCCCTTTTTTTTCCCCTTCCCTGACCGAGGAAATAAAGAAGGCCAAGCTGCCAGTTATTAAAAATCGTAGTA
>NC_090744.1:27216788-27219288 GCF_036898095.1 Palaemon carinicauda
GATGACTCAGCGGATAGACCTATAGTCTCCCCAAAACGCCCCCTCCTTAACTCACAAGGATGATGAGATTGCAGGCTAAAGGAAGCTAACGAGCTTGAACCCAAAGTCTAGCGATTACCAGTCAGGGACGTTACCACATCGGCCACCACAAACCTTCAATTCATAAGGTTATTTGTTTGTATTGGAATGATATACAGAATTATCCGTACCAAAATTCACTAGCATGCTTATACATGCATGTTCCGATGTATGTGAATATGTTACATATACACATGTATGGAGAGACGCCAGAGATGGTGGGTACCGCGTAAACAAAGTAATTCGCCGTGCAGTAAGGGTATGGCTGGGTACAGCTCCCCAGAGTGAGGTGTACCAGCAATGCCTGGGTCCAACTGTACAAGCGTGTGTTTGTTCCAATAACCAAGAAGAAGAAGAAGAAGAAGAAACAGACATATACTATAAAGGAAAACAGAAGAAGAAGAAGAAGAAGAAGAAACAGACATATACTACAAAGGAAACAGAAGAAGAAGAAGACATATACTATAAAGGAAAACAGAAGAAGAAAAAGAAGAAGGAGAAGAAGAAGAAACAGACACATACTATAAAGGAAAACAGAAGAAGAAGAAGAAGAAGAAGAAGAAGAAGAAGAAGAAGAAGAAGAAGAAGAAGAAGACACATATTATAAAGAAAAACAGAAGAAGAAGAAGAAGAAGACACATACTATAAAGGAAAACAGAAGAAGAAGAAGAAGAAGAGGGAAGAAGAAGAGACATATTATAAAGAAAAAAAAGAAGAAGAAGAAGAAGAAGAAGAAGACACATATTATAAAGAAGAAGAAGAAGAGAAGAAGAAGAAGAAACAGATACACAACATAAAGGAAACCGATAACATCTATTTGAGGAGGTTTGTAATTATGTCTGTTATCACAGAGAAGGACTCACGCGACACCCTAGGGAGAAGCTACACGTAGTACCGCCATCATTTATATACATATTCATATACACATATACTTATGTATACATATACAGAAGACGCGGCGGTGTTAGCTGGTAGGTTTGGGGTGGAAGACACTAAAGCACGATTTATTGTTAATTTGTTCTCTTCATTTATTTATTTCCTTATTTCCTTTCCTCACTGGACTATTTTTCCCTGTTGGAGCCCCTGGGGTTATAGCATCTTGCTTTTCCAACTGGGGTTGTAGCTTGGATAGTAATAATAATAATAATATCAAGCAGGAAAATGCCCAAGACTGACCATATTACATATGATCAGCGCATGCACCCTCTCCATCCAAGCTAGGACCAAGGGGGGGCCAGGCAGATGACTCAGCAGATAGACCTAGAGACTCACTCCAACCAACCCCCCTCCTTAACTCACAAGGATGGTGAGGTTGCAGCGACCAAATGAACTAACGAATCTGAGGGGGAATCGAACCCCAGTCTGGCAATCACCAGGCAAGGACGCTACCACCAGACCAGTATTTAACCCCTTGAGCGAAGAACTTTTGCGTTGTCTTAATGTTGTCAGGTGTATGAGGAAAGAGATACCCTTGAACATCCAATATGAGACGGCCAGATCTTAAGGCCTTAGCGCTCTTATTACAAAAAAAAAAAAATAAATAAAAAAAAAAAAATAAAAAAAAATACCTCAAACTAAATATAGGCCAAATCCTTTAAGGAGGAAAACTGCGCCAATCTGAATAATCATGAGTCGCAATAAGTTCTATACTCGAATTTTTTTTTTAATGAGGCGCATTTGCGCTGACTCGCAGCAGTGCCCTTTTAGCTCGGAAAAGTTTCCTTATCTGATTGATTAGAATTATCTTGTCCAACCAATCAGCGAGCAGGAAACTTTTCCGAGCTAAAAGGGCACTGTTGCGAGTCGGTGCAAATCTGTCTCACTAAAAAGAATTGACTATAGTAATGTGTATGATTCTTCAGTAATAGAAGCACCGCTATTAGGAAATAGAAGCAACACTAACTGATATGAAAAAGAAGCACTTTTATGTATGATTAATGGGTAATAGAAGCACCACTGTAAATAACTGTTGGACAATAGATTCGCTGCTATTCTATAAATAATATGGAAGCAAAAGCAGCAACATCATAAAGAAATTAAAGATTAATTGCACACAAATAAGCAAGATAAAAAAACAAGTACTGCTATAAATAATCAATATATGAAAGAAGAACCATTGCAAATAACTAAGAAACAAAACAATTGAAAGAACCAATAAAATTAACTAAGAAACAAAACAATTGAAAGAACCAATAAAATTAACTAAGAAGCAAAACAATTGAAAGAAGAAACAATAAAATTAACTAAGAAACGAAACAATTGAAAGAACCAATGAAATTAACTAAGAAACAAAACAACTGATAGAAGAACCAATAAAATTAACTAACAAAACAATTGAAACAAGAACCAATAAAATTAACTAAGAAACAAAACAATTGAAAGAAGAACCAATAAAATTAACTAAGAAACAAAACAATTGAAA
>NC_090744.1:27224288-27229288 GCF_036898095.1 Palaemon carinicauda
CATCGTCATCTCCTATTACGCAAAGGGCCTCGGGTAGATTTCGTCAGTCGTCCCTAACTTGAGCTTTTAATTCAATACTTCTCCATTCATCATCATCTGCTTCACGCTTCATAGTCCTCAGCCATGTAGGCCTGGGTCTTCCAACTCTGCTAGTCCCTTGTGGAGCCCAGCTGACCGTTGGATGAACTATTCTCTCTTGGGGAATACAAGAACACTCTTATGGTTTAATTTCTAATCCTGTCCTGCCATTTAACTCCCAATATCCTTCTGAGGGCTTTGTTCTCAAATCTACTATATCTATTGGAGAGAGTTTTATTGTCATACCATGACTCATGGTACTAGAAGAGAAAAAACTATTCTTTTATATTTATTTAATTTTTCATTCGCGCTGAATAAATGAATAAGCGAAAAAAAATAGGAAAACAAAGTTACCAGGAAAAACAGAAGAAAGAAGAAGAATTCGAGGTCAAAACGATGAGAGAAAACCCTCGTGTATTAACAGGAAAAGGAACAGAAAAATTAAGTATTAGTCTGTATTTATTTCATTCTTCAAATAAGCGAAAGAATAGCAAAACAATGTTACCCCGAAAAAAGGAAGAAACAAGAAAAATTCGAGAATTTAAACGATGAGAGAAGAAACTCTTCCATCACAACAAATCATTCTGACATTTTATAAAATCAAAAGGAAAAAAAAATCGGACTCATTCAAGTGTCAATAAAAATATATATTTTTTTATATTCCAATTTTTGCTCAATAAAAGGTTAAAATGGTGTGAGAGTGGGTAGATAAATTTAAAATGAAATAAAACTTTGACTCCGTGATCAGAAATCAGTCTGGCAGATCAAAAAAAAATATGTCGAGGCGTAGTAAAAGAAAAAGAAAAAAAAATGCGTAAATGGCTGGGGCGAGAAAAAAAATCATAAATGGATAAATGAAATGAAGCCAGCCAGAAATTTGCAAGGAAAAAAAAGTTGGTTCAAGTGACATGATAGCTGAACTAATAGCGAAGTATTAATAATAATAATAATAATAATAATAATAATAATAATAATAATACTGTAATTATCTTTAGTATCGAGATTATATATATATATATATATATATATATATATATATATATATATATACATATATATATATATACATATATATACACACATATCTATATATACATATATATACATACATACATATACATATATATATATATATATATATACACATATACATATAATGTACATGTATATATATATATATATATATATATATATATATATATATATATATATATATATATATATATTATATATATAAATATATATATATATATATATATATATATATATATATATATATTTATATATATATATATATATATATTTATTTATATATATATATTATATATATATATATATATTTATATATATATATATATATATATATATATATATTCACACATACATATATGGTTAAAAATCTAAAGTTAAAAGTTTGGTGAACTAATTTCTCTTTTATCTACCCTTCACCATGATCTCATCCACATATGGCACTCGAGTAATCTCTCTTATAGTTTCATTTCTAATCCTGTCCTGTCATTTAACTCCCAGCATTCTTCTTAGTGTGGATTAAACTAACTGTTACTTTGGTAGTTGCGTGGAATTAGCATGTAAATTTAACACAACCCGCCTACAGTGTAAACTGATCTGTAAACATCACAAGCAAATTAATTTCAAACTTGCAGCAAATGTTTTTATGTTGAACAGGCTTGCATAAGTCCTTTTATAGTTTATAAATTAAGTATGTTTTAATGTTGTTAATGTTTTTAGAATATTTTAAATAATTTTCATTACTTCTTATATCGTTTATTTATTTCCTTATTTCCTGTCCTCACTGGGCTATTTTTCCTGTTGGAACCCTTGGGCTTATAGCATCTTGCTTTTCCAACTAGGGTTGTAGCTTAGCTAATAATAATAATAATAATAATAATAATAATAATAATAATAATAATAATAATAATAATAATAATCAAACGAAAAGCAATAATTGCATAATGATTAGAAAATGATACAACTACTGTAGCACATGCTGTAGTTATACAACCAGCTAAAGCTACCGTATATTACATAGGTTTGAAACTAGGAAAGAGCTGTTGCCCTAATTTCTAATGGCAATACATTGTTTTCTACAGACAAGCATGGTAACCAAGTTAATTTATGGCATTTTCTAATGACATTGCCATAGGTATTGGACAGCTTTAAAGGAAACGTGGTAACCCACTTATCATGGAAAGTTTAACCTCATTATAGCTAAAATTGTACAATAATAATACAGATTACCTTTGCAATACTAGTTGTTGATGCTAATGTACGAAATTTCTTTATATGAATGAATACACATGTACAGTTGGCTTTATTAATTCCGGTACATCTGTACGTGCAGGTAACGCTGTTTTTAACACAAGTAAGGGTTACGGTGGCCTATGTGGTAACGTCCCTAACTGGTGATTGCCAGATTGGGGTTCGAGTCCCTCCCAAACTCGTTACTTTCTTTGGTCGATGCAACCCCGCCATCCTTGTGAGCTAAGGATGGGGGGGGGCTATAGGTCTATCCGCTGAGTAATTAGCAGCCATTGCCTGGCCCTCCTTGGTCCTAACTTGGGTGGAGAGGGGGCTTGGACGCTGATCATAATGTAATATGGTCAGTCTCTAGGGCATTGTCCTGCTTGATTATTATTATTATTATTATTATTAATATTATTACTTGCTACGCTACAAAACTAAATGGAAAAGCAGGATGCTATAAGCCCAGGGGCCCCAACAAGGAAAATAGCTCAGAGAGGAAAGGAAACTTGGAAAAATTAAATAATTTAAGAACAGCAACAGGGTAGTGTCATTGTCCCTTGCCTCTGCCATTCATGAGTGACCTTTAAAAACTTTAAACAAGACAAACTGTTGGTAACACTGCCTGCAAAGCAAAGTCGCTGAGCTTGTAAACACGTGATCAAAGGCATTTCTATTCATTTTACGATGCGCTGTATATAAAAATACTGTTAGTTGCCTAACACCATTTCGATGAATTGGTACAAATGCTTTTGATTGCGTGTTTACAACACGGCGATTTTATTTTACAGGCATCGTTGCCAACAGTTTCTCTTCTGCTAAAGGCAACATTTCCTGCTACAGTGTAAAGTTGTCAGACATCTCCTTGGCTTCACGTGAAGTGCAACAATATTACTAAAGCCAACTGTACAGAGGAGGAATGATGCATACGTAAAATCGTAATTACACACACTCTGTAGCAGTAAGTAGGAATTTGGAGTAAGCAGAAACTGGGCAGTAAAGAGAAACTAGATGATTAAGCAGAAACTGGGCAGTAAAGAGAAACTGGACGATTAAGCAGAAACTGGGCAGTAAAGAGAAACTGGATGATTAAGCAGAAACTGGGCAGTAAAGAGAAACTGGATGATTAAGCAGAAACTGGGCAGTAAAGAGAAACTGGATGATTAAGCAGAAACTGGGCAGTAAAGAGAAACTGGATGATTAAGCAGAAACTGGGCAGTAAAGAGAAACTGGATAATTAAGCAGAAACTGGGCAGTAAAGAGAAGCTGGATGATTAAGCAGAAACTGGGCAGTAAAGAGAAACTGGATAATTAAGCAGAAACTGGGCAGTAAAGAGAAACTGGATTATTAAGCAGAAACTGGGCAGTAAGGAGAAACTGGATGATTAAGCAGAAACTGGGAAGTCAAGAGAAACTTCAGTAGTGAGGGAGAAAATGGTTGAGTAATCATAAAGGGGAGCAATAAGTAGAAATTGGATGAATGAGCAAAAACTGCAGCTACTAAAGGGGCACTCAGTAGAGCGCAGACCTCCGCCGCAGCAGATTATTTCTCGATCTTTTGTTTCGACCGTGATCTTGACCATTCAAAATTTAATAATTTCCAGCTTTTTACATAACAGTTAATCCCTGCAAGTTTCACCACTCTACGATTAAAATTGTGGCGAGGAAGATGTTCACAAACCCACCCCCACACACACACATATAAACAGAGGGTAAAACTTGACCTCCATCCAACTCCGTTGGCGGAAGTAATAATAATAATTAAAAGGGCACTCAGTAGCAGGCAGCAGCTTATTTCTCGAACTTTTGCTCTACCTTGACCTTGACGTTTGGCCTTAACATGTATTAATTGGCGTGGGTTTTCATACACTCAAATATGAACCAAGTTAGTCTCTGTGACATTCGCAACTGTATAAAATAGTTCTCCATTTACAAAAATAGCAAAACCTACAACAGCCCTAAATACATTTTACTGACAACAGTAAATTCGTAATTGTACAAAATAGTTCTACATTTATATAAAAAAAAAGCAAAATCTACAACACCAAATAGCGTGTACTGACAACATTTTTTTTTTTGTACCAAATAGAAGTATATTTAGAAATATATTTACTAAAAAGCAAAAACTACAGCAGCACCAAATACAGTAAAAAGTTTACTACCAACATTTTTATTCAGGCAAATAGAAATATATTAAGAAATATATTTACCAAAAAGCAAAAACTACAACAAAACCAAACAGATTTTACTAAAATAAAATTTTTTATTGTACCAAATAGAAATACATTAAAAAAAAAAAAAGCAAAAATTACAACACCAAATAGAGTTTACTAATATCATTTGTACCAAATAGAAAATCTTATAATTCTTTATATCCCGATTTCTTTTTTTTCGGGCCAGCCCTGCGAGTCAACCTTGACTCATTGGGCTGGTAAAACTCCTTCTTTTAATAATAGTACCAAATAGAAATCCATTTAAAAAAAAAGCAAAAACTATAACTGCACAAAACAGTTTTTATACACCGGCAGAAACTGTTCAAGCAAGCGACCAGCTTGAACAGGAACCTTGCCAGTGCCACAGTATGAAGCGTGCGTCGCCCACATACTACATACGACGACATTACGACTGTCATCCGCTCGTATGTATGAATCCCAGGAATA
>NC_090744.1:27231788-27234288 GCF_036898095.1 Palaemon carinicauda
GTTTTTCCCGGCAAATCTTTAACAGTGTATGTATTCATCCCCGTCTGCTTGATATTAGTTTATCTATTTGTTTGTTTTTGTTTGTGATCAACTTTGCACAAAAACTACTGTACCGATTTTGACCAAACTTGGTAGTCATTTTGGTTATGACCTAAGGATGACTAACATTTTTGATAAAGTATATCGAAGTACAAGAACGCAGAATTACTTGGAAAATAATCGCAACGTTAAGTAAATGGCAAATATTTTGTTAGTATATTTTTTTGTTTTTGAACAACACTACGCAAAATCTACCGAACCAATTTCAACGACACTTGGTGGACATGTGGGGTATGACCCAAGGACAAATCCTTTAGATTTCGAAGAAAATACACCGAGGTACAAGTACGCAGTAGAGTTAAAAGCAAAATAAGAAATCTTGGCGTGGCGAAGGCATGCTCTCTACTGAGTATCCCTCTAATTTACTCGGCTATTCACCAGCTTTTTTTCGCACTCCCTAAGAGAGATTAGTCCACCAAACGTTCAGCTGGGTTCACAAGGCACTAGAAAATTTGGAAGACCCAGGCCTACATGGCTGAGGACTATGAAGCGCGAAGTAGGAGATGATGAATGGAGAAGCATTCAAATAAAAGCTCAAGATAGAGATGAATGGCAAAATATAACCGAGGCCCTTGGCGTCAATAGGAGATGATGATTCACTAGTCTTACAAAATTTTCGGTGATCAATCTATTCTAAAGAAGTGTTTTAATTCTTTCATTCAACCCTGTTTTGAGTATTGTTCTCCTGTCTGGTGTTCAGCTGCTGATTCTCATCTTAATTTGTTGGACAGAAACTTACGGTTTATTAAATTTCTTATTAATCTTTGGCACCGTCGTTCAATTAGTTCATCATGCATGTTGCATAAGATTTTTCATAACTCTGTCCATCCTTTACATTCAGATCTCCCTGGACAATTCTATCCTGTTCGTAATACTAGGCAGGCAGTTAATTCTAATAGCCAAGCCTTCTCCATCATGAGGCTCAATACTACACAGTATTCTAGAAGTTTTATTCCAGCTGTTACCAAGTTGTGGAATGATCTTCCTAATCGGGTAGTTGAATCAGTAGAACTTCAAAAGTTCAAAGTTGGAGCAAATGTTTTTATGTTGACCAGGCTGACATGAGTCTTTTTATAGTTTATATATGACATATCTGTTTTTGACGTTGTTAATAGTTTATATACGACATATGTTTTGACGCTGTCACTGTCTTTAGAATGATATATTGTTAATTTATTCTCATCATTTATTTTTTTTCCTTATTTCCTTTCCTCACTGGGCTATTTTTCCCTGTTTGAGCCCTTGGGCTTATGGCATCTTGCTTTTCCAACTAGGGTCGTAGCTTGGCTAGTAATAATAATAATAATAATACTCCGAGGTGAATGACAGAAAACTAAATGTCTAGATAATTGCTATAATAAAATCGTTATTATGTAGGTTGCATATAAAATTTTGTAGAATGAGACAGCATAACATCAGCGCACAAAATGAGTAATATGACTGTAGCCTTTCATTAAATAATATCTCCTTTTTAATTTACACATTTCTAACTTTCTAATGTTATTTCGTTATTCATTCACTTATAATATTATAAATGTTATTTATTATTCATTCACTTATAATATTATAAGAAAATTTAAAACATCATCATCCTCGACATACATGAATCATACGAACTCCGTATCAATACGAAATAACCGAATTATAAAATACTTCGCGAAACTGGACACCCCCTTTCACCCTATGGGCGACAAAAAAAAGGACCATAATAACCCCATACACGGTACATGTGTCCATCAAATCTTGAGTCACAGAGTCACACAGCATAGCACACCAACCATTAACGTGGTCTTAACATCACACTATTTGCTGAGAAGAAAACGGATTTATTTGCTGAGAAGGAAAACGGATTTATTTTGGCATAAACGAATGTCACAAGACACCACGAGGGAGGGGAGTAATGTTACAATAAGACAGCATAAGACACCTCTTGTGTTTGGGGGAAGGGGGGAGGGGGGGCTGAACATACAGCAGAGGGTGAACATATGGGGGGGGGGTGTTCCAGGAACAGATAGGGCTAAGGATCTCCTATGACACAGACTGGTGTAAGATGACCAGGAATCCTTATGAATAGAAGTGGAAGACGCGACCATATGGTTAAGTCCGAGCGGAGCCTTAGAGAGTCCGAGGACTCCAGGTGGACTTGTGGCTTTCGCATGGGCGCTGAGGAGGGTAGGGGGGGGGGGGTATTCTAAGGGGAGGAGGTGGGACTTCGAAGGGTAAGGGTAGGGGTAGGAAACGGAAGGAGAATCATAGGGAAAAAAATAATAACTGGATCGATATGAAATATTATACCGTGAAAATTGAGTAGGTTAAAAGTGTCTAACAACAATGGCTACAAGGAGGACGTTGTTACTTGATTGAGGCGTATCCGAACTCATACACACACACACACACATAT
>NC_090744.1:27241788-27244288 GCF_036898095.1 Palaemon carinicauda
GAGAGAGAGAGAGAGAGAGAGAGAGAGAGAGAGAGAGAGTCTCAACCGACAAACACTCGAAGGCTTAAGGTGGGTATTGGCGAAGATTACGGAACGCCACTCAATCCTGGTAGCTCGGAGCACGCTACCAGATCCCTCATCCGACAGATTAGTGGAATGACACTGGTCAGTTGGGGGTCTTTGGGGGATTGGTTGTGTTTGAGGCTCTGCGAGGAAGATGGGGGGAGGGGGGGTTAAGGAAAGGAGCGCTCTAGAAGATTGGTTAGCTTGGGGTCTTCTGTGAGATTGGTTAGCTGGGGGTCTTTTGTGAGATTGGTCAGCTGGGGGTTGGGAGATTGGTCAGCTGAGGGTCTTTTGCGAGATTAGTCAGCTTGGGTCGTTGGGAGATTGATTAGTTGGGAGTCTTTTGGGAGATTAGTCAGCTTGGGTCGTTGGGAGATTGGTTAGCTAGGGGTCTTTTGGGAGATTGGTCAGCTGGGGGTTGGGAGATTGGTTAGCTGGGGGCCTCTTGGGAGATTGATTAGCCGGGGGGTCTTTTGAGAGATTGGTTGTGTTTGAGGCTCTGCGAGGAAGATGGGTGGGGGGGGGGGTTAAGGAAAGGAGCGCTCTAGAAGATTGGTCAGCTTGGGGTCTTCTGTGAGATTGGTTAGCTGGGGGTGTTTTGTGAGATTGGTCAGCTGGGGGTCTTTTGGAAGATTGGTGAGCTGAGGGTTGGGAGATTGGTCAGCCGGGGATCTTCTGTGAGATTGGTTAGCTGTTCGTTTTTTTTTTTTTTTTTTTTTTGCGAGATTGGTTAGCTGGGGGAGGGAGATTGGTCAGCTGGGGGTCTTTTGAGAGATTGGTCAGCTTGGGGTCATTGGGAGATTGGTTAGCTGGGGGGTCTTTTGGAAGACTGCTTTGGTGGGGGTCTTTTGTGAGATTGGTCAGCTGGGGGTCTTTTGGGAGATTGGTTAGCTGGGGGTCTGCGAGGAAGATGGGGAGGGGGGGGGTTAAGGAAAGGAGCGCTCTAGAAGATTGGTCAGCTTGGGGTCTTCTGTGAGATTGGTTAGCTGGGGGTGTTTTGTGAGATTGGTCAGCTGGGGGTTGGGAGATTGGTCAGCTGGGGGTCTTTTGGTTGATTGGTGAGCTGGGAGTGTTTTGGGAGATTGGTCAGCTGGGGGTCTTTTGGGAGATTAGTCAGCTAGGGTCGTTGGGAGATTGGTTAGCTGGGGGTCATTTGGGAGATTAGTTAGCTGGGGGTCTTTTGGGAGATTGGTTGTGTTTGAGACTCTGCGAGGAAGATGGGGGGAGGGGGTTAAGGAAAGGAGAGCTCTAGAAGATTGGTCAGCTTGGGGTCTTCTGTGAGATTGGTTAGCTGGGGATGTTTTGTGAGATTGGTCAGCTGGGGGTCTTCTGTGAGATTAGTCAGTTTGGGTCGTTGGGAGATTGGTTAGCTGGGGGTCTTCTGTGAGATTGGTTAGCTGTTTTCTTTTGCGAGATTGGTAAGCTGGGGGAGGGAGATTGGTCAGCTGGGGGTCTTTTGAGAGATTGGTCAGCTTGGGGTCGTTGGGAGATTGGTTAGCTGGGGGTCTTTTGGAAGATTGCTTTGGTGGGGGTCTTTTGGGAGATTGGTCTGCTGGAGCTCTTTTGGGAGAATAGTAAGCTGGGAGTCTTTGAGAGATTGATTAGCTGGGAGTCTTTTGGGAGATTGGTTGGGCTGGAAGTATTTTGAGAGATTGGTTAGCTGAAGGTCTTTTGGGAGATGGGTTAGTTGGGGTCTTTTGGGAGATTGTTAGCTTGGAAGATGGGTTAACTGGGAGTCTCTTGGAAGATGGGTTAGCTGGGGATCTTTTGGGAGATGGGTCAGCTGGGGGTCTTTTGAGAGATGGGTTAGCTGAGGGTCTTTTGGGAGATTGGTCAGCTAGAAGTCTTTTAGTAGATTAGGTGTATTCTTGGAGGAATAATACATATTATTCCTCCAAGTTCCTATTTCAGGCACTAAATGGACATTGGTCGGGGGGGGGGTCATATTGGAATTTGTTGTATTCGAAGCTCTGCACGGAAGATTAGATATAAGCAAAGGAGTGATGCTTCGAGATTGGTGAGTCTGGGAGATTGTTTATATTCTATGAGATTGGTCAGTTGGGGGTCTATGGAAGATTGGTTGTATGCAAAGCTCTACAAGGATTAATCCGCGAGATTGGTCAGTTTGAGTACTTTGACGGACTTGTTGTATTCAATGCCCTATAAGGAAGATGGTAGATAAGCAAAGAAGTGCTCTGTGAGAATAGTCTGTTGGTTGTCTTTGGGGGATTGTTTGCATTTAATGATCTACAAGGAAGATGGCAGACAAGCTAATGGGTGCTCTGTGAGATTGGTCAGTTGGGAATATTTTGTGGAATGCTCTGTGCAATTGGTTAGTTACGGTGTTTATGGAATTGATTGAATCCAAGGATTTACGAAAAGAGTAAGAAGCTCTTCAGGAACTGGTGAGCTGGGTTCTTTTGGGATGAGGTTATAT
>NC_090744.1:27254288-27256788 GCF_036898095.1 Palaemon carinicauda
AAAATCAGAAGCAAGTCAAAGATGGAGAATAAAAACAATAGTAAGTCGAGGAAGGAAAATAAATAAACAACAGCAAGTCGAAGAAAAGCAAAAACAGCAGTAGGACGCAGAAGAAAAAAAAAAGTCGAAGAACAAAAACAGCAGCAAGTAGCAGAAGAAACAGCACGTCAAAGAACAAAAACAAAAACAGCAGTAAGTCGCAGATGAAAAACAAAAAACTCAGAAAATCGAAGAACATACACAGCAGTAAGTCGCAGAAAAAAAAGGTCGAAGAAAAGGAACAAAAACAGCAGTAAGTCACAGAAGGAAAAAAACCAACAGCAAGTCGAAGAATAAGAACAAAAACAGCAGTAAGTCGCATAAAAAAATAGCAAGTCGAAAAAAAAACAAAAAAACATCAGCAAGTCGAAGAGGAACATAAACAGCAAATCAAAGAACCAAAAAAAAAAAAGCAGAAAGTCGGAGAAAAACAAGAACAAAAACAACATTAAGTTGATGAAGAAGAACAAAGACACCAGCAAGTCAGAGCAGAATAAGTCTAACAACTAGAGGGGCACTCAGTAGAGAGCATGCCTTCGCCACACCAATCAGTCTTATTTAGCTCTCAACTCCACTGCGTACTTGTAGTAAGCTGTATTTTCTTCTAAACCTAATGGATTTGTCCTTGGGTCATACCCTATATGACCACCTATAGTCCATTTCTGTTATCGAGGCAGATTTGCACCGACTCGCAGCGGTGCCCTTTTAGCTCGGAAAATTTTCCTGATCGCTGATTGGTTAGAATTATCTCGTCCAACCAATCAGCGACCCGGAAACTTTTCCGAGCTAAAAGGGCACCGCTGCGAGTCGGTGCAAATCTTCATCGATAAAAGAAATGGACTATAGCTCCATTGAAATTGGTTCAGTAATTTTTTGCGTAATATTGTTCACTAACAAAAAATTAACTAAATATTTCCGACAAGAGTCGTGGTTTAAAGTTACGTGGCTTTTTTGTGTGATTATAAGTGCAGATATGATCAAGGTTTTGCGTTTCTCTCTCTCTCTCTCTCTCTCTCCCTCTCTCTCTCTCTCTCTCTCTCAGAGAAACACAAATTGATTGTTGTTACGCATTTCAAAATACAGAAACCAAGAAAGTTATATCTTTTTATAGGTAAACTACAAAAATAGTCTGCGTATTTTTTATCTACTGGACTTTCAAATTGAATTTTCAAAATTTTTCACGAATAGCGTTCAAAGAATCTATTTGAAAAAACAGAATTTATGCGATTATAAGGAAACTATTCAGTCAATGTACAAGATCAATGAAGGATAAAACCGTGAACCAAATAATTCACCACGATGGCGAATTAAATCATATATTTTATAGGCCTATTAATATAGGAATACATATGGGTTTCACATAAATAAATTAATTAAATAAAACTTCAAAAAAAAAATCTATCAGTTGTATTAATAAACGGTGGAGTCGTCTATTAATTGAGCGGGGGCTGGCCCCTTTCCCGGGGGGGGGGGGGGAGTGGGGAGTTGGTGCCCTATGTGGTAACGTCCCTGACTGGTGTTCGCCAGACTGGGGTTCGAATTCCGCTCGAACTCGTTATTTCCTTTGGTCGATGCAACCTATCCATCCTTGAGCTAAGAATGAGGGGTTTGGGGTCAGCCTATAGGTCTATCTGGTGAGTCATAAGCAGCCATTGTTTGGTCCTCCTTAGCCCTAGCTTGGATAGAGAGGGCCCTTGAGGGCTGGATCATATGTATATATGGTCAGTCTCTAGGGCATTGCTCTGTTAGATCGGACAATGTCACTGTCATTTGTCTCTGCCCTTCATGAGTGACCTTTAAAAATCCTTTAATAGCTTCAAGTCTGGCACCCGCCTTCCCCCCCCCCCCCCCCCCCCCCCCCCCCATCTTAATGGCATTCCGGTTGGTTGTTCCAGGTCCGATGATCCACGGCAAGTTTCTCATTTCCTTTAAAACCTCACATTTAAAAGCCTAACCTTTGGACAACGGCTGCGTTGGCGTAAGGCTAACTTATTATTATTATTATTATTATTATTATTATTATTATTATTATTATTGCGAGCCAAGCCCCCAACCCTAGTTGGAAAAGTAGTATGCCATAAGCCCAAGGGTTCCAACTGGGAAAAACAGCCCAGCGAGGAAATTAAAAATTAAAAAAGGAAATAAAAAAACTAAAAAAAAGAGGTAATAAACAATCAAAATAAACCATTTTAAGAATAATAACAATATTAAATTAGATTGTTCTTTATATAAACTTATAAAAATGTCAAAATACTGTTATGTGCCACAAGATGGATTTCACATTTGAAGAAATCTGATTTCAGTAACTTGTCGAGTGATGGGTTTACATTAATCTGGCGTTACAAAAACCGAGATCACCGAAGCCAAAAATAAGCACAAGCTTTGTAGGTATAGAACATAATGCTTCATAAAAATTATGTGCTAGAAGAGTTGGAAGACCTAGGGCTACATGGCTGAGGAT
>NC_090744.1:27286049-27301049 GCF_036898095.1 Palaemon carinicauda
ATGTATGTATGTATGTATGTATGTATGTATGTGAAATCTCTTTTTTAATATAAAAAAATTAGAATTGTTGTATGGGAAGAGAGGAATATATTTCAAGAGTATGTGAAAGCGCTGAAATACCTAGTAATGTATGTATGTATGTATGTATGTACGAGAAATATTTTTATGTCTAAAATCATAATAAAATGGATTGCTCTATGCGAATGTGATAAGAGTTAGTGTAATAGGTGCTATTAAAATAACTCACACAAAACACACACACACACACACACACACACACATATATATATATATATATATATATATATATATATATATATATATATATATATATATATATATATATATATATATATATAGGCTACTTGTATTTCTAAGTGCGTATGTTTGAAAAAATTCATCTCATTCACACACAAAAATTAATTTATACTTTATTTTTCATTTAAGTAAGTAAGTAAGTAAGTAAGTAAGTACTAATAATAATAATAATAATAATAATAATAATAATAATAATAATAATGATAATGATAATGATAATGATAATAATAATAATAATAATATTTCAGTCTTAAGATGCAAATAAAGATTATTTATGTTTAATTTTCCTCCTAAAATAAACTTACAACATATAATCACTAATACACAAAATCCGCATATTTCATACGTAAATAGTCATGCTTTCGCTATTTTGTCCTTACTCAAAGACATGTATAACTACATCAATGAGAAATACACTACTCAGTTGAAAACACACATACACTGTACATACTCACGATTATACATCAACGTGGTATACCACATGATACAGGGTTATACATCTCCCCTATATAATAAAGACCAAGTATCTGTGTATGTGTGTGTATATATATATATATATATATATATATATATATATATAAATATATATATATATATATATATATATATATATATATATATATATATATATATATATATTCCGGTCATAGTCGGTTCTCCCCATCCCTCGGGTAGTGGGGGAAGGGTGTAGTCATACCTTGGTGAGAGGGAGTTCGTGTGCATATGAAAAAAATTAGCCATAATTTTTGACGGGTCGCAAACAACTAGTATATACTCCGTATGTTGACACAAGTACAGTAATTCCATACGGTAAAGAAATACACAATACACACTGTACCGTAATACAAAATACACACACGCGTAGCTTCACCTATGAGGTAGGGCCTGAAGGTAGGGGGATGAAGGTAGGGGGCTGATGATAGGGGCTGAAAATAGGACGTTGAAAATAGGGGGTTGAAGATCGGGGGCTGAAGGTAGGGGGCTGAAGGTAGGGGCTGAAGACAGGGGGTTGAAGATAGGGGGCTGAAGACAGGGGGTTGAAGATAGGGGGCTGAAGATAGTGGGATGAAGATAGTGGGATGAAGGTAGGGGGCTGAAGATAGGGGGCTGAAAATAGGGGGTTGAAAATAGGGGGCTGAAGATAGGGGGCTGAAGGTAGGGGGATGAAGGTAGGGGAGCTGATGGTAGGGGGCTGAAGGTAGGGGCTGAAGATAGGGGCTGAAAATAGGGGGTTGAAAACAGGGGGCTGAAGATAGGGGCTGGAGGTAGGGGCTGAAAATAGGGGGCTGAAGGTAGGGGCTGAAGAAAGGGACTGAAAAATAGGGACTGAAGATAGGTGGCTGAAGATGAAGGTGAAGGTAGGGGGCTGAAGTTAAGGGCTGAAAATAGGGACTGAAGATAGCGGCTGAAGATAGGGAGCTGAAGATAGCGGCTGAAAATAGGGGGCTGAAGGTAGGGGGCTGAAGGTAAGGACTGAAAATAGGGGGCTGAAGATAGGGGGCTGAAGCCAGGGACTGAAGATAGGGGGCTGAAGCCAGGGACTGAAAATAGGGGACTGAAGATAAGGGGCTGAAAATAGGGGACAAAGTAGGAGTGAAATGAAATGACCTAGGGGCAAAAAGGTAATTCTATACCAATCTAAATCGTTACCTACATAATTAAACACTGCAGGGCAAAGGATTACGCGTACTAAATTATTAAACGCATTTGACCAGAAAGTGTATTAGATGCATAAAAATTAAGAGAATTATAATGTCGCCATCAGCGCTTTGGATGGGATTTACTTTCTTTGTCAGTTATATGCCTATATCTCTTACGTACACACATACACACACGCATATATGCTGAATACATATGTATTATGTATAGCTTATATGGTATATATGTATATTTCTATATACGTTATATAAACAAATTATTTAAATACATATATATATATATAAATGTAAATAAACATATATATAAATATATATAAATACACACACACACACACACACACACATATATATATATATATATATATATATATATATATATATATATATATATATAAATATATATATATATATATATATATATATATATATATATATATATATATATATATAAATATATATGTAAATATATATACATATATATATATATATATATATATATATATATATATATATAAATATATATATATATAAGTATATATATATATATATATATATATATATATATATATATATATATATATATCAAATTCACACATATGAACATAAAATGACATCAAGTAATAATAAACCAAATTAGATAAGAGACAAATCTATACATACCAAATGATCTAACGACTAACTTGACATAAATATATCACATTACAAAGTCTACTAAACGTCACGACTCCATCAGGACGGTTATCAAACTCGGTGTAAATAAAATAAAATCATTGTATACAATTTGAACAAAACGAACAATTTGTAAAGCAACTCGGAAAAGCTTGATAATACCAAAAAAAGGAAATCGCCGTGTTAAATGGGACGTTTTGTGTCCCGCACCCGAACACAACCATGACATACTCCTCAAGACCTTCGCATTCACTCACTAATCACCGTGAGATCGTGATCTCCAAGATAAAGTGGCAGAAAACCAGACGCTGGCAGGCACGCAAGCGCAGTCCACCCTCAAGAGAGGCAGCAGCCTTGTATGGAAAACGGAGGCCAAAGGAGACCTCTGAAAGGGTTGGTGCTGGGGGCCTGATAAATGGCCAATGATGACGGATGGATGACTTTGAATTTAAGGCGCTTCTTTCCGCTTGGTTTCGTACTTTTTGTATGGAGAAATGTCACAGAGGCTTAGAAAATGGAAGGAGAGAGGGAAATATAATAAAAAGAGAGGCCGTCGTACGGGTCAAAAGAAAGTAGTTGAGGGAGGTTGTTTATAGACCATAGAAAACGAACAAGGTTCAGTGAGTAGCTGAAGGAAAATGGGGAGCCTTGGTTGCCCATGTGGGCCATACAGAACTCGAATGGGGGTAGATAACAATTGAAGAATTGAGGGAAAGGAGTGGCCATGGCCCACACAATAATGGAGAAGGAGTAAAGTACTGGTAGTTATGATGGAAGAGATGAGGATGATGATTGATAAGACGAATCGAGTCGAGGCAAATCCGGAGGAAGATTAAGCACCGGTGAGATGCCAGGATTCGCTTTGCCCTATAGCTCAAGGGGTACGATTTTAATTTGAATGAGCACGTTTCAAAAGGACCCTATGCACTCTACAGCAGGGTCTCCACCCGGATGATATCTGAAGGGATCATGAGAAGGGTAACATAAGTTCTTTGGAATGAGACTGTCAAGGCCATGCATATCTGATGAAGTTTCTCTGTATCAATTGCCGTCAAAATGCAAGTGCTCGTTCATTTACTGTTCTTTAAGAGAATGACAGAAAACAACATACATGCAGTCTATGGTAGAGTGGATAGGATATTCAAGGAAGATGAAAAAAATAGTTTATAGGTGCATATAGGAACTGTGCATACTTGTTATAGTTATATTTTTCGGTCCTGTATTACACAATTAATGAGTTCTCTATTGAGACTCCATTCTTTTTCACTTTCGGATTTGGTCTTATACTTTATTTTAATGAATATTTGTGACTCCCAACAGTACTTTTTTACTGCTTCTTTCATATAAACAACCCTTTCACTTAATAATTGCTCAAAAATATTTTACTTTTTCATCTAGCTGTTGCTCTTCCTTTCCCATCACATGTACAAACCACCTTAATCTACGACTAAATTTCTCACTCATTTCATAAGTTTCAACTTGATACAATGGCTTTTACATTCAGCACGTTACCGCCAATCAGTCTTGCTTCATAATCTATATATTCCTTATACAATTAGCAGCATTGTTATCTAGTTTGTTTTATAATTATAGATTTAATTTTTACAATCCTTTCGTTCTTCATATTTCCATAACTGGCCGAATTCCATCTTGGTACCCTTGGCCTTTAAGAAGTCTGCTTATCGAACCAGGGTTGCAGTTTACTTACTTTAAGGATTGTTTTCTTCGTCATGTCACACGTGGAAACCCTGTGTGCCATAGACGACCTACAAAAAATTTGTTTGTCAAATACATTCTAAGGTATTTAAGAGTATCAAAGAATATCTGCATTATCAAATTCAGTTTTCAAATTTTTGAAAGCCTTAATGCCTTAAGTCTTTTGAATGTCTAGTGGGAGCGTGTTATATGTTTTGAGGCCATATTCGAAGGCCCTAGAATCTACAATAACTTGAAACCACCTGTAACTATTCTCGTGTCGACATGATTTGCTAGCAACACGATATGTAGCAATTCTCTTGAATACTTTGAACTACCGGTTCTGATAAGTTGATGAATCATCACACACATCTTAAACTCTATTCTGGCTTTAATAAGCCGCCAGTATAATTCAGTCAGTATAGGAGTACTCAGCTACACGATATGTAGCAATTCTCTTAAATACTTTGAACTCCCGGTTCTGATAACTTAATGAGTCATCACACACATCTTGAACTCTATACTGGCTTTAATAGGCCGCCAGTATAATTCAGTCAGTATAGGAGTACTCAGCTACACGATATGTAGCAATTCTCTTAAATACTTTGAACTACCGGTTCTGATAACTTAATGAGTCATCACACACATATTAAACTCTATACTGGCTTTAATAGGCCGCCAATATAATTCAGGCAGTATAGGAGCAATCTTATCACAGGGTGGGACACCTTTTATCAAAACTGGAAATAACAGTTTATCACAAGTTTATTTACAGAATATCAATCCTGATACTTCTTTACGAAAGCAATGTTTCTAAGGTGATATTAAGAGATTCTTACTAAATTATTTATTTGAGCTCTGAGAGACAAATTAGTCTAGTGATTCACCAAAGTTACGAACTCTACAAGATATTGGGACCAGGTAGTCATTAATATCTATTGTGATGTAGCCCAAGTTCCTTAAACTACTTCTTTCCCACCACCATAGGAAATAATAATAATAATAACAACAACAACAATAACAACAACAACAATAACAACAACAACAACAATAATAATAATAATGTGTCAAACATCTATTCTCAATACATGACCAAACCACCTCAAGCTTTGAAATCTCTTCCAATTTTCTAGCCTTTTGATATAGCCATTCCGAATCAACTTTATTTGTACGGTTGTGGACAGTAATATAAATATATATAAACTCATTTTTTACTTATCTACTACCCAATTTCTGCACATGTATATGAATTGGTTATTTTCCCATTTGCGTTTATCCCGTTTATTAAAGAAAAAAAATAGAATTTTTCTTAAATCATTTATTCACAGAGGTGGTTAACTTTATCTTTTATCGAATTTTGTTCAAAAGTACTCCTGTGTTACCTACACACTGACAATGACTATTTAAGTCTTACAAATGGAAAACATCACCTTTTATTAATCCTACAGAAATAAAAACTATTTCTATCTAATATTTCCGGAATTATGTGTATTATATCTCGCTAAATCCGCTGCTGCTGCTATAGTAATTGAGCCAAAAAAAAAAGAAAAAAAAGTCATTATATATAAAATTTTATAATCTATCCAGTGATACTTCCTTAATAGCATTGTATTGTCCACTTTCAAATAAAAAAAAACGAAAAATAGGATGTTGTTTTATGAATAAAAAATCTTGAATTAGATTACTTCGGAAGCTCGTAACATTGCATACGTATTAATTGTATCAATTCTATAAATTCTGGGTATATATATATATATATATATATATATATATATATATATATATATATATATACATATATATAAACATATATATATATATATATATATATATATATATATATATATATATACAATGTGTATGAATATGTATATATAGGCCTATGTATATTATATATATATATATATATATATATATATATATATATATATATATATATGTATATATTATTATTATTATTATTATTATTATTATTATTATTATTATTAAAAGCTAAGCTACAACCTTAGTTGGTAAAGCAGAATGCTATAAGCCTATGGGCCCCACCAGGGAAAATAAGCCCAGTGAGGAAAGGAAACAAGGAAAAATAAAATATTTTAAGAATAGTAACAAAATCAAAATAAATATTTCCTAAATAAACTATAAAAACTTCAACAAAACAAGAGGAAGAGAAACTAGATAGAACTGTAAATAAGTTTCTTTCCGGTCACGCTTAGCGGCATTACCAGGCGTTCAACTACTCGGTCTCTTCCCGTACCTCGGGTATAGGGAAGAGGGTCTAGGGGGAAAAAAGGGTTGAGTCTGTGCATGGGTGTGCATATATCTATTTAAAAATTTAGCACTCATTTTTGTAGAGGGGGGCGTACACTAGTATAAAAAAAAGGAAAAAAAATGCAAAAAAAAAAAAAAAATTCACCCTTAAACCCTACTTGGTCAAATTAGCACTTACAATGCTACTGACGTATTAAAAAATTGACTGCGTTTTGTTGCGTAAAAAATAACATTGAGCCTGTTCAGCATTTGGACGGGTGACCAGAATTACTGGATTTCTTTAGCCCATTCGTACGGGTGTATGGTCACGGCTCCGACAACTTCATTTCAAACGCATTGGTTGTGGAATGATCTTCCTAATCGGGTAGTTGAAAAAGTAGAACTTCAAAAGTTCAAACTCGCAGCAAATGTTTTATGTTGAACAGGCTTACTTAAGTCCTTATATAGTTCATATGTCAAATTTGTTTTAATGTTGTTAATGTTTTTGAAATATTTTACTATTATTTTTCATTAGTTCTTATATGGTTTACTTATTTCCTTAGTCTCTCTAATTTTTTAAAATGCTACTTATATATTAATTAATAGTTTATCTCTTTTAATTATTTACTTGTTTATTGCTTCGTACATTCATTTATCTACTTGAAATTTGATATTGCTCCCTTTCAATATTCCGATTACTATTTTCATATGTATAGTTTATTATTATTATTATTATTATTATTATTATTATTATTATTATTATTATTATTATTATTATTAGCTAAGCTACAACCCTAGTGGGAAAAGCAGGATGCTATAAACCCAAGGGCTCCAACTGGAGAAAAATAACCCAGCGAGGAAAGGATATAAGGAAATAAATAAACTATATGACAAGTAATGAACAATTAAAATAAAATAACTAAGGACAGTAACAATATTAAAATCGATCTTTCATATATAAACTACAATAAAAGACTTATGCTACCCATATACATGTATATATGTATACAACGTACATAAGTATAAATATATATCATAAATATACATTATACATAAATATAATTAAGCATATATAATACAGACACTATACATACATATATACTTACATACATACATGCATACATACATACATACATACATAATAGACATACTACACATACATACATACATAATAGACATACTACACATACATACATACATATATAACAGGCACACACTATCAATACATACATATATAGGCCTAATAGACACACACTATCCATACATACATATATAGGCCTAATAGACACACACTATCCATACATACATATATAGGCCTAATAGGACACACACTATCCATACATACATATATACATACATTCTATTGCATGACCAGTACCTGAACGGACGCCAAAAAATAAAAAAAAAAAATTAAAAAAATGAAAAAAAGCTACCCCAAAAACGACTTACCGTCGTTAAAAATATCTCGGAAAACTCATAAAAGAAATAAAAACGAAATTGAAGCTAGAAGTTGAGAATTAAAAAGTTGGAAGAAGAACATGAGAAATTAAGACGAACATTAAACAGTTTTGTTGGTTATAATAAAACGTTATAAATAATAGTGATCATTACTAACACTCTCTCTCTCTCTCTCTCTCTCTCTCTCTCTCTCTCTCTCTCTCTCTCTCTCAATATAAATAAAAAATTAACGAATCATTTTATAGCTTTTCATTCATTACACACACTCTCTCTCTCTCTCTCACTCTCCTCTCTCTCTCTCTCTCTCTCTCTCTCTCCTCTCTCTCTCTCTCTCTCAATATAAATTAAAAAATTAACGAATCATTTTTATAGCTTTTCATTCATTACACACACACTCTCTCTCTCTCTCTCTCTCTCTCTCTCTCTCTCTCTCTCTCTCTCCTCTCTCTCTCTCTCTCTCTCTCAATATAAATAAAAAATGAACGAATCATTGTACTGCTTTTCATTCAACTAACTCTCTCTCCTCTCTCTCATCTCTCTCTCTCTCTCTCTCTCTCTCTCTCTCTCTCTCTCTCTCTCCTCTCTCTCTCTCTCTCTGTATGTCGGTTATACAGAACATTTACAGCACTTAAGAAAAATAATAAAAATTTATATAGGAATACATCTAATCTATCTATCTATCTATCTATCTATCTATTTATCTATCTATCTATCATCTAGCTTTATTCAATTAAAAACACTTCATTCAGATTATACTTAATATCTATTTTACATAAGTTTTCACTCTCTCTCTCTCTCTCCTCTCTCTCTCTCTCTCTCTCTCTCTCTCTCTCTCTCTCTCGTCCAATAATGATGGTGACTGCTGGCATGGGATGGCAGAGAGAGAGAGAGAGAGAGAGAGAGAGAGAGAGAGAGAGTGAGAGAGAGAGAGAGAGAGGTTAAAAGGAAAGGAATCGGTGGTGTGTTTGGCCATGAGAAGGGGAGGGGGGTTCCGTGTGATGGGTAGGAGAGGAAGGGGGGGGGGGAGGATAGGAAGAGAGGTTAGGAGAGGGAATTATTTAATGGGGGCAAAATAATTTTATGGGAGAACTTCGCCAGACTTATCTGGACGCGGCCGATTGATGCCTTGGACACGCTGAGGGTTTCTGTGTATGGGAGGGGGAGGGGGAGAAGGGAGGGGGGGAAGATACCCTTAAACGGGGGCTTGATAGATGAGGGGACAGATGAGGTTGTGGGGGCTTGAGGAAAGGCCGGGGGGGGGGGGAGTGAGGAAGGACCTACTATAATGATCCCCAACTCTTGGGGATGAAGACACAGGATGGATGTCTGTGTCTGTCAGAGAGAAGAATAATTTCTTAGGTATCTCTCTCTCTCTCTCTCTCTCTCCTCTCTCTCTCTCTCTCTCTCTCTCTCACTCTGAGAAATTTATCACTATATTTACTTCTGAGAAGTGTGGGAAACCAGAATAAATTTAAGCTATCTTACTTAACACTTTCTCACTTAAAAAATAAAAAAATAAAAACACCATATGTACCCTGAAGCTCTCAGACAGAAACATCAAGAATTCTTGGCGATGAGAGAGAGAGAGAGAGAGAGAGAGAGAGAGAGAGAGAGAGAGAGAGAGAGAGATCAGATAACTTTTTGTGTATGAGTATGTATGTATGTGAAAGAGAGAACCCACGCTATTTACCATAAGCTACACATGAGAGAGAGAGAGAGATGAGGGAGAGAGAGAGAGAGAGAGAGAGAGAGAGAGAATCAGAAAATTTCTTGTGTACGAGTATGTATGTATGTGAAAGAGAAAACCCCACCCTATTTACCAAAAGCTCCACATGAAGAGAGAGAGAGAGAGAGAGAGAGAGAGAGAGATGAGAGAGAGAGAGAGATCAGAGCATTACTTCTCTGTGTACAAGTATGTATGTCTGTGAAAGAGAGAACCCACACTACCAAAAGCTCCAAATGAGAGGAGAGAGAGAGAGAGAGAGAGAGAGAGAGAGAGAGAGAGAGAGAGAGAGAGAGAGAGATCATAGCATTTTTTCAGTTTCTACAAGTATGCATGTATGTGAAAGAGAGAACCCACCGTATTCACCAAAAGATCTAAATGTGTGTGAGAGAGAGAGGAGAGAGAGAGAGAGAGAGGAGAGAGAGAGAGAGAGAGCATTTCTTCTCTGGGTATAAGTATGTATGTCTGTGAAAGAGAGAAACCACACTACCAAAAGCTCCACATGAGAGAGAGAGAGAGAGAGAGAAGAGAGAGAGAGAGAGAGAGAATTTCTTCTCTGTGTACAAGTATGTATGACTGTAAAAAGAGAGAACCCACCCTATTTACCAAAAGCTCCACGAGAGAGAGAGAGAGAGAGAGAGAGAGAGGAGAGAGAGAGAGAGAGAGAGATCATAGCATTTTTTCTGTTTGTACAATTATGTGAAAGAGAGAACCCACACTACCATAACCTCCCACATGAGAGAGAGAGAGAGAGAGAGGAGGAGAGAGAGAGAGAGAGAGAGAGAGAGAGAGAGAGAGAGAGAGATCATACCCTTTTTTCTGTTTGTACAAGTATGTATGTATGTGAAAGAGAGAGAATCCACCGTATTCAACAAAAGATCCAAATGAAGAGAGAGAGAGAGAGAGAGAGAGAGAGAGAGAGAGAGAGAGAGAGAGAGAGAGAGAGAGAGAGAGAGAGGAGAAAGCTCATTTTCTTAATTGTGTCTCCGTAGCAATGCAGCACTTTTACGAGCCGTGTCATGATAAATTAGACTCATAATGCAACAAAATGACCTGGGAAATTCATAGAGAGGAAGGGAGGGGGTGGGGGAATGGAGTAGGGGAAGGGGTAGGAGGTAGGGTTGAGTTTCCAGTGGGAAGGGGAAGGTGAGGGACGAGGGAGAGGAATGAAAGGGGGGGGGAGGAGGAGGTTATCATGGTAGGGACAACATCAGTTCCCGTTGCTCATAATGCTCTTGAGAAAGTTATTGCTCGCAGGCAGCAACGCTTTTCGTAGTGGAACATTATTATTATTATTATTATTATTATTATTATTATTATTATTATTATCATTATTATTATAATCATAATCATTATTATTATTAATATTATTATTAATATCAATACTTAATATTAATATTAAGATTAATATTAATTTTAATATTAATATTATTATTATTATTTAGTGCTATTATTTCATTCGTGTTATTTGAGGTGCAATAATTATTATTATATATATTATTCCTATTGTTAATGTTACTTGAGCTGGTAGATCAATTAGTAGTATTATTAATATTATCATCATCATTGTTATCATCAACGTAGTAGTTGTCGTCGTCGTTGTTTTTGTTGTTAATGATGACGTTTGTTGATGAAGTTTAAAGGTCTAAAGGCCATTCATGATTGGCAGAGGCCAGGAACAGTGACATTGCCCTATCAAACAGGACAATGTCCTAGAGACTGACCATATATACATATGATCAGCACCCAAGACTCCCTCTACCCAAGCTAAGACCAAGGAGGGCCAGGCAATGGCTGCTGATGACTCAACAGATAGACTTATAGGCTAACCCAAAACCTCCATTCTTAAATCACAAGGATGCTGAGGTTGGAGCGACCAGAGGAACTAACGAGTTTGAGCGGGACTCGACCCCCAGTCTGGCGATCACCAGTTGGGGACGTTACCACATAGGCCAGCACAACCCTCTGTCATTCCCATAGACTTTTTTATAATTCATTTTCTCAAAACAGAAAGCATCCGCTGTAACCAAACTCGCATCATCTACCACTTCGAAAAAAAAAAAAAGTAGTCTTAAGTTCGAAATCAAACCTCTATATTATAATGCATGAAAGTAATTTAAAGCATAAACATCACAAGAAATTTTCCAATAAAGAAAAATAATCACTTGTAAACCTAATTCATTATCTGTGAACAAGTTTATTATTATTATTAATAATATTATTATTATTATCATTATTATTATTATTATTATTATTATTACCGATTATGTTCGGGATTGAAATTTTTTATTCTAATTGTTAATTACTTCTCTTGTAATTTCTTTTTTTTACTTCCTTTCCTCACTAGGCAACTTTCCCTGTTGGAGCCCTAGGGCTTATAGCATCCTGCTATTTCAACTAGGGTTGTTGCTTAGCAAATAATAATAATAATAATAAAAATATTTATACTAATATTAATCAACAAAAGGGAATACAGGATAAGTTTAACATTTGTGGAGAAAGTATATTTTCATAGCGCATATGAATATATTTCGAAAGTAAATAAAAAGGAAATGGATGAATCGGGTTAAAACTTTTCCGTAAAAAATGGTAAAAAATCTTGGAATAAATGTTGCCAGGCATACCCGGTTTAAAAACGGATATATTGACGTTGTTGTTGTTGTTGTTGTTGTTGTTGTTGTTATTATTATTATTATTACTAGCCAAGCTACAACCCTAGTTGGAAAAGCACGATGCCACAATCCCAAGGGCTCCAACAGGGAAAAAATAGCCCAGTGAGGAAAGGAAAAAGGAAATAAGTAAACGATGAGAAAAAAATTAACAATAAATTATTCTAAAAACAGTAACATCAGAACAGATATGTTATATATAAACTATAAAAAGAATTATGTCAGCCTGTTTAACATAAAAACACTTGCTGCAGGTTTTAAGGAGTGATATTACGATCACCAACCAGTAAAAGATAATATGAAAATGTATTTAAAGTATTTTATTTTGATATTCATTACTTCTATCGTTTATTCATTTCCTTATTTCTTTTCATCACTAGGCTATTTTTCCCTGTTGGAGCCTGTGAGCTTATAACATCTTGCTTTTCCAACTAGGGTTGTAGCTTAGCTTGTAATAATAATAATAATAATAATAATAATAATAATAATAATAATAATAGGGTGAAATTACGGTCGCCTGTGTTTTATTGAAATACGGCTGAGAACAGTATTTTTACGGAGAATTTCCGATTAAAATTACGGTTTTTATTAACAGTGAGAGTTCATCCAAGTTCAACCATAGGATGAATCGACAACCCTCCTCCCCCACCCCCCTACCCCTCCAACACCCCGCCCACATTCAACTCAGCAGCCCACATTAGGATCAACTTTTTTGTAGTTGATGATGATCTGATGAAAGCAACTCTCTCTCTCTCTCTCTCTCTCTCTCTCTCTCTCTCTCTCTCTCTCTCTCTCTCTCTCTCTCTCTCTCTCTCATCCCCAATTGCATTAGACTACCAAAGTCTCTCTCTCTCTCTCTCTCTCTCTCTCTCTCTCTCTCTCTCTCAACATGAAGAATGTTAATATCCAAAGAATTCTCTATAATAAATAAAAATTATTCATGTAAACATACTATGCATATATGTTATAAATTGTAAGAGTGTAAATGGGTATTTTATGATAAAAAATAAAGTGTCACTTTTTTTTTCAACTGACCCAATTAATCATAATTGGAAATAAAACATTAAAAACTGTATCGATGATTAATATCTACATCTACTCTCTTTCATTTCCACGTCGGAAGTTTTAAATAATCTCTAATTCTTCCTGTGTTCAATATATTTGTTTGATCAAAAATATATATATGACGAAATCCAAAGTAAATTATTTAGAATTTCGGTCACCGTTGTTGTTGTTGTTGTCATTATCATTATTATTATCATTACTAGTATTATCATTATCATTATTATTATCATTATCACCATCATCATTATAATTATCATCATCATTATCATTATTATTGGTAGTTGAACTACAACCATAGCAGGAAAAGCAGGATGCTACGAGACGTAGCTATTATTATTATCATTACTTGCTAAGCTACAACCCTAGTTGGAAAAGCAGTATGTTATAAGCCCAGGAGCTCCAACGGGGAAAATAGCCCAGTGAGGAAAGGAAACAAGGAAAAATAAAACTCTTAAGGGTAACAACCTTAAAATAAATATCTCCAATATAAACTATAAAAACGTGAACAAAACAAGAGGAAGAGAAAAACAGAACAGCTTGCCCGAGTGTACCCTCAAGCAAGAGAACTCTAAAGGGATTCATCCCAGAGCTAAGTTAATTTATACCATTTTAAACTGAATCTATCCCAGATGTTTGTAAAGTTACTAGAGCCAAGATGAACCTCGACTGTGGGTTCTAGAGCTTTCAAATATGTCCCACAAGAATCAATAACTATAGTCAATTCTTTTTAGTTAGCAGATTTGGACCGACTCGCAGCGGTGCCCTTTTAGCACGGAAAAGTTTCCTGAACGCTGATTGGTTGGACAAGATAATTCTGACCAATCAGAGAGCAGGACACTGTTCCGAGCTAAAATGGCACCGCTGCGAGTCGAGTGCAAATGCGCCTCATTAAAAAAAAACAAGTATAGTTCCCGTTTGATATTAGAAGGACTGATGATATAGAGTCTTTCAAGAAGTATGTCCCACAAGAATCAATAACTATAGTCAATTCTTTTTAGTTAGGCAGATTTGCACCGACTCGCAGCGGTGCCCTTTTATCTCGGAAAAGTTTCCTGATCGCGGATTGGTTGGAAAAGATAATTCTGACCAATCAGAGAGCAGGAAACTTTTCCGAGCTAAAAGGGCACCGCTGCGAGTCGAGTGCAAATGCGCCTCATTAAAAAAAATCGGGTATGGTTCCCGTTTGATATTAGAAGGACTGATGTTATAGTCTTTCAAGATGTTGAAGACGTTCTTGTTTACAGTATGATATGATATTGTGGATTTGACAATTAACGAGAAATAAACTGTACGATTCTTTAATAATTAAAGAATATATATGACAATAAAAATTTGTGGGTCGTCTTAAAAATAAGTAAAGTAGATTAAGACAAAAAGAGAGAAGAATACATGAAAAAATGCTAAGATTTTTAAAATAGGGATAATTAATAAAATTTGGAAAAACGAAAGCGAGAAACCATTTCAGTGCTTAAAGTCTCACTTGAAGGGATGAAAA